>NC_081557.1:48287107-48612267 GCF_022355385.1 Mustela nigripes | reverse complement strand
CCCCCCCCACCACCCGGCCTGGTCCTTGGCTGTAAACACTGAGAGAACAAGTTCCGTTTCCTGGGAAATATTTATCTCAGGCCGTGTGGGGAGCGTGTGCTGGCCTCCCTGTGTCCTTCCTGCAGGCTGGCCTGGGGCAGGAGGTGAGGGGGCTTGGCAGCCGCCCATGGGGGGCAGTCTATGTGGCCTGAAGTCGGGGCCAGGAAGGGAGTGCCCCAGGCTCCTCTTGGAGCCAAAATCTGAAGGCTGGAGTGGGGGGAGGGGGAAGGGTGGGAGAGAAACCTGTTTTCTCCAAATCCTACAACACAACCTACCTGTCTCCCATGTTCTTGTCTTTATCTCCAGGCGTGCTGCTGCTTCCCAGTTTCTACCTGCAAACATTTGCTCCTGTCTGGGGCTCCCACCCGGGTTGCCTTTTCTTCTTTGCCCTCGTATTTGCTAGCTCTCAGCTGGCTTCCTCTGGGAAAGCTTCCCTAATTCTCTAACCCCTTAACCCCTTGTCCTCCCCTTCTACCTTCTGTCCTTCTCCTCGGCCTCCCAGCAGCTTGAGACTGAGCTCCATAGACCAGTTAAGGTCTTCTCCCAAAATGTTGGGAGGTGGACAGCCTCTTCAGACTGCCCAAGTGTCCCCTTCCTGGGCACCCTGGGAGTGAAACAGGGCCCAGAGGCCACCTTTTAGTAGAACCACCACAAGCCTAGGCCCATGGGGAATCCAGGTTGAGTGAGTGAGGGAAAATTCCATGGGCCCTACAAGAATGGGGTGGGGTGGACCCAGACGGCCCAGGTTTCCCGCTGGCTGGTTCTTGGGCTTTGGGGCCAGTATCCCAGGCTGGGCCAGGCCTGATTGGGGCCCTGACAACAGGAAATCCTTGAAGGAACAAGCAGGCTAAGGACTCTGAGCACAACAACAGGAAACAGCCTTGACATGGGGCAGCAGCTCTGGTGATTCTGCCCAGTGGGGCGGGGGTGGGGGGGAACCAAGACATGGACTGGGGGGCAGTGGGTGTTCTACCGAGTATGTGATGCTGTGTGTTATCCAGTGTGCGACCTCTGTCATGGGATACCGTGTGCGGAGTGAGTGAGTCAGAGCATGACACCGTGTGTGTGACACCGAGTGATACTGAGTGTGTGGTGCCACTCAGAGACTATGAGACCGGAGATGTGCCATCAGGTCCGTGACACTGTGATCCCGTGTGACATGGACTGTGTGATGCTGAATGATACCAAGTATGCGACACTGAGGGTGTGTCACCATGAGGAGCAAATGTGTAAACACAGATGGGTGATATGGTGTGATAACAGGTGTGGTCCTTGGGGCTCAGCCGTCTGACACTGAGTTGTGAAACCAAGTGTGTGCCCCAAGCGTATGGGATCCAGCAACGCTGAGCGCGTTGCCAAGGATGTGACATGGAGTGATGCCAAGTGTGAAACCCTGTGCGTGAGGCTGCAGGACACTCTGAGCCCGATGCTGGACGTGTGATGCTGTGTGTCATGGCTGATGATTATGTGAAGTATAATCACATGACACTGTGTATGATGCTGTCCCAGGAAGACCCCCCAGTGGGTCCAGGCAGGAAAGTGACATGGTCTGATGCATGATTTGGAGATTGCTCTGGCTGCTGAGTTGTTCAGGGGGTGGGCGAGTTGGAGGGGCACAGAAGAGGTGGGCAGACAAGTTGGAGGCCACGGCAGCCACCCTGGCAGGAGATGGTGGTGCCGGGGCTCAGGGGACAGCAGAAGAGTTGAGAGAAATGGATGAACTTTGGAGATATGTGGGAGATTGAAATGACAGAACATGCTAATGAATGAGACGATGAGCCAGAGGGAGAAGCAGAGGATGGCTTCCAGGTTTCTGGCTTGAGGGCCAAGTGATGGACGGTGGAGACGTTACTGAGATGGGTGAGGACTGGGGGCGGGGGCCAGGGTTAGGGGGTTGAGAGAGGGCAAGGAGGCAGAATTGGAGAGATCTGTTTTTGGACAGATGTCAGACATCCAGGTGAAGGTGTCCCTTCACCTTCAGTAGCAGAGCTCAAACTGGGGATATCTTTGGGAAGTGGCGAGTATGGCTGGGATGACCTAGGGCAAGAGCACGGTGAAAGTAGGGGTGAGGGCTGAGGACCAAGCCCCAGCCGCAGGTCCCCAGACTCCATCATCTAGAGGCCTGGGAGGTGAGGAGGAGCAGCCCAGAGATGGGGGAGGAGTGACAGGGGAGATAGGGGATACTGAAGGGTGGAGCCACAGGAGAGGAGAGGGCTGAGAGGGAGGGAGGTGGCTGCGCGTCAGGGAAGGTGGACAGGGGAGACCGTGCTGGACTGGGCCCAGCATTAGCCCAACAGGAACCACATGAGTGACCGGGTGGGGCCTGAAGCCAGCCGGCCTGGGTGGGTGCTCAGTGGGGAGTGAAGACAGAGCACAGTCAACACTTTGGAGACCTTTGGCCCCAAGGGATGTGGAGAAGGGGCGTGGTCACTGGAGGAGGTGTGAGGTCAAAGGAGAGTAAAATTTTTAAATTATAGAATATTTGAAATACATACAACAGTAGAGAGAGTAAAAACTTGCCATATACCCATCACCCAAATCTAATAGTTATCAAGATTTGGGCACATTTAGTTCATCTATCCCTCTCTACCCTACCCAAACCCCCACCCACACTCTTTTTTTTCATTTTTCTTTCCTGAAGTATTTTATTTTTTAGTTTTTAGTTGTGGTAAAATATACATAACCTAAAATTTCCCCTCTTAACCATTTTGAAGTGTATAGTTCAGTAACATTAAATACGTTCACATTCTCCACAACTTTTTTATTTTGCTAAACTGAGACTTATATCCTTCAAACAGCTCCCTGTGCCCCAAGCCCCTGGCAACCACTGTTCCACTTTCTGTCTAGGAATTTGGCTACTAGGTACCTCAGATATCTGGAACCATACAGTTTTTGTCTTTTTGTGATTGCCTTATTTCACTCAGCAGCATGTCCTCCAGGTCCGGCCGTGCTGCAGCTGTGTCAGAATTTCCTTCCTTTTGGAGGCTCAGTACTATCCTATTGTTTCTATAGACCGCATGTTGTTTATCCATTCATCCATCGATGGACATTGGGCTCCTTCCACCTTTTGGCTATTGTGAATAATTCTGCCGTAAATGTAGGGGTACAAGCATCTCTTCAAGATTCTGCTTTTGATTCTTTTAGATATATACCCGGAAGTGGAATTATTGGATCATAGGTAATTTTATTTTAAAAAAATATTTATTTATTTATTTTGGGAGAGAGAAAGAGAACATGAGTGGGAGGGGCAGAAGAAGAGGGAGAATCCCAAGCAGACCCCATACTGAGTATAGAGCCAGTATGGGGCTCGATCTCATGACCCTGAGATCATGATCTGAGCCGAAACCAAGAGTCAGACACTTAACCAATTGAGCCACCCAGGCGCCCTATTTTTAATTTTTGAAGACCCACCATACTGTTTGCCACAGCAGCTGTGCCATTTTACATGGCCACCAACAGTGTACCAGAGTTCCGGTTTCTCCACCTCCTTGCCAACACTTCTTTCCTCTCTCCCTCTCCCCCTCCCTTCCCTTTCCCCACCATGTCCTTCTTTCTCTTTTTCTCTCCCTCCCTCCCTCTTCCCCCTCCCTCTTTTCCTTCCTTCCTTCCTTCCTTTCTTCCTTCCTCCTTCCTTCCTCCATGGCCATCCTAATGGATGGAAGACTGGGGAAAGGTGTTATCTCATTGTGCTTTGATTTGCATTTCCCTAATGATGCGTGATGTTGAGCATTTTTCCATGGGCTTGTTGACCAATTTGTATATCTTCTTTAAAGAAATGCCTATTCGAGTTCTTTGCCCATTTTTAAATCAGTTTGTTTATTTTGTGGTTGAGTTGTAGGACTTCTTTATATATTCTGGATACTAACCCCTAATCAGATGTATGATTTGCAGATATCTTTTCTCAGTTGCTTTGTATTTTTTTTTTTAAGATTTTTTCTTTATTTATCTGACAGAGATCACAAGTAGGCAGAGTGGCAGGCAGAGAGAGAGGAGGAAGCAGGCTCCCTGCAGCGCAGAGAGCCCGATGTGGGGCTCGATCCCAGGACCCTGGGATCATGACCTGAGCCGAAGGCAGAGGCTTAACCCACTGAGCCACCCAGGTGCCCCAGTTGCTTTGTATTTTAAAGCAAATCTCAGACACGATGTCATTTCACCAAAGATGGAATTTTTTTTCAATGTCAGAAGGTCCTGGGTGATCCTGAAATGTGATGGTGCAACTCACAGCCAGCTTGGAAGTGTGCACATGACACTACAGGAGGGTGACATTGTGGAGCACTGGAGACATGATGTATGACACTGGGGATGAGCCACCCTGAGTGAGGGCACAGGGATAGTACCACTGTGTGTGGCCCCGTGACACTCAGTGATGTATGACACTGTGGAAACCACGAAATGGCTGTGAGTCACTGAGTATGTGAGTCATGCCATGCGAAAGTGACAGCGATCCTGTCTCTGTGTCATCCAGGGGTGATGAGTGTGACACAGACCTGGACACTGGGAGTGAGAGGGGCCGTGGGTGTGCCATGGGCTGTGTGGGGGCGTGCGATCCATGTGGGATCTGCCCCAGCCTCTGCTGCTGGCCACCAGAGCAGAGATAAGGAGGAGTGCCCGACATGGACGGAAGTGGGGTCCAGGCCAAGTGTGAGTTGGTGTGAGGCCTCCTCCTCTCTTTGAACCCCCCAGGATGGTAACACCTTGGCAGAATGAGCCTGGACCAGCTAAGAGCAAGGGCTGTGGTGTCTGACAGTGCTGTCTGGTTCTGACATCTAGAAAGTCATTCCATGTCTTGAGCCTCAATCCCCTTAAGAATAAAATGTAGATGTTGGGGGATGACACAAAAGAGTGCTTTTAAAAGAATGCGGTACCTGGCACTGAGCAGTGGCTCGGCAGTCTCTAGGGGAGCAGCACTCCTTCCAGTGCCTAGGTGGCTAGTGTGACAGGAGCATTGCAGGTGTGCAGAAAGGGTGTGCTGAATGAGTGATGTCCTGTCCTCCTGTGCCCACAGCCTTCCTCTCCCCCTCTCTTGTTCCTTCTGTCCCCTGCTTGGTCTGCCCCCACGACTTGCTCCCAACCCACCCTCTCCCCAGCTCCCGCCATCCTCACCCCTGTCAGCCTCCCACCCAGGCTCCCGCAGCCTCGTTCAATTAGGCCAATGCAATTTGCTCAAGAAAAAACCCTATAATCTGGTTAATCACACCAGTAGGAGATCTGGCCAAGGTGGGGAGGGTGGGGCTGGGTTGGGAGGTCCACACCCACAGCTGAGGGCACTGGTGCAGCTGTACCTGTCTCTCAGGACCCCTGCCTACTCCCTTGGACTCCATTCAGCAGCCAACAGAGTACAAAGCTCTACAAAAAGTACAAAATGCCTCTACAGAGGTTTTGGAGGGTCCCTGGCCCTCTCCATGTCTCGGTTTCCCTCTCTGATAATGGGAGTTGGGCTGGGGGCGGGGGGGCATGTCTCTGAGCATCTGGTCAGCCTAGCTCGTTTCCAAATGCCAGCATAGTGAGCCCACCCTGCCCATGGCTTCTGTAAGGTCTTCTTTTGGGCTTTGGAGAAGGAGGGTGGATCAAGGGAACGGGGCCCCGGGGGAGGGGGGGGGGGGGGGTGTCCTCAGAGCCTCATCTGGAACCTGGCCACCCCAGTCTAGAGTCAGACAGCCTTTAGTCCCATGCTGCACACCTGGAGTGGGGCTGCTCTTTTGGGCTCACTGGCTGGGCCACAGCCTCTAACCTCACCTGAGACCCAGCACAGGGGCTCCCTCAGAAGTAGGGCACTACCAACATCCAGCCTGCCTTCCCCCACCAGTCTATGTCCCTCAGGGCAGCAGTGACCAGAGAGCTGGAGTCACCCCTCTCCTAACTCACACAGAAGTGGCCCTGCCCCCAGCTGGGAGCCCTCTGGGGCAGGACATTTATGGTGCAATTGTAGTCCTCCCAGCAGCTCCAGGAGAAGGCACTGTTTTACAGATGGTGAAACAGAGCCCAGAAAGGTTAAAAGATTTGTCCACTGCCACATAGGGGACACGTGGCAAGGTAGGGATGTAGCCCTGGTCTGGCACGGGTGGTTGAAGAGGGGTGCAGGGTGCACTGGAGGCTGAGAATCAGACTCCCCACATGTAAGACACCAAGGCTCTCAGCCATACACTCATTCAGAGACAAAAGCAGCTCACACTCAGGGCACACACAGGTGGGTGTACAGGTCCCCTACACATGCAGATCACTCAGGTGCAGATGTGGACATAGGGACACTCACACATTCACACTCGCACACACTCTCTCACAGAATCATGGATCCGTGGGTTTTCACCCAGACATTCTTCTAGCGGCCCACAGGTGTAGTCTGCCATAGTCCGCTTGGCAGCCTGCAGAGACACGCGTTCCAGACGGCTCACGGGCAAGCCACACTCGTGCTTAGGGCACCAGCGAAGTGGGAGCTGCCCATAAAGTGAGCGAAAAGATCCATGTTGATGAGTGTATCAGTTCTGATGAGTGCGTCCAGAATTTTGCAATCAGAGAAGTCACACAAAAGAGATTTTCATTTCCAAGACAAAATTAATATAAAGCTGGGGGTGAGACTCATCATCTCCTTACCCAGGTTTTGGGGCTCCAAGGGACTTGCTCAGATTCACAGTCCCAAGAGATCTTCGGGGCTCACATGTTACCCGGCCCTGGACTGTGTATGTACGTGTGTGTGTGAGTGTGTGTGTGTGTGTGTGCACACGCACACTGGTGTACCCGCTTGGTGGCTCCCGGATTCTTGGGATGTGAGAGAGGGTAGAAGTTCCAGAGACTCCGGATGTTTGTTCTCTGGCTTCCTGGGCCCTCCAAAGGCAAATAACTTTGGTTGCCAGACTGCCCGCCCCGGGCAGGGCGGGTGGGGTGTTGGGTTGTGTAAAGGGCTGGCTGCTCCCTTTGAAGCCCCACTGACAGGGGCCTTGCAAGATTTTGCAGTGACTGAGACCTGTGGCTTGTGGCCAGCTTTCCATAAGCTTGTAGGCCCCCATCACTTTCCCTCTCTGGGGCTCAGGTCCCCCCATCCAAGAAACGGAGGCAGAGAGAAGATGAGACTAGACTGGCCTCCCCATGGAGACTGAAATCGAGAGAGAGACATCCCAAGCTTAAGGTGCAGAAGAGAAACAAAAGCGGGATACAGGAGATAGAGGGGACCAGTAGGGTCCAGGCTTCAGGGCACGGCACAGGGTCCCAGAGCCTGCCGTGTTTCTCACCCACCGCCCCTTCCCTGGAGAAGCCCTCTACCTCAGAGCCTGGATCTGCTGGGGCCCAGCCCTTGTTGAGCTGCTGAGGGGAGCAGGGCAGGGCTGTGGGGATGAGAGTAGTGAGTGCTAGAGGACAGAGCCAGGCAGGGGAGCTGAGCAGACCAGGCAGGACCTAGAAGGACAAGAGGGGGAGGAGAGGCCTGGAGGTAGAGGAAGGTAAGGGTGGGGGCAGTGAGGCTGGGAGAGTTGGGTAGAAGCTAGAACATGAGAGCTAGTAGGAATAGGCAGTAGCCCTGTTGTGAGATGCTGAGCCCTTGACAGAGAGCTCCCAACAGGCCTGGGAGCTCAGAGCCTACTGTGCCCAGAAGCCATGGCAGTCTTATTCAAAGAAGGATTACAGTTTTGTTTTGTTTTAAGACTTTTTTATTTATTTGACAGACAGAGATCACAAGTAGGCAGAGAGAGAGAGAGGAGGAAGCAGGCTCCCTGCCAAGCAGAGAGCCCAATGCGGGACTCGATCCCAGGACCCTGAGATCATGACCTGAGCGGAAGGCAGCGGCTTAACCCACTGAGCCAGCCAGGTGCCCAAGGATTACAGTTTTAACAAAGCACTGCAGGTAAAGGTTGGGGTAGCTCAGAGAGACCCCACAGAGTAGATGGGAGCCCAGAGGCAGGGGCATGCCTGAGATGAACCCAGCCCAGAAGATTCCTCACTCCAATCCCCAATAAAAGAGGACTATTTTGGGGAACAGTGAAAGTGCTCACACATTCCTACAGGGGCAGGGAGAAGGAAGGGGGGCAGCCAGGAGCCAGTGCAGAAGGAAAGGGCTGACTCTAGTTTTCCCTCCATCTCTGACTTTGTCTTCAGGGTCTCCCCCTCAGTGGCTGGGGAGGCTTTATAACGCTGGCCAGCCCAGCCTCCCTGTCCCCAGGGTCCCCTCCTTGTCTTGTGTCTATCCCGTTGCCTCTGAACTTGTCTCTGTCCCCGTCTCTTTCTCATACCCTCATCTGCCCCCCTTCTTCCTACCCCCCCGGGCCTTGGGATCTGGGGAACAGCTGGGAAGAGCCAGGCCCTGAAGACTGAGCCAAATACAGTCATGGGACCAGCAGTGAGACTGTGGGAGAAACACATACCAGAGAACAGACAGACAGTAAGAGGGACAAACACAGAGAGCCTGGGGAGGCTGAAAGGCAGGGAAAGAGCTTAGGACAGAGTCAGGGAGAGCCCCAAGGCAGGCCTCAATGACTGTGGCAGCTGCTCTGTGCTCTCTGACTTGTTCCGGGCCGGGGTGGTGGTGGGGTGCTCTACCGGGCTCACCCTCCCTCCCCCCCCATCAGCACCCCCCAGCTCAACCCTTCATCCCTGCCCTCTGGAGGCCCACACTAACCCTAGGCCAGGCTGGTACCATCCAGTATTCACCTCCCACTCTGGGCATGGTGTCTGGCACAGAAAGAGAGACGAGAAGACTTGCCCCTGGCCTAGAGGAAGACACCCAGCCCCACCCCACACCTGAGGGGCTCAGCCCCTCCTGGCCAAAACAGGGAATGGGAGGGACTCCAAAAATAAACAGTGCTCAGAAGGGAGGGAGCCTAGTGTGTCTTGAAGGGCCCTGAGCTGGACCATGGGCCTCCTGATTCCAGGTGAGGCCCTGGGCAAGTCCTTTCCTACCTCTCCTGGCCTTAAGCTACCCCCATCAAGCTGGGGATTAGGCTTCTTGAAACCTACAGCCCTCTAGACACTGGTGCTGCAGGAATTCTCAGGAGGTTTGGGAGGAAGACAGATGACCCATCCAGGAAGGCTGCCTGGAAGAGGTGATGTCAGTCATGAAAGAAGCTGATAGTGATAGTGCTCCTCTCAGGGAAGAGCCCCTCCATCCTGAGATGTTGTCCCCGGCCCTTCTGTTCTGGGAGATGATCCTAAAGCATTGAAGGACCCTCTGGCCCATGAAGTTGCCTTGGAAAGTCTTCCAAAAGCTCTCAGCAGAAGGCACCCTCATTCCTCAGGCTCCTTCTCTAAGACAGTCACTGTGAGAGACCTGGGAAATGTTGAGAGCTCTCAGCTGTCTTTGTGGCTTGGGAGCCTCCAGAGGTTATGGGGTCCAACCATCTCCTTGGTGATGGAATATACCCCTCACAGCCCAAAGGCTCTGGGCACTAAGAAGTCCAACTGATTATTTTATAGCTCAGCAAATACCTGCTGACACCTGTGATGGGCTGGATGAAGCTGGGGACTGGGGAGGAACAGGACACAACATCTGGCCTCTAAAAACTCTGAGTCTGATGGGAGAACCAGATGGGAACTAGTGGCAATGTATCTGGCATGCCATGCCCTGGTTGGGGGGAGCACAGGACAGTGAATGTCAGGGTCAGATCTGCCTGGGAAAGTTCATGGAGGGAGACCCAGAGAAGGGAATTTGGTCACTCATTCATTTGTTCATCGGTTTGTTCGTTCGTGTATCCAGCCATTCCTTTGGTCATTATTTCCTGAGAGAGACTTTTCTTAGCCCAACGGGTCACACCTCTCCATGCTCTTCTGCTCAGGCCACTACGTCTGCCTTTCAGAGACTCTTGGATGGGCTTTGTCCAGCTCTGAACCCATTATGAAGACCATGTGAGGGGCAAGGCTGAGGAAGGTTTGAAGACATTTAGGTCAAGGAACCCAGAGCTGGAGGCCAAGTTCACCAAGGCCTTACCTCATTGCCCCCATTCTTCTTATCACATCCTTGGGGATAGGGAGCTCACCCTTTCCTCCTTCCCAGCCTTCTGTCTTATGGCATGCCTGACTCTCAGCGAGTTATATCTGCTTCCTTGTGACAACCTCGCTGTGCCCTGAGTCGAGGATGGAGAGGCACCAGGAGATCAGAATGACTGGGACAGCTGTGATGAGGGGGGCGCTGGTGAAGGGCTCTGGAAGAAGGCTGTGGCATCCAGGAGAATGTGGGTCATGAGGATGGAGGTCTCTACTTACCCTGTCCTGTGAATAAGGCAGTTGAAGGTGGGGAAGCCAGGAGCCTGTCCTGGCCCCCTTGGTCTGATGTCCACCTCCCAGGGCAGTCTTGCCCTCCACACATTCAGCTCT
This sequence comes from Mustela nigripes, assembly GCF_022355385.1. NCBI lineage: Eukaryota > Metazoa > Chordata > Mammalia > Carnivora > Mustelidae > Mustela > Mustela nigripes. Next base: position 48,601,932 of record NC_081557.1, on the reverse strand, counting down.
TGCCTCCCTCCCTCTGCCAGCGCTGGCTGTCCCTTTATCCTCTCTGTTCCTGATCCCAGACCCTGTGCTAGGGATTGAGACGTTCCAGGGAGTCAGGAGCCCAGAAAGCTAACTGTTCACACAAGCCTACCTTCTCTCACCAAATATGTCCCTCCCATCCTTCATCCATCCCCAAACATAGCCCCTGAGGGATCCAGGAGGGCCTGGAACATTTGGAGGGCATGTTGGAGGAGGCAGGATCTGGAGTAGAAGCTGAGTCTGACTTAGAAAGGGTGAGGGGCCCGGGAGGATCTGGTTAGCCATACTGGAGGGGAAGAGCCCACAATGCGGGGCCAAGCCCATCCGGGAAGTGGGGCACCCACGGGGCGGCGGGGGGCGGGCGCCAGGACTGGGCTCAGGTGTATTCTACAGTGCACGTGTCTCCAGTGTGGCTCAGAGGCTGGAGACGCGGCCCTGTTGGAGTAACAACTGAAGCCGGAGTCTGCGAAAGGCGGGAGGAGGGAGGAGGAGAGGTGGGGGGAGGGGGAGGGGAAATAACAGCAGGAGGAGAGAGGACGGAGACCAGAGGGGCGCAGGGCGGAGGAGGACCGCAAAGGGCAGGACTTTCCTTGAGGACTGGGCTCCTGAGCTCCAGGGGCCCTTGTCCATGTCACCCCTCTGTCCCACTTCACTCTCTCCTTCCAGCAGCCCCGCTTCTCCCCTCTTTCAGGACCCTCCGCGAGGAGTCCCTCTCAGTAGGAGGAAGCGGCGGGAGCCCCTCAGGCTGCCCTGGGAGGACTGGGCGGGTCTCACCTGAGCAAGGCCCCGCCCCTTCCTCTCCCCACCTATCAAACGGGAGGATCAAAGCAGGCACCTCCCATAATATTGTCCCAAGGTAGTAAGGTGACAGATGGTAACTACACTTACCGAGATGAGCATTTTGTAAGGTATATAATTGCCGAATCGCAGTGTTGTAACCTGAAACTAATGTAATAGTGTATGTCGACTATTCAGCAGTAACGCAAAACAAAACAATGGTCCCAAGTTCGCAGGAGGATTGGAGGCGGTGTTTACCCCTGGGTCTCAGAGTGTGGGACCTGGGCCAGCAACAGGAGCAGCAGCTCTGAACCTGTTGGAAATGGCAATTCTTGGCCTCATCCCGGATGTACTGTACCAGAAACTTGGGGGTGAGGCTAGCAAACTGTATGGTAGCCAACCCTCCAGGGGACGCTGGTGGGCACAGATGGTTGAGAGCCCCAGGTGCCCCGCCACGCCCCCCCCCCACCCCCACCCCTGAGCACGGTAGGTGTTTGAGAACACTTCCCCCAAGCCGGACAGCCCACTCAAGCCAGGCTCTGACGTTTGCGTTACTGCACCTGCGGCTTGGGTCTCCATCCTGCCTGTTCCTTCAGATCAAGTCTCCCAGGGATCACCACACCTCTATTCTCTTGCTGCTGGTCCAGCTCAGCCTTGTTGAGGGGGAGGTCTGGGAGTGCAAGATCTAGAGCTCACAGGTAGCTCTTCTCGGAGTATCTAAGGCATGAATGTCTTTTAGAGCCCGCTCCTTGAGCAGGTGACAGGCATGGGTGGGAGCAGGGGAGGGAGGAGGGCCTGCCTCTTGTTCTTCTTTGTTGACGCTTGACTCTCTACAGGGCTGGGCCATGCTGTGAGGGCTGTGCGAAGTCACAGAGGAAGGTTGGAGTATGGGAGTTCAGGCCAGGGTCTGAGGCCCCACTAAAAGGGGGGCTTCCATGCTCTGAGCCCTCAGGAGGCTTCTTTTAGGGGAGTTCTGTTAGTCACCCTGACACAGCAGCTCAGCCTGTTAGTTCTGGGCACAGAAATGGATAAGTCCTCCTTTGCCCTAGAAGGGCCTCCATTCTTCAGGAAGAGACTATATATTGATTACCAAAACAGGGGACGGGAAGCAAAAGAGTGTGGATGGCATCTGCCCTGGCACCCCCAATTTCTCCCAACATGGCTGTCCTCCTGGGTTTCCCCCATTCTGTGGGTATCCATCTTGGGTCAGGTGCCTTCTCCCCAAGTTCTCAAGGGGACTGCCTGGAGGTTTGGGGGAGGAGTGGACAGGAGAGATAGGAGTGGGTGGGGGCTAGAGAGTGCAGGAGAGAAATGGGAGAGAAGCCAGTGAGAGGAGAGAGGATTTGGGGTGGGAAATGACTTTGAAACTCGTGGAGACGTGACAGGAGAGCAGCCTGTGACAGAGATGGGAGGCATGGAGAGAAGAGAGATCCACTTAGAGAGGTTGGAAGAGACAGGGTCTAAGAGAGACACACAGCCCGGAGGGAAGGGAAGAGGCAGAGAAGGGCTCCAATACCCTGAAGATCTTGAAGGAGGCCCATGCTTCAGAGAAGGGGATACCAAGGTCCACAGAGAGACCCCCGGGCCACACAGGAGACCTAGCACAAGTAGAGCTGGATAACTCAGTCTGTATGGCCAGTCCCTGTAATACAGCTCGAGTCTTGGGAGGAACTTGACCATTGGATTTGATGTTACTACTTTCTTCTAGGCCACCAAGAGGCATGATGAGGCTTCCTTCCGGAAAGGGAGGGCTGGGCTCGAGGTCCCAGGCAGTGGGGAGAGCAATAGGAGGGTTTAAAGAGGTGGGAAAAGACACAGAGACTCATGAAGATAAGATAGGAGTGGAGCTTGTGACAGTGACCCTGACCTTCAAGATGGTCCCTGCATTAGTCCCTGCACAGGAAACAGCAGAAGAACTCAGGCCAAGGTCTTAGTTCTAAGGCCCTCCCCTCCTACCTCAACAAGTGCAGAAATGCTGATCTAGCTACAGAACTGGCCCCCGAGGAGCCCTGACTCCTAACAGACTCCCCTTTCTTGGTACCTGGAGTGAAAGCCCAGTGTTGAGGGGCAGGGAGAGGCAGTGTCTTCAGTGCTGCCTGGCCCTCTCTCCAACTACAGAGCTGTGGGTAAGGAGCCAGAGAAAGCAGGAAGTCACCAGCCAGCTAGCCATTCTCACTGAATTCAAGCACAAAACTCTACAACTATCTGTTGCAGAGCTGGAAGGACCCATTTTTACTAATGAGCAAACTGAGACCCAAAAGAGGAAAGGGGCCTGCTAAGGTCACAGTTTCTGTCATCAGTCTGGGACAGTCCTGGAAATTGCCGCTCTTTTCTTTCTTCTTTTAATTTAATTTCTATTTTTTAATATATATTTTTAAGATTTTATTTATTTATTAGACAGAGATCACAAGTAGGCTGAGAGGCAGGCAGAGAGGTGGGGGAAGCAGGCTCCTCGCTGAGCAGAGAGCCAGATGAGGGGCTCGATCCCAGGACCCTGAGATTGTGACCTGAGCTGAAGGCAGAGGCTTTAACCCACTGAGCCACCCAGGCGCCTCTTGCTGCTCTTTTCTACACACCACACATTCTCCCCTGGGGTCTGGGAAATTGCCTGGTGGTTCTGTCGATATTTATACTGAGGTTTGTTCCAAAAAAACTGAGAGGGCAGGAAATGTGACCTCCTTCACCCCACTCTGAGCCTGGGCCGCTGCGCCCACGCGCATGTGTGTGTGTGCGCGTGTGCACTCATGTCTAAGTATTTGCGTGTGTGCCTTGTACATAGGGTTGTGTTTCTATCTGTGTGCAGCCACGTTTGTGTGAGGGTGTGGCATGTATGTTGGACAGAGGCATGCGCGTTCTCAGCTGCTCCCACCGATTTTCCTGGGCTTTGGGATCAGAGCCGTTTCCTTTCCTGAGCTGATGCGGTGGAGGTGAAGTTGCTTTGAGATCTGGGTAAGATTCAGGGCTTGAAGGCCCCTGAGAGCCAGGTATGAGAATGATCTTCCCAGTGGCTGTTCCTGCACCCCACACTCCTACTCCTGGGGCAGGCAGGGCAGGGCCAGGCCAGGAGGAAGATGGACAGAAGGATGCCGGGCAGGGAGCCTCAGGCTTCATCAGCCATGTCTGCTTCTAGCTAGCTCTGGCCAAGGCTGTGAAGCCCCTTTCTGCCACAGCCTAGACTCTCCTCAAATTTCCTTTCCTGTCCCTTTGTCCCCACCTTTATCCTGCCCTTAGTCTGAAAAGTCACAGAAAGCTGACCAATCTGAAGAAAGGCCAGACAGGCACCCACCAATTCCAGTAAAGGACAGGCCAGGGCAGCCCCCAATCCAAGTAAAGGGCAGGTAGAGGAGCCCACCAATTGGAACAAAGGACAGACTCTCCTCTCTAAGGCCCTGGGGAGGGAGCTGGGGGCCAGGCACCGAGCTGGAGGCAGAACCAACCCGGGCTGGAGAGGCGGAGACCTGGGCTGCGAACCAGCTCTGCCTGACTAGTTGCCTGACCATAAATGGGACATTGCTTCTCTTTGAATCTCGGTCTCCTCATCTGTCAAATGAGGAGACGGAGACGAAGCTGTCCCAAGCCTCCCCACCCCCCCAGCCCTGCACCAGAGCTCACTCCATCACCTTGGCTGCTCTTCTCCAACTTCCACAGCATACACACATCAGACTGCACCAGAGGCCAAGAGCCCCAGGGCTCTGCTTGTCTCCCCCCACCCCAGCCCCGCCTCCAGGCAGGAACAGGCGGAAACCAGCACCACCTTCTGAGGAGGCCCTGACCTGGGAGCCGCAGCCTGAGGACCCTGGGTTGGCAGACTTAATTTTGGGATTATTTAGGACATGAGTTCTTTCTCCCCTCTTTTAATCTGCAGAATTGACTTCAAAAGGCCACAGTAGCCCACCTGTATGTTGTCTGCACAGCTGTCCCCCTGTCCCCACCTTCGTCCTGCTCTTAAGTCTGAAAAGTCACAGAGGGGCACCTGGGTGGCTCAGTCTTTTAGTGTCTGCCTTTGGCTCAGATCGTGATCCCAGGGGCCTGGGATCAAGCCCTACATGGGGCTCCCTGCTCAGTGGGAGGCCTGCTTCTCTTTCTCCCACTCTGCCTGCTTGTGTTCCCTCTCTTGCTGTGTCTCGAAGCCAGAAGGAAATGGCTGCCCCCGCGTGAACCTCTGTGTGTGCCCGGTGGATGGGCTTGGGTGTGCTGGGGGCTTCTGTGGAGAAGTGAAGGTCTGTAGCTGTGTGGCCTGGCGTAGGGTGCTGAGCACGTGTGACGTGTGATCGGGAATGCCTAAGGGTTAAAGGACAATTAATCCAGTGGGGGGGATTCTAATGTTCGGAACCAGCAGCTTCTGATGTCCAAGGGCAGAGATCTATTTCCGTGACCAAAATGTGTCTTCATCCTTGAGCAGCAGGAGGGGCTGCTGGGGCTGCTGGGCTGCTGGTGGGAGGCTGGGGTGCGGGGAGAGCAGTGGGAAGTGAGCATTCGGGGAGAAAGTCCACTGCAGCTGCCCACTCCTGGGAATCCAGAACTCGGTGGCAACAGGGATGAGGGGGAAGACTGAAGCCAAGAAGACACACGGCCGAATGCTGTAGCTAAAGCCTGAACCCCAGACTTCTCCTGGACTCCAGCACATGACTCCTCTCAGTGGCCTCTGAAAAATGGACCCTGAGTCAATTCTTGCCCACCCTTAGGGACAGGCAGCTCACCTCCTCCCTCTTTCCTGGTGGCCTCTTTCTATGTGGTGTGACTCTGCCTAGAAAATGTCCTTCATCCCACTGGGCTGAGGCCAGCCTCCTTTAGACCTGTGAGTCTCCAGCCTGTCCCTGGGGCCATAGAGTCCTGTCCTGCTGCTCAGGAGAGCCTGAGAGATTGGAGTCAAAGACGGAGACCCATGGCTCTGCTCTGCAGTAGGCTGGGCACCCCCAGGTCCTCCAGTCTCAGCCACATGCAGGCCTTGGTTTCTGGTTCCCTCCTTACATGGGTAACCTGTGAATGAGTCTCATCTTGTCCTTACTTGAGAAGAAGTGCACTGGAGATGATCTAATCCACCTGCAGAAGTGAGGGAATGGTCATCTTCCATATTCGGGTTAACAGATCCTTATTAATATGGCCTGCAGTTCCCGCATTTTAATTATTACCAGCCACATATACACTATGGGTTCATGCGAGCTTGTGGTTCACTAAGACCCTCAACCTCGTAACATTTTTATATGAATGGGGGCCAAGCCATGTCTCCTTCCTCCTACGGTTAATCATTTTGCTTTTTGAACACAGACCTGGCCATCCACAGAAAAGAACTTCAAGGGCTAGTGGGGAGGGCATGGGTGAGTGGATGGTGTGAGTCATGAGCCTGCCTTGGCCCTGGATCCCCTGTTCCATTACCTTTCTTTTTGATCCCTGCGGCTCAGCCAAGTTAATAGAGTGAGAAGCATGGACCTCTCTTGTCTCTGTTCCGGCTCTCCAAGGACAGGACTGTTCCTGGGATGGGAAGGCTGTGAGGCTGTCAAGGCTGGCTTCTTCCTCCTCTATCCTGCCAGGGGCTGGCCCAACTGTGTTTCTCCCACCTGTGGGCTCATCGCTTGGACTGTTGCTACTCTCCAGGATTCATATTGGAGGGTTTTTGGTTTGCTTATTTTGCTTTGTTTTAATATGGAAGGTTATGCTTTCCTTACTATGCTAGAATTTTCCTTGGCTAAAGGACAAGAGGCCTGGGGGTGAATCTAGACTTGAACTTTTAATGTACTGTGAATACTTTGCTAAGCCCCTGACCCTTCTCTGAGCCCCTTTCCCCCTGTTACTAAGAAGAGTGGACCTGGATGCACTAGGACCTTAAGGCTTGTTGAATTCTGAGATTTTAAGATCCTGGGATTTAAGTGTCTGAGAGCCTTGGGCTCTGGTTTAAGCGGGGAGTTTGTGCTCCTAGCGGTCTGGGCCATTGGGGCTGCCCTGGCCTGCCTGGAAAAAGCCCTCACTGCCCTTTCCTCTCTTGCAGGATGCTTTGCTGAGCCTGGGCTCCGTCATCCACATAGCGGGCTTCCGGCGGGCTGTCAAGGAGGCCCTCTCGGCTGTGCTCCCCAAAGTGGTAGGTGCCTTGGCCCACATTTTCCCCCTGGCCCCCAAACCTTTGCCCAGCTCCTTGCTGTACCTGACATAAGTTTGAGAAGGAAGGAAGAAGCAGGGGCCCTGTACCCAGGGCCTCTCGTAGGGAAGTGAAGGTTTTGAGTAAGTGTTCCGAGAGGGTGTCCTGAAAGAGAAGGTCTGAAGCTAAGTACCAGAGAATGAACTTGCATAGGAATTCTGAAATGTCAGGGGCAGACAGGAACTTAGAGCTTAATTGGGAAGATGGTGTCTCGAATAATGGAAAGGATTCCCCCGGGATAATAGCGAGAACACAGTGGAGTCAGCTGGGCTTTGGAATATGTAGCAGAAGAAGTTGAGGGTAGGCGTGCAGGAGAACGTCCTTGATGCCAAGTACAGGAGTTGCTAGAGTGAGAGGCACAGCTTTGTTGAATGAGTCTGTGTGAGGTGAAGTATCCTGCCCAGAGATAGGAGGCTAGACAAGATGACCTCTAGAAACCTTTAGACTTCTCTCTGACCTATCCCAACACCAAAGATGGTTGTAGATTGAGGGCAGATGGAGGACAGCTGCTTAGGCCCATGGTCACCTGGCCCACTTGGTTGTCTGGCCCAGAGTGCCTTGCTGAGGGGACTGTGTTCCTCATGAGGAGGGGAGGTCTGAAACTGCTAAAGGAGCATGGAAGTCTTCTTGGAGGAGGAGACACCTCAACTGGGTCCCCAGAGCCTGGAATCTCTTCTTCCCTACTCCAGACCCAGCCAAGGGCAGCCTCTGCCAAAATGTGACACCCCTCACCCCACCACTCCCCACCCCCACCCTTGCAAGTCCACCATATCTGAATCTGCTTGATTAATGAACCTCCAGAGGCCCGGGGAGAGGGGGTGACTCACCCAAGGTCACACAGCATGACAGGGACAAATGGGGCTTGGCACCTAAGCATCCCCATTCTCTCTCCTCAGCTCTGGCTTCTCAAACCTTCTAGAAGTTCAGAGCCCGGGAGGAGGCCTAATGAGTGAGTTTTATTGAGCGTGAAATTGGTAGGAAGTGGGTGGTGTGTTGGCGCCCCAAAATAAATCCTCCCAGAGAAGGATAGGACTGAGGGAACATCTGGCCTGGGATGGAGAAACATCTGGAAAGGAGGGGCTGGGGAGGCTAGCAGGTCAGCATCTGCAAGGGTGGGCCCCTCTGTGGCCATGGAGGCTGCCCTGGGAGGGGTAAGGAGAAGGTGACTAGTTAGGTCTCCACAGGCAGCGTGCTTGGTTGTTGTGCCAGCATAGATGCCCAGCACTGGATTAATTGTATCCCCAGACCTGGGGGCTTAGAAGTCAGCTGTGGTCCAGGCCATTAGGTTCCTGGGAGAGTAGGACATGTCTACCTTAGCTCGTCCAAGAGACCTGTATGAGCTAAGGGACCCCGGCTTTGGGGAGCTGTGGTTTAACTGCAGGAAGGGTCTCAGGACATCCCCTCTCCTGGAGGCGTCCCTCCTCCCCCCACCCACTTCCCTCACCCCTGCTAGAGGGGTGGGGGACATGGGAAATGTGATCCGCCCCAGGGAGGGGTAGATGCGAGGTAGATGAGAGGTCTCAACTGCCCACAGGGGATGAGGGGAGATGGGAGATCTTCTCTGCCCCCTGAGAATTAGAGGGTCTGGTTTGCCCCCAGGGAGTTGGGGGAGGATTGATGGGAAGGGTCCACTCTGCCCTTAGGGAAGGGTGAGGAGATGAGAGTGTCTGCCCCCTAAGAAGGGAGGGGAGAGGACAGCATCTGCTCTGCTCCCAGGGAATGGAGGGGGTGGGGAGATGGAAAGGGTCTGCCTGGGCCCCCAGGGAGTCGGGGAGATTGGAGACCTGCTCTTCTCCCAGAGAAGGGAGGGATGTGAAGGCGTCTCTGCTCCCCACGGAGTGGAGGAAGGGGGGCACTGGGGGAGGGGTCTCCATACTCCCCCTCGGAGGAGAGCCACCGCACCTGGCCCTCTCATCAGCACCCATTGTGGCAGGCAGCCCCGAATGCAGATGGTGCTGATGTGTCTGCGATGGTTCCCTCCTTCTCTCCAATAAACTCAGCTAATTTTAACCCAGAGGGCTGGGAGTGAGGGGGTGGGAGGCAGAGGGACATCCGGAAGCGGAAGCGAGGAGGATCTGTCCTCCCTGCCTCCCCACCCCCAGGGTAGCCACCTCTCTCTCTGTCAGGGCCAGGCTCTCCGTGTGACCCTGGATGCTGGGGCTGGGGTGTCTCCTAACCTCTTTGGGCCCGATCCCTCAGGCCCCTCCCAGGCTGCTGCAAGCAGACGGAGGCAGGATACAGATGAGAAGAGGCCTCCCTTGCACTGATTTCTCCATCCCTGAGCTCCCTGCCCGGACCCTTTTCCTGGAGGACAGGGGGCCTCCAGGCCTGGCCAGTGCCTGCCCCTCACACTCGTCCGGGCCCTGTCATCCCCAGCCCACACCACCGATGAACTGGCTCGGGTTCTCTGGAAGTAGGACTGGAACAACTCTTGAGACTGGGAGGGTGAGGGCAGCCAAAGACCAGAGTGACTGGCAAGACTGTGGACTCTCACAGTGGCGAAAGGGCAGTGGCTTCGACTGGATTCTACACTTAGTGCCACACTTACTGCCGGTGGCCTTCAACACCCAGCTCCGGTGTTACCTCCTCCAGAAGCCCTCCCTGATAGCATCAACAGAGAGGAGAGAACTCCCTTCCCCTCCCAAGAAAACAGTGTCCCTCAAGACACTTAGCTCAGCATGCAGGGGCCCCTAGCTGGGCCAGGGCATCCGCTGGGCAGCCCTGGCCTCTGTGTCTCCCTCTGCACCTAGAGTGCAGGGCCTTGGGACCTCACTGAGGCTGTGCTGAGTTGGGTGTGGAACCCTCGGGTAGCCAGTCCTGCTTGGAAGGGATGTGGCTTTTCACCCATGGGTCACTGAGGGCAACAGCTTCTACCAAAACATGGCCTGGAACTGAGGCCAAGACGGTTCTGGGCCCTTGGGGAAGGCACATTGACAAGCTGAAGACTTGACAAGCTTCGAATAGAGCTTTGATCTCACTCTAGGGAACCATCATTCCAAAAGACGCACCTGCTCCTATCTCTCAGGGCTCACAGCAGCCTCCCCGAAGCTCTGTTTCTAGGCCCTGCTGACCCCAAGGCCACCTCCTGTGCCCCCTACCTCCACTGCCAGTTCTATAAATACTCTATGCTCTTTACACTGCATATTTACAACTCGGCCCAGGCCCAGAAGCCATTCTTCTATGCCTCACCCATTCCCCACATGTGTCTAATTTTCCCAGAAGTTAGTTTAAGATCACCTCTTCTAGGAAGTCCTTCTGGCTTGAGTCACAGTGTGTGGTTTCTTGTAGAATTGTTTGTGTCTCTGAGGTCTGAGGTCGTGGGGGAAGCTTCCAGGGCATTCTGAGCCCCTCCTGCCATGCAGCCCTGGATGGATCACTCTGTTGACTACTCTGTTATGGTTCGCTGAGACGAGTCACAGCAGGGAAATCTCTCGGGGTGGGGGGTGGGTGGGATTTGTCTGCACCTTTGGCCCTTTAGATTCTCGCCCCAGCACTTTGGATTTGGGGTGATAGACAAGGAAAGCCAGCAGGGTCATGGGTCAGGGTCAGGGTCAGCCTGCCCAGAACCCCTCCAGGAGGAAAGGGTGCTTACAGGAGCTCTTCCACCCTGGCTTCAAGTTAGACCTCACCTGGGGAGTGAAACCAAACAGATGCCTGAGCCCACTGCCAGAGGATCGGTGACCTTGTCACCCAGATCTGCATCAGCCCTGGGACAGGGCAGCCAGGAGGGCTGTCTGTAGGATCTCACGAGTGCCTTCTGTCCTAGGAGACTGTCTACACCTACCTGCTGGATGGGGAGTCCCGGCTGGTGTGTGAAGACCCCCCTCATGAGCTGCCCCAGGAGGGGAAAGTCCGGTGAGCCATTCTGTACCTGCTGCCTCTCCTACAGTCAAGGATCTCAGGCCTGGGGGACCTGCCAAAGTCAACTGGTCTGACTTTCCCCATCTGCCCTTGACCTCAGCTTCCCTGCCAGCTGGGGATCCTTGGCTGGGTCACTGACTCCCCATAGAGGAGAGAAGCGATGTCTTTTCTCGTGTTGTGTTGTGGTAGTGGACAGCACAGGAAAGTACCCAGTGGTAGTTTTTCTTCTAGAAACCTAGAGAGCTCCTTGGAATTGCTACAGCTTCTCAGAAGGTCAGGGCTAGAGTTTATCATTAGACCCTCAGCAGGCTCTGAGACCTGCCTGGGAGGTTCTCACCAAATCCCAGAATGCTGGGACCTGTGGGAGCACATGGTATCAACCCTGTGTCCGCAAGCAGGGAGATCAGAAACAGGTGTCCGGCTGTGGCTTCTGAGTCCCAGTGCTTGGGTTCAAATCCCACTTCCCTTTTACTAGCTGTATAACCTAGGGCAAGGTACTCAACCTCTCTGGGCCTCAGGGTTCTTGTTTGTAACTGCCAATAATGATAGTTACTTATATCGTAGGGTTGTTGCAAGGATCAAATGAGTTTAACACAAGTGAAGCCCTTAAAAGGCATCTATTAGAAATGCTAAGCATCTGGTTTTGTTTGGCAGGATGGAATGTTGGAATCCCTGACCTTAGGAACACGGGTGGGATGCCTGGTGTGCTATGGTCCCCTGATACTTCTGAGCCTAAATTGAATTCAGCTTCCTTATCTTCCTCCAAAGATGTGTCCCAGGCCATGTACCTGGTATGCGATAGAGCCAGGCCTGGGACACATTCTGGGACACATTCTCCTGGCTCCTGTCCATTCAGGGGACAGTCAGGGGAAGTGGAGCTCATCAGATGAGACAGTGTTGACAGGCAGGAGTGCTGGTCCAGAGGAGGTCAGGCCGCAGAGGACATGATCACTGCCTTCTCAGTACCGCAGGGCCATTGTGGGCCCAGGGAACATGAGGTCATAAGCTGAGGGCTGAGTGGGCACCAGTGGGGTGTTACTAGAAGGCAGCACTCTACTCCCTGATGGGGAGGGCTTTTCCAACAGGCCAAGGCTTCCAGGAATATGGCTTTTTCAGGTAGTAGCTGAAGCCAGCAAGACACATGGCAAGACCTCCTTTCACGGAGGTCATGGAAAGAATTGCTGTTGGAGCTGCTGGAGACCCTGGTCCTGGGGATGCTGGTGGTCTTGAGGGCCCTCCTGGCACTTGGGACCCTGGATTCCAAGACGCTGGCCTCTCTCTCCAGCCCTTCCCCCTCGGAGAGGCTGGGGCCTCTCCAACAAGCTAGAGCCTTCTCACATCCTATTCTCCCATTTTGTTCCTCTAGGGGATGGGTGGCAGGTGACCCTCTCCTCTTCACCATCTCTTGACAGCTCCTTCCCTCAATGACTGCGCCATGCCACTCTCTGACTTCTACTGTCCCATCTATAAGATGGCAGGATAGGACTGGCAGGTCTCCGGAATCTTATGGAAGAAGAATGCTTGTAATATCCCCTTTCCTTCTCAGAGCCAGCAGCCCTACTACTAAGAACTCTGCTTTATATATGATCTTGCTCTACCCAGCAGGGTTCCTTCTAGTGGCCGGGGAAGGCCTTCCTGGGAGAGGGACGCAGGACCAAGGGCCCAGAAGGCAGGAAGGGAGCATCCTGCTGGTCGGCCCTCCCTTCTGAGCCCAAGAATGCTCCCCAGAGGCTTTCTGCTGTGAGGAGGGGTGGGGTGGGGGGGTCTGGGGTCCAGGCATCTTGGAGAGCTCTCAGATCTTCTGCACCTCTCAGGATCCCCCAACTACCGCCCACTACCTTCAGATTCTGTAAAGCTTTTGGAAAAGATAAGGGGGGCACGGTGGAGGGGGAGAGAGGTGGTGGATGGCAGTTAAAAGTGAGTATTACAATGCAATTAGCCCAGAGTTCAGTGGAGATGGGGAGGTGAGCGCCTGCTGGGAGACTGGCCTCAGAAATCCCAGGAAGAGGCCAGCAAGGGGCCAGGGGAGTGAGGCAGCCTGCATCCCAGGTGACACAGAGTTCAAAACTCATTCAGGTCAGCAAGGATTAGGGGTGAAGGTTTACGTCAGTCTTCTCTCCTGAAATCTTTGCCCTGCCACACCCCCAACCTCACATCTGGCACTGAGTCCACCTCCAAGGTCAGGGCTAAGACCTAGCTAGGTATGTGGAAGAGGGAAGAGCACCAGATGGGCCTGGAGTCTAGCCCGGCCCCGTCCCTGACTCCCTGTGTCCACTTCTAAGCCTGTTTTCTTCTCCCTAGAAGAGATAACAGTAGCACCTGTCTTTTGAAGAGATGAGATCCTGGATGCCCAGTGCTCCTCCCAGTGCCTGACACAAGTCTGAGCTCAGTGGTTGCTGATTGCCCTCCACCCCAAGCCCCAATTTACTCATCAGGGTGACCTTGAGAAAATTTTTACTTCCCTTCCGGCTTCAGTCTTTTTCTATAAAATGGGTGAGGCTGGGTACAGGGTCCTTCCGGTGGTGACCCCTGTGATTCTGGCCCCAGTGGGAGACTGGACAGCTGCTTCATCCAAAGGTGGGACCCGAGGCTCTGGCTGTGCTCAGTGGAGGGGGCACCACTCCAGGAAACCCTGGAGGGCTGGCAGGGCTGGGAAACAGCAGCAGGTGTGAATAGAGGTGGGTCATAAAGACAGATAAGGCCCAGGGAGGAAGAGGACAGGCTCAGTGTGGTGTGAGGACAACAGGGGAGATAATCCAGGGGGAATGGGGAGACCCCTCGTGCCACTGTCCTCCACTGTGGACTCACAGGTCCCCAGTTTCATCCCCACAATGTGGTTTGGGTTCCCTAACCCCTCATGCTGCCTCAGGCCCTCTTCTCCTATCCAAGTACTAACCAGGCCCGACCCTGCTTAGCTTCCGAGATCAGACGAGATCGGGCGCGTTCAGGGTGGTATGGCCGTAGACTCAGGCCCTCTTCTCCTGAGTGAAGTCCTTCCCAGGGCGGCTCCATCTCAACCAGTCACACTTCCCTGATTTCTCCTGGCCAGCAGGAGGCGCTCTAGGAGGCCTGCTCCATATTGCCCCCATCCCTGAGGAAGCTCCAGTTTCCAGAAAAGGTGTTCCGGCTGTGGTAGCCTCCCTCAGGGATGGGTCTTTCCACAAGAAAAACCATGGGCTGGGCATCTGGGAGACCTGGGATCCAGGAGGGTGTGGCTGAGACCCCCCACCACCACCACCCTAGGGCAATAATTGCTCTGGGCCTCTGGGGATTCCTGGGGGAGAGCAAGATGGAACACTGCAGTGTGTGAGGGCTGGTCCAGCTCTGAATTCTAGGGGTTTGTGGGGAGGGCCTCCTGGAAGACTGCCTGCAGAAGGGCCTTCCGGGAACTCTTCGTCGCCCTCATGTTGGTGCCCCTTCAATCTCCCAGCCTATTTCAGTCCCCAGCCCTGCCGCCTTCCTCCTCTTATTGTGTCTCCTGCCATCTTCAAGCCTCTCATTATCCGCTGCTGGTTGCAGCAAAGTCTGGGGCTTTTCAGCTGCCACGGGGACACCCCCGCCCACAAGAGCCCAGCTGCTTGTCTCCCTCTGCTACCATTTGGGGGTCCCAGGGCCCAGTCTTGAGAAATTTCTTCCTCAGAGCTGACCTGTTCCTCTTTCACTGCAGAATCTGTGTTCCTCTGATTTGTGTCAAGGGACACATGGAATAGTCTGTCCCTGTCTCTGGAGTCTCCCATTCTGGGAGAGGGAGAGGAAAGGGTCCAGGTCCTGGACTGAATCATAATTTATCTCCAAGAGAGATGATAATTCAGAGTGAGTTTGAGGCCCTGGGAGGTGGGGGTGGGGTGGGGTGCTCAGTAAAGGGGATGGGGCCTCACCAAAGACGGGGCTCAGTGGAGTGGGAGGGGGCCTGGGCACTCAGCTCTTTCCAGGCCATTGACCCTCCCAACAGAGAGCTTTTTTCTCTACTCTTGCCACTAAACAAATAATTGTTAAAGGGATGGAACTGTCATAAAGTCCACGCCCGTTCCTCTCCCCACTCTGTGCCCATCTGTCTTTATCGTAAGTGGGGCAGCCATGACCACCCAGGCACCAGACCTGAGTCATTAGCCTTCAACCTGGACAGCTGGCCCCCGGGCGTGGAGTCCCCTCACCCCTCACCCTCAGCCTGGCAGCTGGGTAGGAGGACAGAGGAGTCAGCAAGGGAGAGGGGGCAGGGTGGGGGAGGGGGCCCTAAGGTGAGGGAGGAACCACTGGGGTGTGAATATAGACAAAGCCCTCAACCCCATCTGGTTTGAGGAGACTCAGCCTGGGCATTTCCCTTCGTCTTTTAGTCCATGAGTATCTTTAAAACCTCTAGGGGGACAGCAGTTCCAGGAAGGGCTTGCATGGGTGTGGGCTGGGGTGAGCATGGCCCAGCACAGACCTGCCTGGAACTATGGGATGTCGTCAGGCTGGGGAGGACAGATTGCAGAGCAAGGTGCCAAAGTGAGGGGACTCCTCTGGGTTTAGGCTCCTCAGAGGCCCCAGTGCTCCGTGAGAGATCTGGGCTCAGTCAAGGTTGATCTGCCCCAGCCCCGCCTCTCCTCTGCTGTCCAGGGGCCACTGAGACTAGATGCCCTCACTGCCAGGACATTTCCAGTCTCTCAGATTCTCCCTGTCTAGTGAGAGTTTTATCCAGCAGCTAAACTGATCGGGCTGAACGCAAACATGACCTTCACCTTCCCTTACTCAAGTCCATCCTGGGGCTCCCACTGCCCTCAGGATCATGCCCAGCTCCTCGGGACCCTGTCCAGCCTTGCTCCCTGCTGTCCAGCCACACTAAACTCCTTGCAGTTGGGCCATCGAGCAGACAAACGTTCTTTCCCTCCTCTGAGCCTCGACACATGCCGGTCCCTCTGCCTGCACCTCCCTTCCTGTCTGCCTTGAAAACCTCTGCATGTTCTTTAGGACCCAACTCAGCATCGCCTCCTCCAGGAAGCCTTCTCTGACACTAACGCCATGCAGGACAGTTGAGAGATGCATGGAAGGTAGTTCACTCATTGGATGGGGGAGGTGAGGAAGAGGGAGGTAGCTGGGACAGTTTGTGGACAAGCTTACAGGGGACCTGGTGGGTGGTTGTGCCTCCTTATGTGGTGGAGAGAACAAGTTCAGATTGGGACTGGGTGCCTTTGACGACATCAGGGACATCCAGGACAGGCTTCCAGGAGGCTGTTGGGTATCGGAGGTCTCATGAGAGTGGGACCTGGAGTCAGGAAGCCATGAGCACAGAAGAGGGAGTTTTGTGCAGAAGAAAGGCAGAGGATAGACTCTTGTCAGGCTCCCGGGGTGGGGTGGGGAGGCACCAAGCAAAGGCAGCTTCTGGTCTGGGCAGGGGTTTGGGAGGTTGGAAAGGGGGAGTGAGGGGTCAGGGGGATGTAGCCCCTTGGTTTACAGACCAGCGACATAAGGACCAGTGCCATCTTGTGGTTGCCCAATAACCAGACTGCAAGAGGCCAAGTGGCTGGGTGGGCTCAGTAAGAGGGGGTTTGGCTGAGGGTCATGGAGGCAAGCCCCTGCCTCCAGGAAGCCCCAGTTTTCAGCAATTGATTCATCAGAAAATGTGGCTACATTGCTCTCCTGTCACCCTAGATTCCCATTCCCTATTCCCAGCTGTATAGAGCAGAGCTGGAGACTAGCTCTCCAGGAGCCTCATGGTCGTAGGGTATGAGGGCTAGAAGGTAGGAGACACCACTGGGTTCTTGTAGATTCTGAATCAAGAGGCCAGGAGTGAATGGATCCAGCTCAGAATGCTACATGACCTTTACCAAGAGGTGCAACTTCTTTGCCTTTGATTTCTCTAGAGGCCTCAATCTGATCGGGAGACTTGGAGGCCACCCCGCCTCTCTTATCCTCATCTGGCTTTTGCTTGGCCCCCCCTAGTGACCCCGGATGGCCACACTGGTGTCCCAGCCCTCCAGGCTTCTCTTCTCTTCAGGTCAGGCAGTTCCTGCAAACACAATTAAGTGGAGGCAGCATGAGGGATGAGGAACCCAGGACATTTAATCATCGTGGAGGGACAGTTGGTGAAAAATCAGGCACTTAATTAAGCAGGAAGAGCTAGAGGCCAGGGGAAAGCTAGTATGTGTGGCGAGGGCAGATAGAAGCTCATTCTTCCTAAACTGACTCCCCTCCCCACCCCTCCATCACACCTATGCCCATTCATGCCGATCCCTTTGGAAGCTCAACCCCCTCAGGTCTTTAGGAAGGTTTGAGCACATTAGGGCTCTGGTGCCAAATGCCTGGGTTCAAATCCCAACTCAACCACTTATTAGCCCTGGGACCTTGGATATGTTCTCAACCTCCACCTGAAAATGGAAATGATAATATTGAATTCATGGGATTTCTGGGAATTCCAAGTTAAACCAGACGCGTTGCTTGGATTGTGCATGGCACATGGGGAATGTAGGATAAAATTTAGTCATGACAGCTATCGCTGGAGTCCTCCTGTGCTTAGCACCACAAGTTGCTCTAGAATGTTTTCTTTTTCTTTTTTCTTTTAATTGAAGTATCATTGACACACAGTGTTACACTAGTTTCAGGTGTATAGAAGGGCTTTCTGAGGGTAGAGATGGTTAGGATTCTACTCTACTCCATACTCTTTCTCCCTGGAAGGCTCAGAGAGGCAGATCCCTTGCCCAAGGTCAAGTAGTAGCCACAGCTGGATTTCAGAGCTCGGTAGCCTAGCTCTGAGCCCTTGCTTGACTTGCTCTGGGGGACCTGCACTGGGCCCCAGGGTTCCAGCAAGGGGCACCAGAGGCCAGACTGTGGCTGCCTGCCCCTCTATGTGGCGGGTCAGTGTTCCCATCTCTTTTATTTGTGTCCTCCTTGTGTCCACCCTACAGCAGTTCAGATTGTCTAGATCCTTGCAGATGTGCAGGGTCGAGCCGGCTGTGTGTCCTCAGGTCAGGGTCTGCTCCTTTTTGATCCGGGGACTGAGAGGGGAGGGTGTCCTTTTCAGAGAGGCTGTGGTCTCCCGGAAGCGGCTGGGGTGCAGCGGACTGGGCCCCACAGACCTGCCCGGGAAGCCGCTGGCCAGGCTGATGGCTCCACTGGCTCCTGACACCCAAGGTAAGGTCTGGGACCTGGGCAGGGGCAGGGAGGGAGGGACTGTGGCCCTGCTCCCCAGATCACGTCTGTCTTCTAGCTCTGTCTTCATCTCTGTCTCCTTCTTTATCTTGCTCTGTGTCTCCAGCAGTTCCTCCATCTAATTCTCTCTCTGTTGTGCTACTAACCTCTCTGAGCCTCAGTTTCCTGATATGTAAAATGGGGATGAGAGAACCTGCCTTGAGGGGGTTTTTGAGGAGAAACAAATGAGATAACAGACGTTAAGGGCCTGCCACATACTAGGGCTCAGTGGCCAGTGGCCACAGTGATCATGCGCTTGTGTCTATTGCTAGATGGGCTGCGTTGTTGTCATGCTCTCTCTGTCACTGTGTCTGTTTTTCTTTCTCTTCTTCTCCACGCCCCCTGTCCGCCATGTCTCTCTGCCTCGTGTCTCAGTCTCTCTAGGTCTCTGTCCTCTGTCTCGATGTGGAAAGTGCACAAGACTGGGAGTCAGGAGACCTGACTTGCTGTGTGATCTTGGGCAAGTCACTTCCCCTTTCTGGACCTCGGTTTCCCAATCTGTAAAATAGGGGTGCTCAGCCTTACCTGCTTCCTGCCCTCTCAGGGTTGCTGGGGGGGTGGGGCTCACAGAAGAGTTGTGAAGTGAGGGGGCTTCCTTCCATGCAGGGGACATTGCTGTGGTTGTTCTGTTGCTGCCTCAGGACCCCCTGTCTCTCTGGGTGTCTCTGTGTCTCTGTGCCAGCCTCTCTGTCTGTATCTTTGTCTCCCTCCCTGGGGCTTGGCTCTGTATATCTGAGCCTCACTGGCCCCGCAGGACTACCTCATTGCCCTCTCCCCCTCAGTGCTGGTCATGCCGCTCGTGGACAAGGAGGCTGGGGCTGTGGCAGCGGTCATCTTGGTAAGAACAGTGTGGGGTGGGATTGGGGGAGAGAGGAACAAGGGAGGAACAGGGGATGAAGCCCGTGTGTGTGTGTGTGTGTGTGTGTGTGTGTGTGTGTGTGTGTGTGTAGAGCAGCAAACTGGACTGGAGTGGGGGAAATGGGGATCTGGGAGGAGTCTGGGTTTTTCCCACACCCCAGCTCTTCGCCTTACCTTGAATGGGCAGGACGAAATCATCGGCCCTGTCAGCAACATTCAGAGATATGTACGAGCCTCTCTTGTACTTCTCAGCCTGATTGGAGCTATCTGTGCAACCCTGACCTTGCTTCCTCTTTGGCATCCTCCCTGCTGGGTTAGGGGCAGGGGGTTGTGTCCACAGAAGGCCTGACAGACACTGAGGAAGGGAGGACATGTTGCCGACAAAAAGAGCCAGTGGGGGAAGGCCGGCCAGAATCCCGTGGCTGGAGCTCAGGAGCATGAGGGGGGCCCACTGGGAGGGGCTGCCTGGGAAAGCATCCAGCACCATCGCTGATGCTGGCGACGATGGGCGGGCTTCCTGGAGGGGGTGAGGGAGGGGAAGGGGCTTCAACGGCAAAGGAGGGATGCGCTGCTTGGCGGGGCGGGGGTGTGTGGGGGAGGAGCCGGGGGTAGTGGGATGGTGGGCAGTCAGGCAGGGAACCCGGGCCCAGGCTCCCCCTGCCCTCTGCTGCCCCCTGGCGGAGCTCACCAGCTTTCTGCTCCACCAGCCGAGCTTGGCTGAGCCTAGTGGGGCTGCCTCAGCCACTCTTTCAGGCTCTTCTCGCGTAAATCAAATCCTCCTGTCCTAGGAACCGAGGGTTGGCGCCCCCCAATGGCCATTATTGGCGGGTCGGCTTCACCGAGGCAGCCACAACCTCAATAAGGCTCAGACCTGGGGGCGCGGACAGATGAAGAGGGGGTCATCTTGCGCCCATGGGACTCCTCCCGAGCTCATTAAAACGGAATTAAAGGTTTCCGAGGCGCCTGACCTTTCCGGAGCTGCTGGCGGGGGAGGGCAGTGGGAGTGGGGGCCGGCCGCGGGGAGAGGGGGAAGAGGAGAGGAAGGAAGGAGTGCTTGGCTTGGTCTCCTCGGCGACCCATCTGCCTGACTGAGGGAGCCGTCGGTCCCTCGGTTTCTCCCGCAAGCTGCTCCCCCACCCCCAGCTTCTGTTCCCGCAGGGGACGGATCTGCTGTTGGCACAGAGTTCTTTCTCAGCGCGGCTTCCCTCCCTCTTTTGGTCCCAATCTGTGCCAGAGCGGGTGGCTTGGAAGAGGCCCAGGGCTGGGGGCAATGTGCAGAGGTGGGCGGTGGGAGGGGGTAACTCGGTGGCCCACCTCTGAGGGAGAAGAGTCTGGGGGTGCCAGGTTGCTGAACAGGATTTCCTGTGGCGGTCTAGTGAGGGCCGGGTCAGAAGGGAAGCCACTCCAGCAAGAGGAGGACGTTCGGAGTTTGTTCATCTTGCCGGCAGGAGGATGGCTGCCATGACCACAGCTCAGCTTGGCTCAGGTTGGACCTGGAGTCCAGGTTTCTGCCTTCACCTGCGGGAAGAAAGGCCTGTGTGTATATGTGTGTTGTGGGCTGCGGAAGGGGAGGCGGCCAGCCTTACTCACATTCAGTACACCCTAGAAAACCTGCTCTGGGCATCCAGGCTGGGTGCTGGGGCAGAGAGCCGAGTGAGACCCATTTGGGCCTTCTAGAAGCTCCATCTGGGGGAAGGCAGGCACAGCCTCAGGTGACCACTGGCCAAATGAAATAAATGCTGCTGGCAGGTGTTCTGGTGGCAGAGGCTGGAGCACCAAGGGGTGTCTCATAGTGGAGGTAGCAATTGAGTGGGGCTTTGGAGCATATGTAGGAGGTTGACAGGCAGAGAAGAAGGGAAAGGATATTCTAGGAGTAAACAGCATGAGCCAAGGCAGGGTGGGGAGAAGGGTGGTTGGGAGAAAAGTGATCCTGGTGAGGCTGAGGCTTGGGGTGCACGGTGCTGAGCAAGATGTCACCTGGGGCTCTGGTTGCCAGGAGAAGTTCCCGACAACTAGCTTCCCACTTCCTCAAAGGCCCCGGGCAGCTCTTTTTTTTTTTTTTTTTTTCTTTAAGAGCTCTTGAAAAGTACTTAAATTATTCAGTCTGCCTCTCCTCCAAGCCTGTGCCTCAGATAGAAGTGCAATTCCCCAGGACACCCCTCTCCCCAGTGCATGCACATCTGCTAGGCCCTGTGTCCCCCTGGATCTCACATGCTTCCAGAGGCGGCACAGGCTGCCCCTGACATCCTAGCTACAACCAGATCCTGACAGCAGAGGGCCGAAGGGTAAAGAGGATGCCACAGGGCAGAGATTCACTAGCTGATTCACCAGCTCCATCCTCAACAAGCCCCACTCCTTTCTCAGACTCTCTGCTCTTGATATCCATTTATCCATCCTTCCATCTGTCCATCCATCCTCCTGCCCATCTATCAGTCAAAGACCCATTTCTCGGGCATTGCCAGGCATGGTGTGCTAGGTGCTGCCAACAGAGCAGTGACTGACCCCTGGCTTCGCAGGTCATACAGCCTGGAGGTGTCGGGAGACAGACATCAAACAAGTGAACCAAACAGGGATAGAATTGCAAATGCTGGCAAGGAAACAGGGAGCCCTGCAAGGAATATTGGTGCCTGATGGAGATACTGTGGGTGGAGGGCTGTCTGAGGACTGTGCTGGCCAGGTGCGGGGCTGTGTGGCTGAGTGCTGGGCGTCTGCAGCTCAAGGTACCTGAACGGCAGATTCTTCGTGTGCAAAGAGTCCTTACCTCTGTTCTTTAGTTCTGGGATGAGAAGTCCCAGGAGAGGGTGGCCCTTGGTCCCTGGCATCGGATGCATGATTTGTGCCTATGCTTCCCGAATCCTGCTCTGGCAGCCACACCGGCTCCTTACATGAGGACGACATGTTCATGCGCTTAGCCACACTGAACTTGGTGAGGGTGAGGGGTTTGAGGGCTGTGCTGGGCTTTCAACCCTCTCTGCAGCCCCAGTGCCCACAACTGAGTGTTCCCACGGGGCCCCAGACACACTCCCTGATTAGTAAGAGTAGGCTGCAATTGTGTGTTCCTGTGGGTGAGCAAAAAGCCATGCATGAGTGCTGGTGATTGTATGTTTGCCTATGGGGGAGCAGGAGTGTGTGCATGGCTCTTGGCTATGTGAACCCAGGTGTCCTGTGTACGGGTCTGAATGTGCCCATATGGATGGTGTGTATGCTGTGGGTGTGGGTGTGTGGATGCCTTTGAGTCTGGGACTCTACTCCATGTGTGCCCACACGCCTGAGCATCTCCATGGGAAAGTGAGCGTAGGGGTGGGTGCTGAGGCTTTTCAGGAGAATGTGTGTGGGCTCATGCATAGGCTGGGTGGGGATGGGCTGAGGCAGCCCAGGAGGCTGCGCTGGACTGGGGGGTGGGGGGGAGTCCAAGGGGTACAGGAGAACGTCCCTGTCTCCAGCCTTCTGAAGCTCTCCTTCGGTCTCCCAGCTCTGTGTTGGCTCTAGGCTGTGTTGAGAACCCAGGAACTGGTTGTCGCATAGTCCTGGAGGGGTCCCAATCTTCCCTTTTCCTGAGAGATGGGTCCAGGTGGAAGGAATAAGAAGGATAGCCTCCCCCATCTACTAACAGTAAAATACTGACATGTTTATGTAAGCCATACACAGATCAACCATGCTCCCAGCCTCTTTCAACTCCCTGTCCTGCGGGAGTCCTAGATGGTGGCACTTTGTCTAGAACTTAACCTTCAACAACCATCTCTGGTCCACAGATGCTAGAGTCTGCCATGGATCCCCAGTACAGTGAAGCTAAAGTCCAATTCCTTCGCCTTGCACTCAAAGCTCTTCCCCCTGTGGCACCGTGGATCCTACCCCCACCCTGGACGTCCCATCCCCATGCCACCTCTTAGCCAGTCCTGCCAGGACACCCCTGGCTACAGTGTCCCCTCTCTTCAGGCTCCACCTGTCCTCCCCATACTTCAGTGCCAGTTCTTGAAGCTCCCCTAATGCCCTTCCCCTCGGAGCCCCCACAACCCTGAGGTTCCCACCCACACCATCTGCCCTCTCCTACTTCCTCAGGTCTGAGGTTCTGCACCCCACCATTTGCATCCCCCACTCCATCCCACCCCAGCCAGACTGTGAGCTTTCTGAGAACCCGTTGGGCTCCTCCTCTCCATCTGCTCCAGGCAGGGGACCTAGAGCAGAGGCGGATGGGGGCTGCTGCGTGGGGAGGGAGGATGAAGGAGGGACCCCAGTGCAGTCACTGTGGGGAGCCCTGCAGGTGGCAAGCAGCTCTGAGTAGGCACAGGAAGCTGGTGACGCAGGTGGGGAGCCTAGCTAGCAGGGCCTGCCGTGGGCTCCCAGACTGCCCCCCACCCCCCCGCCATTTTCTTACCAAGTGCCCATCCATGCAGGGGTCAGGGAAGAGTGTTCACAAAGGATAGAAGATGCGCTAAGGGTATTCCTCATGATTGACACAGGGAAGTTGGATGATAGATGATGGGGGGTGGGGTGGAAGGGCTGAGAGTGGATCCTGAGAGGGGAAGGTATGGGCAGACAAGGGGAGGGAGTGAATGGGGCTCTCCCAGACTCTGCCACTTTCTGCTGTGTGACCATGGGCAAGGCAATACAACCTTTCTGGGCCTTGGCTCATGTGCAGGATGGAAGCTGGTGAGAATCCCACATGTGTAAAGCAAGCACTTTATCACTCCTTTCAACCATTCTCCCAACCTTCCTCCCAAGTTCTTCAGGCTCGACAGATGCATCATAAATGTTGAAACTCTTCCCTTACTGCAGACTCCAGGGCAGCTCAAGCCTCAACTCGGAAAGTATGGAGTTGGGGGCTGAGGCTAATACCACTGATTCCATAATCAGAGCCTAAGGAGCTCCATGGGCTGGGAGATGGAAAGGGGTCCAAGGTCACTCCCCCCTTTCCCTCACTGGACACCTGGGTTGTGCTGTTAATGGGACCGTGTCTGAAAAGGCAGAGATCTTTCTTTGGATTAGCCCTAGAAGGCTTCCTGGAGGAGGGGATTTTCCTGGAGTCATCTGCTTGGTCAGAAGGATAGGCTTATCATTGAGGCCCACAGATTGGGGGGTGGATGTGTTGGTAGTGACAGTCCTGGGCATGGTGACTTGTCCTGGGCATGGGATAGGAGCCTCGGGGAGGTCACAGGTGGTCCCCCTCTCTTATTCCTTCAGGTGCACTGTGGCCAGCTGAGCGACAGTGAAGAGTGGAGCCTGCAGGCGGTAGAGAAGCATGTGAGTGGGGGTAGGGCCGGGTAAGATGGGGGCTGCTGAAGACCTCACCACAACTGGTAGGAAGATGATCTGGCCGGGGAACTGGACAGACCTGGGTTCCTGTCCACCATCTTTGGGCCATGTGACCTTGAGCAAGTCACTTAACCTTTCTGGGCCTCAGTTTCACATCTGAAAATGAGGATGAGGATAGCACGGACTTGCTTATTGTACAGTGAGATAAGGCAAGTCAGATACCTTGTCAATACTTAGGAAGGACTATGTACTTAATGATCCTGAGACTTTAGGAGTTTGTGACTTTAACAAGGCCTTCCAACTCCCTGAGTGCCAGAGAAGCGGAGAAATCTGACCCCGCCCTGTCTAGTAAGAGCCTGGGGGCCAGCCAGGGGGACAAACCCTGTCCCTAGCTGTTCAAGGACTGAAGGATGCACCTGGGGCACTGGGAGCCTACGGGTGGGTGGAGCGCTAAGGGCTGAATTGTTTGGGACGGGGGGGGGGGGGGGGGGGGCAGGGGGCACCGCGGGGCGACCGCGCGAAGGCAAAGGTCTCCAGGCGGCGGCGAGCGTCGCACAGGTGGGGCGAGTGACTCGCTGACCACTCGGCTTGTCCCAGACCCTGGTGGCCCTGCGAAGGGTGCAGGCCTTGCAGCAGCGCGGGCTCGGCGCGGCCTCCGAAGCGGTCCAGAACCCCCCGGCGGCGGCGGCGGCAGACCAGAAGGGCGGCGTCGCGTACACGGACCAGGACCGGAAGATCCTACAGCTGTGCGGTGAGGACCCGGCGGGGCCCCGCGGCCCGACAGGATCTAACCTGGAAGGGACGGGCCTATGGGGTGGGGCGCGCCCGGGATGGGGGACCGGAGTGGCAAGTGGAAGGGAGGTCTACAGGCCGGGCCGGCAGGTGGAGCACCCCTGGGGGAGTCGATGAGTCTTCCCTCTGCCCCGCGCCTCCCCACTGCAGGGGAACTCTACGACCTGGACGCCTCTTCCCTGCAGCTCAAAGTCCTCCAATACGTGAGTGCACGTGCTTCTCCCCCGCCCCCGGTGGTCCTCCAGGGACCTAGGGCCCTTCTCAATCAGATTCCGGCGCCCCGCCCTCCCTTCCTCCCACCTGAGGAGCCTCGGAGAGGCGAGAGGGTGGGAAGTGGGGGTGGCCCCAGATCCGCGGTCAGCCGCTCCCTTGGTCCCTGCCTCTCAGCTGCAGCAGGAAACCCAGGCATCTCGCTGCTGCCTCCTGCTGGTGTCCGAGGACAATCTCCAGCTTTCCTGTAAGGTGAGGGCCCAGGTCCACTGTGGATTAGAGAGGGGGCCAGAGACCCGGGGACCTGGGTCTCCGAAGGGAACAGCCTTGCCCACCCTTTAACTGGTGCCTCCACTTTGCCCCTCAGGTCATTGGAGATAAAGTGCTACAGGAGGAAACCAGCTTTCCGGTGAGTCCCCCGTCCCTCCTCAGTGTTGGGAGTCTGTGGAAGGAGTTAGGGCCAGTGAGGGGCCCAGGGAGCTGGCCACAGAGACGGGGATCTCTGCTAGAATCTCTTGGAATCTGCTGGAAGTATCTGGATCTTGAAATATATTTAGAAATGTTATGAGAGATAACAATCTGTCATGAACAGGATCCATTAGGAGAGATCTCTTACAATCTATAGAAAAGCTTACTTGGGACCAGTTCACTTCTGTTGGAATATTTCTGGATTTGGCTCTCTTAGAATCTGTTGAGTTCCACTCTCTGTGGAGTTTGCTTTTCTCTCTTCTAATTAGGGAAGACTCTAATGTCATCCGAAGGGGATTCTGGTCAAGAGCAAAACTTCTCTCCACCACACCTTCCACCCCAGCTCCCCAGTATTGACTCTATCCACCCTTTGGATTTACTGAAGAAGTTGCTGGAACTTCCAGACTTGGGAGGGGGGTTGAATCTGAGGTCACCTGACCTTGGAGAGAGCGGGGCCCTGACTCAGCCTCTTCTCACTCCCCAGCTGACGACAGGGCGCCTGGGCCAGGTGGTGGAAGATAAGAAGTCTATCCAGCGGAAAGATCTCGCCTCTGTAAGCCATGGACTGGCTGGACTGGGGGAGGAGGCAAAGGGACAGGGTCTCTGGGAGAAGGCAGCTTGTGAACGGGGGAGACAAGCCCCAGGGACTTTCTTCCAAGCCACTCCCGTGTTTAGTCCTTCCCATTCTGCAGGAGCCCTTTAGAACTGCCTGTTGCAGGGTGTGGTGGTGGGCTCCGGACAAAGCACATTCCCTCCCTCCATCCCTACCTTGACACCCTTCCCCTTTGCAGGAGGATGTGCAACAGCTGCAAAGCATGTTGGGCTGTGAGCTGCAGGCCATGCTCTGCGTCCCTGTCATCAGCCGGGCCACTGACCAGGTGGTGGCCTTGGCCTGCGCCTTCAACAAGCTTGGAGGAGACCCGTGAGTCTTGGTTGGGTGACGTGGATCAGGAGGTGGAGCTGAGAGGCTGGGCAGGGCTTTGCTTGGGCCACGGTGAGGGAAAGGCTCCAGGCAGGGGACACTGTCCCAGCAGTGGTGGGCCAAATGGTTTGTTGGTGCAGGAGCCTAGGGGATTCTGAATGTGCTGCAGCTTCTTCTGGCTGAGACACAGGTCATTGGTGACTCTCCGTCACCCATTTTGGCTTATTTAAAATCATGTTGAGGGGTGCCTGGGTCACTGAGTCCATTAAGCATCTGCCTTCAGCTCAGGTCATGATTCCAGAACCCTGGGATCGAGCCCCACATTGGGCTCCCTGTTCAGCAGGGAACCTGTTTCTCCTTCTCCCTCTGCCTGGTGCTCCCCCTGCTTGTTTGTGCTCTTTCTCTCTCTCTCTCTTTCTTTCTCTCTGTCAAATAAATAAATAAAATCTTAAAAAAAAACATCATGTTGAGGTCCAAGTGAGTTCCCCTTCTTTTGCCCAATTCCTCTAGTTTGGATTATCTACTCTTAGAGAGAACTGGCCTTTCACCCACTTACCTTCACCCTCTTTTGGCACTTCTGCTGGAAACTGCCCTGATGGAGGGTGGTGAGCTCTGGGATGGGTGAACTCTCTGGGACCCAGAGAGCGCCACTGACACTGTGGACAGGGACTAAAGGGAAGAGGTGGGGGGTTGGGATAAGCTGAAGGACTGTAGAGACACTGACAGGGCAGCTCTAAGAATCCTAGAAAACAGTGGTGGGAAGGGCAGAGTCAGGTAAAGAGGCTTAGGAAGCTATTCTCAAGAACTGAGGTCAGATTTGGGGTCTAGAAGTGGAATTGTAAATAGATTTCATGTCCTACTCCAGCTCATTACTTGGTAGGAGCTGCCTGCAAGAGTCGGCTGAGCATGGAGTTTAGCTGAGTGAGAAACGGTGCCGTGACCAGGGAGCTGTGTCTGTCCTGGGCACAGGCTCTGTATGTGAGCGCTGCCACATGTGGTCCACTGCTCTCTCAGACTGTGCCTGAGTCTCACAGGGAGGAATGAGCAGGTGGGTGGGGGGTGAGTCTTGATTCCAGGATGCGGACATACTGACAAAACACTCGGCCCCTGGGGCTCCAGCAAGCAGACTGGGCTGTAGGTCCTGCAGAAAGTGGACACTGGGGATGTTGGGACGACTGAGATGTCAGAAAGTCTGGGCATGGTGTCTGCAAGGGTGAGGCAGAGATCTGGGAGTTGTAGGCCTAAGGAGCAAGACCTGCCAACACAGAGCTCTGCAGGCAGGGCAGCTAGGCCTGGGGAAGTGAAAATGGGGCTGAAGCAGAACGCCCTGAGGCAGGGAGGGTGTGGGATCTGTGTCATCCGTGCTTGGCGTCCTACTGGTGGGAGAATTTACATCGTTCAGCAAGCACACATCGGGCACCTACTGTGTCCAGCCCTGAACTGATCAGATGGCCTCAGAAAGGTCCCTCGGGAGGGGAGTACAGAGAGAGGGGGTTCAGCAGGGGCTGTGACCTCTGGCTGCTGGCTGGGGGACTGGGCTCTGAGATGGCCTTAGACCTGGAGGAGAGGTGGCATCAGAAGGGAAATGAGATGGGGCTTGGTGACAGCTCTGTAGCCATCTCTGGGTCCCACACATTTCAGGGAGTGAGTGCTGAATGAGTGTATGAGAAAGGTGGGATTCCGCTCAGAGCAGGCATGGCAGACAACCTGCCTGGAGCCCAAAGAACAGGGACCCCAGAGTCCCTTGAGCTGGGAGCATGAGAGGGCTGGTGGCCAGGGCAGACATAGAATACAGTTAAAGCACTTAGCAGGCACCTCCCATTTATCTCTCTGGCACCAGTTCTGCACTGGGTGACACAGTCATGGTCCCTGCCTTCAAGATTTGAAGTTTATTTTCAGGGCAGAGAGGGAGGAGGGTGGGAAAGGTATTCTAGGCAGAGCGAACAGTGTGGGGAAAAGCGTGAAGGTGTGAAAGAGCCTGAGGTTTTCTCAGAATGATGAGGATCTCAGTAAGGCTTAGTATGAGAGACACCCATAGATGTGGGGACAGAGGTGAGCGGGACCAGACTGAGGGAACTCACATGCTGTGTTAGGGAGGGTGGGGAGAGGATACAGGGTGGTGGGGGCAGGGATCTAGACCCAAAGCATGAGGCAGCCAGCAGGAGTGGGGGATACCCTGGCAAAGGAGCACCAAGACTGGCCATAAAATGGGGAGAAGACTAGGCAGGGAAATCTGGGGGCCGAGAGGTCAAGATCTCAGAGGCATGCTTCTCCCCTTCATTCCTAAGGCCCCCACTTGAGAGGCTAACCCATGTCTCCAGTGCAGATCCTCCCTAGCTTGGTCCATCCAGCCCCACAGAACTCCCTGTCACTCGGTGGCCAGATTGAATGACCTTAGGAGGACCACGGGTCATCTTGCCAAATGGGAGCTAGCTCTGAGAGAGATGGGCTCCTCCTCGCAGCCACGTTAGAATTTATGGCAGCACCAAATCACAGCCTGCAGAGTTGGAAGAGTAGGACAGTGACAGAAGCTGGACAAGGCAGGGTGGGACCAATGCCCCTCTCTGAGGCTGGTGGCCCCTGGGGAAGAGCAGGAGAATACCCAGCTCTGGCCCAAGCAATTGTGTAGTCTGAGAGGGGAGACCCAACCTCAGTGTGGATAAATCCGAAGTCAGTGGAAGGGGACATAGCTCTGGCTTCAAGAAACAATAGTTTGAGGAGGAAAACACATTTTGGTCTGAGGGAGATTAGAGCCTTCCCCTCAGAAAGCCCCCAGTCTGAGGGGGAAGCTGGCCTCAGCTGCATATGCCGCGAGCAGCCCGGGTAGAGGGGAGTGATGTTTAGCTGATGCGTCTCTGAGTGGACTTCCTGGGGAAATGGAAGCAAGGAGAAACAGGGAGGGAAGACCGCTGTCCACTGCCTCTCTGGTGACCCCTGCCCCCTGCCCCAGGTTCACGGACCAGGATGAGCGTGTGATCCAGCACTGCTTCCACTACACGAGCACTGTGCTCACCAGCACCCTGGCCTTCCAGAAGGAGCAAAAGCTCAAGTGTGAGTGCCAGGTGAGTCACCTACTATGAGCCTCTCTTGGAGATGAAGTCACCCAGCTCTCAGCCCCAGAGCATCACCCATAGGGAAAAGCCCCTGTCTTTCTGGACTGATGGTAGGAAGGTTAGCTACCTAGTGCCCTGGAGGCTTCTTAAAGAGGGAGATGGGTCAGTGGTTCCTCCGGCTGGCCCGCTGCTGGCTGCAGTCACTGTGTGCGATCGTCCTCTAGTGTTCAACTTGGGTACTACAGCAACATCTGGGCAGCGGGAGCCCGACGTGAGGGAGAGCCCGAGACTCCAGATTACTGTGCTCCTTCACTGGGGCTGTACTTCCCACTCCTTCAGTTGGTAGCCAGATGATATAATTAGACTCTGCCAGTCCTCAGCATGACCAGAGAGCCAGAGAGGAGGAATGAGAAGACTCAGGAAGCATTGGAGGCAAGGGGCTGGAGAGGGGGACCCCTCTGCAACGCCAACCCCTACTATCTTCATTCTCTCCATTCCAGGCTCTTCTCCAAGTAGCAAAGAACCTCTTCACTCACCTGGGTGAGTGAACTGTCCTCCTCCTTGCCCAGCTGTGGGGTGGGAGTGGGGGTGGGCGTTTTGGGGA
This sequence comes from Mustela nigripes, assembly GCF_022355385.1. NCBI lineage: Eukaryota > Metazoa > Chordata > Mammalia > Carnivora > Mustelidae > Mustela > Mustela nigripes. The sequence continues at coordinate 48,571,816 of NC_081557.1, read as the reverse complement.
GGAAAGGTGAGAAGGCTTGTTCTTGGCACTCTAGCCTGGTCTCATCACTGCCGTCCACGCTTCTCCCACCCACAGATGATGTCTCTGTCCTGCTCCAGGAGATCATCACAGAGGCCAGAAACCTCAGCAATGCTGAGATGTAAGCGAATCTACCTCAGGGTGGGGCAGCAGAGGCCCCAGTCCTCAGGTCTCATCCCCTTTTTCCTTTTCCCTCTCCCCTCCCCACAACTGCCTCCTTGTGGGACCCTGTCATGTTTTGTATGATCCTTTATTTCATGCTTATGTCCCTTACTAGTAACGTCCAATGACAGTGGAGGGGTGGGGGGCTCCCTTTGCTGGCCACGGATCCCCAGCTCCTAACACAGTGCCTGGCACACAGTAGCCGCAACAAGGAGGAAAAAAAGTCCTTGGGATGAATTTATGTCTGGAGTCAGCCAGCCCTCCAGAGGGTCTCGTAACGGAGCACTCCTTCCAGGCTTCAGAAATCTGGGCTTTGCCCTAAGTCGTGAGAAGTGTGTGTGTGTGTGTGGGGGGGGCGGTCAGAGAGGGGTGTCAGGGCTCTGTCGACTGAGGCTATCTCCCCACAGCTGCTCCGTGTTCCTGCTGGACCAGAATGAGCTGGTGGCCAAGGTGTTCGATGGGGGTGTGGTGGATGACGAGGTGAGGCGCGGCCGCGCGGAGGGCGGGTGTGGCCGTAGTTCTGGGAGCCAGGAGTCCGCAGGGCGGCGAGGGAGCAGAAGGGACAGTACACGGTCCGCTCCCTGGCGGGCCGCTGACTTCCTCCCTACTCCGTTACCGCCCCGGCAGAGCTATGAGATCCGCATCCCGGCTGACCAGGGCATTGCGGGCCACGTGGCAACCACCGGCCAGATCCTGAACATCCCAGACGCTTACGCGCACCCGCTTTTCTACCGCGGCGTGGACGACAGCACGGGCTTCCGCACGCGCAACATCCTCTGCTTCCCCATCAAGAACGAGAACCAGGGTGCGAGCTCCCGGCGGCTCCGGGAAGCGGAGCGGGGCGGGGCGGGGCGGGGCGGGCCTGAGCAGGATGGGGCGGAGCCGAGCGGAGGGTTGGCGACCCTTCCCCACCGCCCTAGAGTCCCAGAGCAGAAAGGCCTTGCGGTTACCCAGGCCTGGACGTCCCTTGAGGACACCCTGGGAAGGCAGACGCCACCGGACACACCCACCGGCTGGTGCTAGCCCCTCTCTGGTCCCCAGAGGTCATCGGTGTGGCCGAGCTGGTGAACAAGATTAACGGACCATGGTTCAGCAAATTCGATGAGGACTTGGCGACAGCCTTCTCCATCTACTGTGGCATCAGCATAGCCCATGTGAGTGGGGACAGGGCCTAGAGCCAGTGCAGGACCTTCTGTTATCCTCTCCTCATTGACTTTGTCCAGAGCACGGGTCTGTAACTTGGAGTTCTGCTCTGGGTCACTATACAGCCGACAGTGCCTGCTGGTCACCTCTGACCTGTTTCCCATCTGAAAATCAGGATACTATTATTATATACTATCTTGTCCTGTTAGCCTTCTAGGATCAGGGAAGACTCCAATTGTCATTATGGCCCATCTCTTCCCAAAGCAACCTCAACCCAAGCCCCTGGTTAGCTTCTTTTTGGGAAACGTTGGGTCTCATTGTCCAGAATTGGGAGTTCTGGCTCAGGGAAGCCAACCACTAGGTTCCTGAGGCTCTCCCACTTCCTTGCTTCTCTTTCCCTGCTTTGGAACTCAGACTCCATGACTGAAGACTGGGGCAGGCTCAGGAGGGGGTGCAAAGTGCCAGATCAAATGCCAAGAAGACCTGGGGAGGAGGAGCAAGGGGAGGGAGGTTTGGGGGGGAGTCAGAGGGTGCTCCCTACTCTGGGCTGGAGCTTGAAGGCTCGGACTAGGGTCAGCATGGGACAGGAGGGGGGTTCTGTCTGACCCCTTTGTCCCTGTCCTGGGCATTCTGAGATTTCATAGCCACTTTGCTTGAGCCCCATCTTTCCCTCTCTCCCCCAGTCCCTCCTATACAAGAAAGTGAATGAGGCCCAGTATCGCAGCCACCTAGCCAACGAGATGATGATGTACCACATGAAGGTGAGGCCTATGCGGAGTCTCTGTCCTTCTTCTCAGGATCCCAGGGTTTCCTGCAACCATCTGTTTCTTCCCTGCCTCCCAGTTCCTCAGGGGCCCAGGACCAGCCTGGGTTTTCTGATTGCCCTCTCTTAAAGATAAGAATAGACCCAGAACAATGGCAGGCCTCCTGATCTGCTTTCCTTCAAGGCAGCCTCTTTCAAGCAGGTTCTGGTTTAGCCCCAAGGCTGACAGCAGGACCCGGCCCAGGGAGGAACTTGGTTTAGCCTGATGTTCCCCACATCTGGGGAGAACTCCCACCTTAAGAATCACTGAAGGCTAGGAAGCTCACTCAGGGCCCTCCGCCAGCTCCCCTAGGTACTGTGGTCCTATAGTCCCCTACAGTCTGCTGATAGCCTGTCTCATTCCCAGACTTCGTTTCAGAAAAATGGTCCCAGGCTTTAGATCAAAGTGTGTGGTGTTCATTTTCCTCTCACCTATGTCCAAATCAAAAGGTCCCAGACTTTGTGGGTAGGGTCAAAGCTGTGGTTGGAAGGACTGAGGTTAGACTCTGGGACATTCCCCCCTGAAGGAAGGAACCCTCAAGTTAGTGTCTGTGAAAGGCTGGCGTTATTTGGAGGATATCGTGAAGGGGTGTTCCCTGTCTTTGCTGAGGATAGGCTGTTACAGATTGGGGTTTTCACGGGCAAGGAGGCACAGTGGGTGGGCTGGACAATGGGGATCTCTTGCCCAGTGAGGGTGCATTTTGGGTGGGGGGTCCCCCCACTATGGGATTTTGAGGATGAGGACACTGGGTGGAGGTGGAGGCCATCCTCTAACACCCTGGTTGGTCCCCTCTAGGTCTCTGATGATGAATACACCAAACTCCTCCATGATGGAATCCAGCCTGTGGCTGCCATTGACTCCAACTTTGCCAGTTTCACCTACACCCCTCGCTCTCTGCCCGAGGATGACACTTCCATGGTGAGCTGGCCCTTCCCCATATGACCGTAAGAGGTGGAGGATGTCAGCCAGGGATTTAAGTTAGACGTGGACAGGAGCTTCCTGGCAAGACCATCACTACCAAAGACTAGAGGGCCTCCCTCGGGAGATGGAGTGGGCATGTGGTCTGCCAGCATGGACCACGGGGCCTTCCCAGGGCTCAGGGGCTGGACTGGATGACCGCCTAAGGCTGCCCAGGGCGTGTGGTCTCAGGGTTAGCAGGCCCTCCCTGATTTTCTAAGATTTTGTGTGAACTTGGTTACAGGAATTCTTAGATCCCATTTCTGAAAGCTCATGGCTCTGGGAATGCTTGGCTCTACCATTTCGTCGTTCTCTGGGTCTTTGGTTTTTGGTTTTCGGGGTTTTTTGTTGTTGTTGTTATTGTTTTAATGGTTCTCTGGCTTAGATCTAAAGCTCTGAGATTCCAAAATTCGGTAGGCTTCAAGAAGGCCCAAGGCAGGGGAGTCATTTCAAAACTCACAGTCCTTCTGGTCCCTGCCTTTTGCTCTCTCCAGGCCATTCTGAGCATGCTGCAGGACATGAATTTCATCAACAACTACAAAATCGACTGCCCGACTCTGGCCCGGTGCGCACCCCAGCCTTCCCCTCCACGGGCGGGGAGACCCGGGCTTTGCCCCACTCTGTCCTCTACTCTCATATCCATTGCCCCAGCACTCTGGGAAGGGGTCTCTGAGGATGACTGGGAGTGGCCTGGTGTGTCGGAGTGGGGCAATTCCCAGCCCCTGGGACCATGAGTAACGGAAAGGAATGGGGGCAAGGCAGACCCTGAAGGGCTTCCTGGAGGAGGAGAGTCTGAGGCCCCTCTGCTGCTCTCTCTCCTCCTCCCAGGTTCTGTCTGATGGTGAAGAAGGGCTACCGGGATCCCCCCTACCACAACTGGATGCACGCCTTTTCTGTCTCCCACTTCTGCTACCTGCTCTACAAAAATCTGGAGCTCTCCAACTACCTCGAGTGAGTGGCTGCGCCAGCCTCTCCTCCCCACCAACGTCTGGCAGCTGCTGGAGTCCCCTTCCCATTGTGGCAGGCCCCCAACATGCACCACCTCCTGGGATCCTCCTAAGGGTGTCGTGACGAAGTTTGCATAGTCTTGTTTTCCAGGTGGGACTTGCTCACAGTCACATATGCCTGGATCAATGAGCCTATGAAACTCCAAATCAGGGCTGCTTCCCAGGAAGGGGACCCAGGCGTCCCGAGCTCCTGTCTGGTGGCTCCCAGACAACTCATGCAGCCATTCTTCCTCTGGCTGTGTGGGAGGGGGCTGATCTCCCTCTCCCTGCTGCCTCCCAACCAGGGACATCGAGATCTTCGCCTTGTTTATTTCCTGCATGTGTCATGACCTGGACCACAGAGGCACAAACAACTCCTTCCAGGTGGCCTCGGTGAGACTCTGCCCTCCCCACAGGGGGCACCCTCTGGGGGTGTCTGGGAGTCTCAGCCCTGGATCCTGAGGGGAGGTGGGAGCTGCTGAGACCAGGAACTGGTTTAGAGCTGGGAGGAGGCTCCCTGAGACTTTGCAAGGCTCTAAGATAAGAGAGTCGTAAGGGGCGGGGAGGACAGGGCAATGCCTAGCCTAATGTGGCAGGCACTTACATCTGGATGTGAAGAGTGATGGAGATTTCCGGGGTTCTTCCAGAAATCTGTGCTGGCTGCGCTCTACAGCTCCGAGGGCTCTGTCATGGAGGTACCACCGTTCTACCTAATATCCCTGTACCCATCATCCTCTTAAGGCTGGTGACTTTACATCGTTAGACTGTGACCCAGCTGCTCCTATTCCCAAGCCCTGCTCTCCAGACAGGCCCTGCGGACTGTCACCACCCCCGCGCCCAGGGCATGTCTGGTTCCTTTGGCTGGATGGGTGTGTAGAGGTGCCGGTGTGGATGGGGGTGTGAGTCAGCCTTCGGATTCTGTCCGAGCCCAGGTTTGCACAGGAGGACTTGTATTTAGCATGTTTCTCTTTGCGTGTCTGGGAATGCCCTGTGCATCCCGCTCCCCACCAGGCCTAGGATGACTCTGCCCCCGTCACTCCCAGTTTTGCCTTAGGTTGTTGTTTGAATTGGGTCTGTCCACCCCCCAGATGGAAGCTCCTTGGGGGAGGGACAAAATCTGAGACGTCTCTGAATTCTCTGCCCTTGGCAAGGGCTTGGCACACAGTAAAAGTCAAATTTTCAAGGTCACCTTGCCCCATGCTGCCCCCCCCCACAACACCCCTCTGGAGACTGCCCCTGCTTGCATGCCCCTGGGAGACAAGGGGTTCACTCCCTCCCGGGAGGCCTCCTGGCAGCCCTGCTTTTGCTCGCTGTGCCCTGGGCTAAGCCTGCTGCTCCTCCAAGTGACAGCCTGTCAGCATCGAGAGACAGGGGCCTTGCCCTCTCCTCATCACTGCCTTTCTTTGTCAGCAAACAAATGTTTGCTGCATGAATTAGTGTCTAGGACTCTGGGGGATCATTTCGGAATCACTCCAGTTTGAGAGGCTCTCAGAGTTTGCCTGGTTGTGTCCCTCCATGTGACAGCTGAGGGACCTGAGGCTCAGGGCCTGCAGGGACCTGCCCAGGGTCACATAGAGGTCTGCAACAGAGCCCAGAATGGGAACCAGATCCCCAGACTCCCTGGGTCTGCCCGCTGTGCTCACCTTGGGGGGCTGGAGCTGTACCGGGCCTGCTACCTCTCTTGGGGTCAGTGGTGAACAGTGCCCCCAGTCCCCACTGGGGCCCCATCTTTCCTCTCCCCGCTCCCCAGAGACACCACTTCGCTCAGGCCATCGCCATCCTCAACACCCACGGTTGCAACATCTTCGACCACTTCTCCCGGAAGGTAACGGGGTCAGGGGAAGGGGCCGAGAGAGTGGGTGGGGGTGTCTGGCAGGAGGCCTTGACGCTCCCCCCGCCCCGGCCCAGGACTATCAACGTATGCTGGACCTGATGCGGGACATCATCTTGGCCACCGACCTGGCCCATCACCTTCGCATCTTCAAAGACCTCCAGAAGATGGCTGAAGGTGCCAGCTGTTAACCCCGGGCCTTGGGGTTGGGGAAGGACCACCAAGAGGGTGATGTGGCTGCAGAGCAGCTCCAGGGGTTTAGACACCCCCTGGCCCCCTGCCCAGCATCGAGCCACCAGACCCAGGCAGATCCAGCACCCAGCCCTTTGGCTCCCATCCAGGAGTGCTGGATTTCCTGAGCCGCACATGGAGGGTGGGCCCTGGAGTCTTGCCCTTAGACAGAGGGGCCTGGGTCCTTGACCCCATCCTCTCCCCAACAGTCGGTTATGACCGGAACAACAAGCAGCACCACAGCCTCCTCCTCTGCCTCCTTATGACCTCCTGTGACCTCTCTGACCAGACCAAGGGCTGGAAGACGACCAGGAAGATTGCTGTAAGTGCTGCCCCTCCCTGAGAAACTGCCTGCCCAGTTCTGTGTGGCTCCCGCCGCCCAGACACCCTCTCTGGGCCAAGCTCAGTCTGGCTCAGTTTTGGGGAGACAGAAACCTAGATCAGTTCAAGGTGACAGATGGGGAGATTCAGAGAGGGGCACAGACTCACTGGGTGTCACACAGCAAGTCAGTGGCTGGTGGAAGGGGAGCCGGAATGCAGCCACTTGATCCCATCTGGGGCTGTCCCCCTGACAAATTGGGCCTGAGGTGGGGGCTGAGGGCTGCCTCAGTTTGCCGTCTTGGGAATGAGCTGTAGGGGAGCTCACGTAGACGGAGCCCATGCACAGAGTGTGATGAGAGTGCTGGCCTTTCAGGAGCTGATCTACAAAGAGTTCTTCTCCCAGGGAGACTTGGTATGTAGGTCATAACCCTGGGTGTCCAGGTTGCGGGGAGGGTTCCTGGCCTGGGACTGGGAAGGGCTGGGTAAGTTTCTTCCTGGTGCCTGACTGAGGGAGAAGGGGCCGGGCCTGACAACTTGCTGCGTACAGGAGAAGGCCATGGGCAACAGGCCGATGGAGATGATGGACCGGGAGAAGGCCTACATCCCTGAGCTGCAGATCAGCTTCATGGAGCACATCGCAATGCCCATCTACAAGTGAGAGAGTTCGGGGCAGGGGGGCGGCGGGGAGCGGCTGCCAAGGGGATGGGGCTGGCTGCGGCAGACCCAGGGACTGGGCTTCCGAGCTCCAGCTGACGCACTGGGCGGCCTCTGGGCTCAGCCATCCTTTTCTGGCCCTTACATGAGGCCTTCACTTCGTGCTCTCCTTGAGCATCCTGTCCCAGGCCTCACACTCAGGTGCAAGTTCCACCTGCAGGATAGCCCGCATCGCCCTTGCTACTCACAGTCTGACTTCTGCCCTGCCCCTGCGCCCTTGCACCCCCAGGCTGCTGCAGGACCTGTTCCCCAAGGCGGCAGAGCTGTACGAGCGCGTGGCCTCTAACCGTGAGCACTGGACCAAAGTGTCTCACAAGTTCACCATCCGCGGCCTCCCGAGCAACAACTCGCTGGACTTCCTGGACGAGGAGTATGAGGTGCCTGACCTGGATGGCACCAGGGCCCCCGTCAACGGCTGCTGCAGCCTTGATGCTGAATGAGCCCTGCCCCAGGACCCTTCCATGCCCAGGCCTCCTCTTAACAGCCCGGCGCCGGCTTGGCCCCGGTGTACTGGGACCAGAGCCACAGGTCCTAGGTTCTAATCCAGGACTTAACCGTGCGACCCTGGGCAAGCACTGACCTTCCTGGGCCTCAGCTTTCTTGTCTGTATAATGGAAGCAAGACTTCCAGCCTCACCAAGACTTTGTCATTTGCCCTCTGAGAGCACGGGGGGACCGAGAAGCAGTGGGACCCGCTCTGCGACCCTGACCACATCTTGGCAAGTCCTTCTGAGGCAGCCTGGATGGTTTCTTCTGGGCCCCATTCCTGCCTCACCTGATCTGGCCCTCTTCCCGCTTTCAGGGTTCTCCTGCAAGGAGGAGGTGGGACATCTCAGTGAGCAGGGAGTGGGTCTTAGAAACGGTCATTAATTCTGCTGGATGGCTAGAAATAGCCACGAGGCTGAAGGTGACCCTAAGGATCGCCACTATAATTGTGGTGAGCATTGGGAACTGGGGAGCTGCCCGGGCCCCACACAGAAGCTGCCAGAGGGCCAGCTCAGGACTCTGGGCAGAGGGGGCTCAGGAAGAAAGCAGGATAGGAATGATGGGCAAGAAGGAGCCTGAGGCTGGAAGACAGGTGCCAGTTGAGTCAATAATGCTTCCTCCTGACTGTGTGACCCTGGGCAAGTGACTTCCCTTGTGTGGGTGAGACAGGAGAGTGAGACAATCCATTTTCTAAGACCCCTTTTAGATCAAAGTCCCCTTGGCTCTGTGGAGTCCCAGGAGAAGCCGTGGAATGTCCCTGCAACCCTAGGGCAGAGAGCCGACCCTGAGTCCCTCAGGGGCCCCCTGAGTGTCCCCCCTCTTAGCCTAAGTCCCTTCCCCCTCCCTGCAGCCAGAGAGGGCTGCCTCAGCCCTAGCAGGGCTCCTATCTTCTTCAAGGCCATATCTTCCCGTGCCCTGGGGCTTGGGAGACCCCCATAGGGCCGGGCCTCTTGGGTCAGCCCGGCTGCTGGCTTCTCCCTTCTCTGTGTTATTCTGTATGTGTTGTGGGGTGGGGGGAGGGGGGCCACCTGCCTTACCTATTCTGAGTTGCCTTTAGAGAGATGCGTTTTTCTAGGATTCTGTGCAACTGTTGTATATGGTCCCGTGGGCTGACCGCTTTGTACATGAGAATAAATCTATTTCTTTCTACCAACCCTGTCCCATGGGGCTATTTCCAGATACTGTGCACGGGGATGGGGGAGACAGAATTGGGGCCAGCTAAAGCTCTTTAGAACTCCTCAGCTACTGGAGCCCCCACCACTCGTGCATAGCTCCTCTTCTAGGAGAGTCACAGACCTGTTTGGGTACCCCCTGGACCAATCCTCTACCAGACCATGGGGCTTAGAGGCAGACGGTGGATGAGGAGGCCTGGGCGTGGAGCAGTGAGGGACATGCTGGCTGGCAGAGACTGTGAGCTGGGAAGAAAGAATTGGGCTGAAGCTGGCTGCCTGGGAAGAAAGAACTAGGCTGAAGCAGGCCGCCTAGAGCTTGTCCTAAACCCTCTGTCTGCTGACCTCCTGGTCATGAGTGCCCACCCAGCCAGAGCCTAGACCTCTGAAATCCCTCTGGGCCTTCCCCAGCTGTGTACCCCTAAGTCCTGCCGAGAAAGTGCCCCTGAGTCTGACTCTACACCAGATACAGCCCAAGTTGTGTCTGTGGATTTGCTTCCCTGCTTTTCTGCTTGTGAGCATGTTTCCGTCTGCAGGGAGAGAGGCAGAGCTCACACTGGAACAGCAGTAGGCTCAGATGGGTAAAATGTCTACACCCTGCCCTCTCTTGCCTACACCCCCTCTCCTCCCCATTTCCTCTCCTGTTTATCTCGTCCAGATCAGTAAAGCTTGATACGTTCAGTGCTCAACGCTGGGATTTCCTTTCCTAGGACAGGGAGGAAAGGAGGGCTGGGAGGAGATGGTTAGGGCAATCCTGTGACCACTGGCGGTGCTCCGGGTGCCAGCCTTTGGGACCACAGAGCCTATTTCTCATGGTTTGGTACCTGCTCTTCTGGGCTGGATGGTTTGCCGGGCACCTCACTTTCCCTTAGGAGCTTGGGTCCAGTCCCCTTCCCTGCCCAGCCCCCGCTTTGGGCTCTTCCAGTCTGTCCCTGTCTTCTCTCAGCACAGGACCCAGGCTGACCGGTGGACCCCCAGCTAGGGGCAGGTCAGTGCCCAGCAGGCCCCTTGCTCAGAGGGTCTGGCTGTTCTAACAATGTGCAGCTGACCCCGGCATCAGTGTGTGTTGGCACAGGTGCTTCTCTGCCTGTGATTCCCCTCCCCTTCCCCCAACCCTGAATGTGTGTCCCTCTTCTACCAAGCACAGCCTGTGTGCACACTGCAGGGATCTCGCTCCCCGTCCCTGCATCTGTCGTCTGTCCCCAGCTCAACCCTCCCTTGAGGACATCTAATCCCATTTGAGGCCCATGCTTTGACAGATCCTTCCTCGCCACCCAGTTGAGCGAACAGCTCACAAATATTTCTTCATGCCTTTGCTGAGGCCCAGAGCTAACTGTCCTTGTCACTACTCTGGAAGGTCTAACAGCCTGGCTAGGGAGATATGGTCACAGGACATGACAATCCTATGGGACTCTTGACCATGGGGCCCCGGGCAGGATCACAACCCTGAGGAAAGGCAGGGAGGTCTGGAAGATGAGCAGGTACTGTTTTCCTGTGGGCACAAGGGGACAGGCGCTTTGGTAGAAGGACTGCTCATATGAAGGCACACAAGGAATGAAGAGACAGAGGGAAGATCAGTAAGGGCCTTGAATACTAGGCTGGGAAGTTTGGCTTTACTTCAGGGGCAGTGGGGAAGCCAGGGAAAGATTGCAGTAGAGGAGTGACTTGGACCTGCATTTTATTTTTTTAAAAGATTTTATTTATTTATTTGACAGAGATCACAAGTAGGCAGAGAGACAGGCAGAGAGAGAGGAAGGGAAGCAGGCTCCCGGCCAAGCAGAGAGCCAGATGTACGGCTCTATCCCAGGACCCCAGGATCATGACCTGAGCTGAAGGCAGAGACTTTAACCCACTGAGCCACCCAGGTGCCCCTGGACCTGCATTTTAGGAAGATCCTGCTGGGAAGCAGAAAAAGGAGATGAGGCAGGGATCTCTCTAGAGCTGATTCTCGGTGCCCGGGGCTGGCCTTGGGAGGGAGGAAGGAATTTAAGACCTGTAGGATTGGCAGAACCTGGTGACCAATTGGGTGGAGGTGAGGGCCAAGGGAAGCCTGGGAGGTGTCCTGGAAGGTGGGTCCACGCGGCCCCATGAACCACTCCGGGTGGCGGCTTGGGGCCTCTCTCACCCGCAATGACTACCGGCTGTGGCGCCCTCCGCAGGAGGTGAGCTCGAGGGAAGATGGGCGGGGCAGCTATTTGGGGCGGCTGGGGGAGGGGCGTCAGGAGAAACGGGAAGCCGGCTGGGAGGAGGAGTCTGTGCGGGGCTCTCACCAGGCAGCTCTCGCGGGATCGGAGAACACTAGGCTGGGCCCCGTGGCTTCTTGTAGCTGCTCAGCCCTCCCAACTTAATGGTTTCATCTTACATAAAACCTTACTATGATTCTGGGGAGTAGACACCATTATCTCATTCTGCAGCCAAGCAGCTTGAGGTTCAGGGAGGTTAACTAATCTGCCAAGCTTGAGATGTGAGCCATACCTGCCTGACTTCCCCTCCAATGGCTCTTTCTCTGGGATAGGGAAAGGAGATTCAGTAGGTCAGAGTCAGTAGGTTAGAGTCGCTGTCTCTGCAGGACTGTGGTGGAAGGTAGGGGTGGTGAGCAAGTGGCGTTGGAACCCAAGAGAAGGATCTGGGATCAGTTTTGCTTCTGTGTTGCAGAGGCCGGAGGGGTGAGACCGAGAAGAGGTGAAGGTGTGGGTGGTCTGTAGTGCAGCTCCTGGCCACTAGATGGCACTCAACCCTTGCCTCACCTCCTCAGGTCGAAGACAGGTGGCGGTGGGGAGAGGGGAGCGGCCAACCTCACTCCCATCCACTCACAAACTCTCCTCTCATACTCACACAGAGAGATGCGTGTTCTCTCTCTGTCTCTCTTTCTCTCGCAGACAGACACACAGACCCACACGCTCATTCTACTGGCATATGAGCTGACTTTACACAGTCTACACAGCGTACACTGTGCAGACTCCATAGAGAAAATGGGAAATGTTTCCTGAGGGCCTGTAGCCCCTTAAGCCTCTCTTTGAGCAGAACTGAGGTCCACCTGTCTTACCCGAGTGAGACCTTGTGTCTGGGTGGACTTCTACGGAAGGATCCCTGGGGAGACAGGACCAGCCTTGAGATCTGGCATGGGTGGAACCCCGCCCCCCTGGGCATAAAATAACTAGGAAACAGCACTGTGGGGCCTGGTCCTGTGTTGATGAAGCTGGAGAGTCAGGACGGGAGCTAGCTGAAACGTGCAGGATCCTCGGGAGGAGGCTGGGCTCAGGGGTCTTGATGTTTGGATGGGAGGATTGGGACAGGAGGTGAGGCCACTGCAGATACACCAGGACAGCAGGCTGGGTGGTGGGGAGGTATATGGTCTGTGTGCAGGGCCTCAGCCTTTTCTCACTGCTCAGATCCCCAGGGCTGCCTCCTTGAGATGAGTGGGGGGTGCTGGAGGTGGGGAGTGCAAGCCAATCACAGATGCTATGAGGTGGCTGGACAGGGTAGGGGCAGGGGAATGGCAGGGAGATGCTATTTTCTTAGCCTCAGCTGCAGTGTCATGGAAGGGCCTCGAGCAGGGAGGTGAAGGGGTTAGAGGCCTGCTCTGAGCAGGAGCTGGGCTCCACAGCTGCAGAGCAACCACGAATCCAAGCTAGACTCCGGATGGTGTGTGAGAAGAGAAGAGAAAGTGGATTGACAGGGGAATGAGAGGAGCGGGGAGGAGGAGGCCACATGGCTTGTTTGGGGAGGATTTAGAATGTCAGGAGAGGCCTCTATCTGACTGAAATTTGCACTGCTGGGTTCTCTCTCCTGAAACACAAAGCAAGAATTGTCTCCACACACCCAGTCCCTCCAGGACTTTCTTTTCTCTCCTGGTAAGGATGAGCCTCGTATTCTTCCTTGGGGTCTCAGTTTCCTGTCCACAAACTGGGATGATGAGGCCCCTCTGGAGGCCATCAGGAGACAGGAGGGTGTGCTGGGAAGGAAGCCACTCTACTTCTAAGGAGTTGTGTGTGAATGCAATCTGCACACAGATGCCATGGCCACATTGTTCTCTGAGGGCTAACTAGCATGGGTCTGTACAGGAAGCAGAGCACACATGCCGTTTGAAGACTGGCGGGTCAGGTCTGAGAATGGGAGGTATTGCCTTTCCTGCCAAGATGGCGGCCATTCTCCATTCCTCAGTCATCCCTGCAGAAACCACAGAACTGGGCAAGGAACATGGAATTCTGGGAACTAACAATTCTGGATGAGTTGGGGAAAGATTAAAGTGAGAAGCTGGGTTAGAGGAAAGCACTTGCCTCTCCTTATGTTGCCTTGGAAAGCCCACCACTGCCCATCCTCTCATGTCTGCACAAAGTCCTGGTGCTTCTTTACCCCCTTCGGGCAGTGGCTGAAGGAATAGAACAACCTCTTAATTGGGAGACTCTTCCAAAGACGGGTGGGAATTACTGTCCCCTTTAGTGACAAGGGAAACTGAGGCCCAGAAGCTCAGCTGGCAGCAACCTCCCTCAGAGCAAAAATTGCTTATAGAGCATCCCCCAGGGTCAGATGAGGAAATCGAGCCTCAGAAGGACAGGGACCTCCAAGATCATACAAAATACAGAGGCAGAGCAGAGCTGAGTACCGGCTGCCATTCCGTGGCCAGAGGTCCTTGCCCCTGTTCCAGGGAGGGCAGTCTTTGCTTCCCTGAGTCAGTAACGTCAGACCTTACGTCAGCCTTGTCCCTCTGCAGCCCCAGCCCTGGTGAGGGGGTTTGTTCCTCCCACATCCCAGTGCTCCTGCATCTGCCTAGTGCTGGGGTCATGGAAGGGGGAGGCTGGTTAGAGCAGTAGGTGCCCTTTTCTCTCCACATCTGCCTCTGAACATTCATCTGGCTCTCAGCTCAGACTCTCCAGGCCGTGTGTGCTGGTCAGGTGCATGTGCTTGCTTTCCTCCCACAGACCAGGAGCCTCTCGAGGGCAGGAAAAGATCTGCCTTGGCTCAGGCTTTCCATGTCCCTACTCAAGAGTTGAGTATGCCGTAGGGGCTCAAAAAGAGCCTAGAGAGCTCAAAAGAGCTCTCAAAAGAGGCAAGTAAGGGCTCCAGGGCATATGCGCTGATCACGACTCAGCTGAACCCTTCAGAAAGACCCTCTGAAAATCTCCAGAATTCTCTCTCTGTGCAGCTCTTTCATCTCTGGTACTCTGCCCTGTAAATGCTAGCCATCTGGATCTCTTCAGACTCCCAAGTCCATCCTTTCAACTCAGGGAAATTTCCAGGCTTCCCTGAGGATCCCCTTCCCTACTGCACTGTGACCTGGAGACTCTCTCAAGGCTATAATTTAGGCAATTGTAGAGGTTACCACAATTTTCCTTTCTCTTATGATCCCATTCCTTGTCTGGTACCTGGCCCTTTGAAAACCTTTATTTCATATATTTTGTCCATGATGTTGTTATTTCAAGGAGGCGGGTAAATCTAGTCTTTATTACTCTGCCTTGGATGGGAGTATGAGTCTGTTTTACTAACTCTGATTGAAGAATAGTACTCCAAGTATGAATGTTGACAGCCTTTTGGATATTAATATGTTGGCTGTTAGGAGCAATGTTCCCAGGGGTGTTCTTGTGTATGTGTATATTTTGAATACTCTGTTGTATGAATATCTATTTCTCTATTCTACTGTGGACCTGTATCTTCAGGCTTCCATCCAGAGCCATTCCTTCCTACCTAAAAACACCCTTTTAGTGTTTCCTTTCGTGCAGGTCTGCTGCTGCTGAATCCTTCTGGGTTGGACTAGTTTGCAAATATCTGTTTCTCCTTCATTCTTTTTTTTTTTTTTTTAAGATTTTATTTATTTATTTGACAGATAGAGATTACAAGGAGGCAGAGAGGCAGACAGAGAGAGTTGAGGGAGGCAGGCTGCCTGCTGAGCAGAGAGCCTGATGCAATGCGGGGCTCGCTCCCAGGACCCTGAGATCATGACCTGAGCCAAAGGCAGAGGCTTCAACCCACTGAGCCACCCAGGCGTGTTGTTGCCACTGTTGAAGTATAGGTTGGGAAATCTTTCCTCCAAGAACTTTGGAGATCACATTCGATTCTCTTTTGAGTGTCATTGGTTCTGATGAGAAGTCAGCCAACAGTCTTGTTCTTATTCCTTTGAAAGTCCCCTAATGGATCTCTTTCTCTGGCTGCTAAGATTTTCTCTTTGTTTTTGGTTTTCAGCAGTTTTATCACAATGTGCTTATGTGTGGTTTTCTCTGTATTTCTCCTGTTTGAGATTCATAATGCATCTTGAATCCATGGTGATTTTCCCTCCCCTCAATCCAGTCTTCATTAGCTATGGATAAGTACATTTCCGTTAATTCCCAAAGCATGCTAAGAAAGTATTCTACAAAATTTTGCTGAAATCCTGTGATAACAAGAGAAAAATAGTAATGCTGATATGAGAGAAATTATTTTATATTTAAATTGACCACTAGATTCTTATCCTTGGGGCTCACACTCACAACCCCCTCAGGGGAGGAGAGGGTCACCAGTGGCAGTCTCTGTCTTAGCTCCTGATCTATAACCAAGGATCTGTCCCTGACCAGATATCTCTACCTAGAAAAAAGGCTTTCTACCCTCTGCCTCGTGGCTGATGAGAAGGAAAAGCTACTTTGTCTCTGTCTCTCTGGCTTAAGTTTGCTTCTCATCAACACTTACATTGTAATTAATCCATAACACTTCAGTATTTCATGGTTTAGAACTTCTCCTTATCAGAATAGGATTTTGGAATTCCCTGTGTGACAGTAAGTAGATCCCTGAGTGTTGAGTTCAAGCTCAGTGAAATAAAGGGTAGCCAGCGGGCAGCCAGGGCTCCCCCTCCCTGGTGGATTTCTCCCTCTTGGCTTTGACCATTAGGCTTCGAGCACACCTGTACGACAAGTTAGGGAGGCATCAGTGCGTCACACTGTACCTCTATCTCTGCCAGCTCATTTGCTGTTTCAGTGGTGAATTTCAGTGGCGAATCAAAGTGGAAGTAATCTTTTTACCTGGTCTGAGTCACTGTCCTCACCAATCTTTGCACCCAGGCAAAACCCATGACCCTGCCCAGCTCACTTGTTCATGTATCTTTCCTGAATCCCAGATACAAACATCCAATTGCCTGATCCCTTCTAGATTGCCTTCCTGTGGTATAGAGGCTGGAAAACCTTTCCCGTATTCCACACCAGCTTGGGTTTCATGTAGGACCTGGGTTCTACCAGGAAGGTGTCCAGAGGTCTCTGAGCAACATAGCATTGGCGTGCTGGGCTGTCAGGAGGTGAGACATGGGAAGCCAGACAAGGGAAAGGCCACGTCGTCTTCCTGACCCCCACAGAGGCCGCCACTCCACCACCCAGTTCCCCATGTGGTGGCCAGAGGCCACTGACCATATTGTTCTTATGCCATATTGTTCTTCACCACTTCCGGTGGTGGCTACCTGGAATACAACCCACCCTCTGAACTTGGTCTTGACCACGTAAATTTCCCCCAAATGCCCCAGATGCTGTTTGGTCTGCAGCTGCCTGAAGACCTATACCTGGGCCTGCTCTTCCTCTCCTTTGGGTCTTCCTCGCTTTCACCCTGGCTTCCCACCTGCAGGGAGCCCACTGCCACCCAGCTGTCACTGGCATCACAGCCCCGGACGTCTCTGTCCCTTGACCGGTACCGTGTGTGCTCCCACCTCTTCTAGTCAGTTGGCTCACAGGATGAGGCTAGAGCTGCCCTGAGGATTAGTATATTCTCAGCTTGGTCCTCTCCCATGGTATGCACTAGGCACCTAATGTATGAGAAGGAAAAAGGAGGAGGAGGAGGGGAAGGAGAAGGAGAAGAAGAAGAAGAAAAGAGGAAGAAGGAGATCTCCGTGCCAAGACCCGGAGGTGGAAGTTCATACTGGACATTGATGACTGCCTGTGGGTAGATAGATTCCCCTGAAAAGTGTTGTGATGAGACACCCACGGAGGGCTTTCTAAATGGCAACTCTTCACATAGGTGCCAAGTGACTGGTGGCTGCGTGGTGATGTTTCCCCTTGAAAACCAGTTGGGCATTTTGGCTGGCCCTGACCTTTAGCTGTGTAGCACTGAACTTGATTCTCTTCTCCTTCTACTTAACCCTATGTAGGTTATGCTGTGTACAGCTTGGAGCCTCGGCTGATAGAGTCCTCTCAAAAGCCCAGATCCTATTGGTTGTAATTGCCTGACTCCCCCAATAAAACATGAGCTCCTTGAAGGGAGAGACCCGGTCTGGCTTATTTCTAGATCCTTAGTACCCAGCACAGAGCCTACAACAGAGCAGCACTCAGCACCGACTGCTTAAATGAAATGTGTGTCATTGTAAATCCAATCCGAGTGGCTGCGCCCATTGTGGGATCTGGGGCTGGCCTGCGTATCTTGAGGAGTATCTTGGTCATGATCGTGGATGTGCAAGAGTTAGCTCATTCAACTGAGGAAAATAGTTTGCTCAGTAAAACCATGCTTGCGTGACGAGCAGTCAGGCGTCCCTTTGGAGGAAATCATGTTCACAGCGGAGTCATGCTTGCATGACCAGCGCTGAATATCATTCAAAACCAACTGGCTTCCAGAACACAGGCCAGCTCCAGGATGCAAAGTGATATTCACCATTAGTGGGGCATGTAAAAGGACAGAGAATAGTCATTGCATTTATACTATACCCTCATCAAATAAATTCTAAAATGGAAAATTCCTCCCTAAGGAAATATCCCCCCCAATTTCCCTAAGCATCTATTTTCATCTCTTAATACGGTCTGTGACTCCTTATTCCTGGGTCCTCCTAGGGACCAAACACAGAGCCCCAGTTTTGTGTTCTTTCTTATTCTCTTAGCAGTTTTTTCATGACACTCTTCTAAGTTGCTAGATGGGTTTCTGTGGCCCCTCTCGGCAGCTGGTGAGTATCCCACCGAGGGAATGGGTTGGGCAAGGTGGTTAAGGGCATGGCATCTGCCACGTGGCAGACCAGGTCAGATCCTGTCCTGCCGTTCCTTGTTGTGTGACTTTGTGTAAGTACTTAACCTTCCCTGAGTCTCAGTGTCCTCGCCTGTACAGTGGGGATAATAAGCCTTCTCGAGGCTGTGGCAAGGATTAAATGAGAAGAGACATGAAAGCCTTTGTCCTTTGTCAAAGCTGCCAGTGGTGTGAATTACAGGAAATACAGGGAATGAGGAGGTAACTTCATCTTTGGCAAAGGCTAAGGGGTGGGAAGAGAGCTCTTGGGAAGAGGGCTTTGGCCTTAGAGACAGAAAGGGCAGGTTCAAAAGAGTTTGGAAGAGGTCACCATGGCATCATTCTGGGTTAGTGTATTGAATGTGTCCTTCCCCAAAAGGTATGTTCAAGTCCCAATCCCTGATTCCAATGAATGTGACCTTCTCTGGAAATAGGGTCTTTGCAGATGTGATTCAGTTGAGGTCATTATAAGAAGGAAATGTGGACACAGAGACACACAGAAAGGTCATTTGATGATGGAGGCAGGGATGGGATGATGCCAGCATGAGTCAAGTGACACCAAGAAGTGCCACCACTACTGGAATCTGTGAGGAAGTCGAGGAAAGGTCCCCCTCTAGGTCCTTCAGAGACAGCATGGCCCGGCAGCACTCATTTAGGACTTCTAGGCTCCAGAACTATGAGACAACACATTTCTGTCATTTGAAGCCACTCATTTTGTGGAGATTTATCATCTCAGCCCAAGGAGACCACCACAGGGGGTGTGGCCAGGAAACGGTGCCTCAGGGCACAGGGCACAGGTGGATTGGAGGGAGGGGGACACAGTTGACACCGGGAAGACTTTGGTGTCTTGAGTCCGCTTGGTAGGACAGTTCAGTCACTGAAGACGATCTGGGAGGCACACACAAACGCCTGGCTTCCTTGCCCTGAGATGAAACAATTCCTCAGTGTAGTCGTTGATCGACGCTCCATATTTTCTTCTCCCACCAGATGGAGACTAGGGTCTTAGACCCAATCCGTGTTCGACTATTCCCCTTTCCTGTCCTGCTTTCCTCACTCCCTTGTTTCTGACAAGCACGCCCATCTCTGTCAACCACGTAGTCACCATCCCTCAGAGTGGTTCCTGACAAACTTGCCCAGCTCAGCCTTGCGCTAGCTGCTAGGGGTGGGGGCGGTGGGTAACAGAAGCACTAAGGCAGGGCCCTGCCCGGAGCTCAGGGTTACCTAGTGCAACATTAATTGATTCATCAACTAGTTCTTAGAGAAACACACGTTTATTGAAAACATACTATGTGCTGTCTCCAACTGGTCATTGGAAAGGCAACAGAACCAGATGCCGGGCATGCCAGGATGGCGCTGTCTGTTAAATGACCAACTCTTCAGACTCCGAGATTGAGACCCGTGTGGGGCTCGGCGCTCAGGGTGGAGTCCACTTGAGGTTCTCCTGCTCCCTCTGCCCCTTCCTGCGCTTGTGCTGGCTTGCTCTCTAAATAAACAAACAAACAAATAAATTTTTAGATAAAAATAGACACCAAACTCAGGCTAATTGAGCGATAGACATTATTTAATAGACTTGCAGGCAGGGGTGCCTGACTGGCTTAGTCCATAGAGCATGCAACTCCTGATCTCCCAGTTGTGAGTTCAGGCCCCGTATGGGGATTTAGACCTGTACCCCTGGGGATAAAAATATATGTTTATAAAAATAAAAAATTTAAAAAAAAAAAAAAAAGGGAGGGGGGAGGAGGCGCCTGGGTGGCTCAGTGGGTTAAAGCCTCTGCCTTTGGCTTGAAAGACCTGCGGATCCCCTTACCCAAGAATTCAACACTGCCACAGGATGCAAACAGCAAGAGGTTCTTTATTGTAGTGTGGGCGCCTGCATGAAACTACCAGCTATCATTGTATTGAGGGAGCCAAGCGGTTACAGAAAAGCAAAAGAGCAGTTAATTAATTATATCCTAAAAGCCAAGCAGTTACAGAAAAGCAAAAGAGCAGTTAATTCATTGACACTTTGGGGGAAGGGTCTTTCAGGCTCAGGTCATGATCCCAGGATACTTAATTATAACCATGCTATTGTTCGTTCTTTCTGTGAGGCCTGGTCCTACGTCATTTTATCTAATCTCTACCCCAGCCTCCTGAGGACAGAATGATCACTGTATCTCATTTTACAGATAAGGCAGCTGTGCAGATTGCCTACCCAATGGCATGGGATGGAGCCCCACATCGGGCTCCCTGCTCAGTGGGAATGCTGCTTCTCCCTCTCCCACTCCCCTTGCTTGTACTCCCTCTCTTGCTGTGTCTCTGTCAAATAATAAAATTAAAAAAAAAAAGGCAGACTCACAAGCAAATGTAAAATGGCAGTTGTGCCAACAGGGCCATTAAGAAAAAGGAGATGCTTTAAGAGTCTCTGACAGGTGGATTTGACCTGGTCATGGTGGTCAGAGGGTCTTAGCAGAAGGAGAGGAACCCAGGCTAAGGCCTGAGGTGAGTAAGAGCAGAGGAAACAGCAGAGGAGCAGAGGGAATGAAGATCCTAAGACAGGAGGCAGCACAAGAAGGAGGGTCTTAAGGAAGGTCAATGGAGGGGGGTGGCTGGGAGACTATGGACTATGAGAGGGAGCTTGGAAGATAAGGCAAGAGAGTCGGGCTCTGTTAGGAGTTTGAGCTTTATTCAAAAAAGAATGAATATCAAGGGTTTGCAGTAGGTGGGTGACCGGGTCAGAAACCGAGAAACTCTGGCAGCAGCACAGGCTTGGGAAGCAGCTGGGTTCCTGCGCAGGTAGAGAGCTCCCGCAGCAGCTCAAGTGAGCATGTGACAGTAACATGAGCCCAAGTCATGGAGGATGGAGAGAGGTGCACGGATTGGAGAGACAGCCTGACCGATGGGTTGGAGGTGATGTCTGGGAGGGAGAAAGGAAGTTAGTGACGACTCTTAGTCTCTTGGTTTGTGCAACTAGATAGATGTTGTGCCATTTGCTGGGAGAAGGCACCCTGGAAGAGGACCAGATTTGGAGGAGAAAACCCTCAATTCAGGAAAAGTTCTTTGTAAACCCTATGGTTGCAGGAATATCAGCTGTTACCACCCACTCATTAAAAAAAATATTGAATAAATGCTTGCTATATGCTGAGCCCTGTGCCAAGTGCTGGAGATGGAAGGGAAGGAAATTAGCATTCGATGCACAACTCTGCAAGTCAGCAGGCTAGCGAGATGAAGGTAGGCATCAGGATGTGACAGACTTGATTTTGAAACCTGGCTCTACAGCTTCCTAGCTGTGTGACCTTGGGCAAATAACTTAACCTCTGGGTGCCTCAAGAACATCTGTAGAATGGGACTTATACTCCTGTCCCCTAGAATGTTCTGTGGTTCTAGGGACAACACAACCCAGTGCCTTTAGCACAGTGCTTTGCGCAGAGTAAGTGCTTAATATAATGATGCTATTGTTCGTTCTTTCCGTGTGGGTGGTCCTACGTCATTTTATCTAATCTCTACCCCAGCCTCCTGAGGACAGAATGATCACTGTATCTCATGTTACAGATAAGGCAGCTGTGCAGATTGCCTACCCAATGGCATTTCCCCTCTTCCTCACTGTGCGAAAGCAGGATTGGTTTGGGTGTTCATTATTCCATATTCAGGAAAGCTGGCCCCTTCTCTTGCCTCAGGGCATAAATCCTGATTAGTCTAAACTAATCACGATAATTCCATTCCCCTACCCAAAGATTGATTTACCAGTCATGTGGTCCATTCCTACCCGGTTAGGAACTTCAAAGTTGCCCAGAAACGTCCCTGTTTTAGTTCTGGTAGTGCGGAGTGCCTGGATATCTGTCATTTCCAGGCAGACTAGGATGGCTGGTCACCCCAGTGGCCAGTGAGACCTGAGGAGACAACTTCTGTGGGGATGGGGGGCATCTGGAAAACTTTTTCTTCGCTAAGAATAAATGGTAAAGATCCACATATGGGAGGACATGCCCTTCTTTGCTGGAAGGCTTTGTTTCTCTCTACTGTGTTTGGAGATGCTGGGGCCATTCTATGACCACAAGAGGAGATAAGCAGCAAACTGAAGATGGTGGGGTAGAAAAGTGGAAAGCACCTGGGTCCTTGAGGACCATGACTGGCCTGTAAGCACTTAGCTCAGGGTCCTTGCTAGGACAGAAACAAACTACAATACCACTAATATCTATCCCCTACAGCCCAAAGCATACTGAGGAAAAATGGCACCCGGCTGGAAAGGGGCAGAGCTGGGTCTAAAACCATCTCCATCGTGGTGTTGATATCTTAATACTAAACTCTAGAACAGAGAGAAACTTTACGTTCTGAAAACCGCTACATTTGCCTAGGATAGTGTTTCTCCAAGTATATTTCTTCCATGGAGTGTTCTCTGCACAAGGATTCCATCATCAAATGGGTTTGGGGGACATGACGTGCCGTACGCTTCCTGCCACGTATTAATTTTGGGAAGTCCTTCAGGAAGGAAATCTGTTTATCTTGGGTTCACTCAGTGTTTTCTCAAAATCATTTCAGTGTGGAGTTTTTCATTTCTTTTTGTTTTCATGAAGCCTCATTGATGTCCCCCAGGTGTTCCACAGAACACAGTTTGGGAAATGGTGAGGTAACAGACCCAGAGACTATCTGGATGGAGGGGCACCTGGGTGGCTCAGTGGGTTAAAACCTTTGCCTTCAGCTCAGGTCATGATCTCAGCATCCTAGGACGGAGCCCCGCATGGGGTGGCGTGGTCTCTGCTCAGCAGGGAGCCTGCTTCCCCACCTGTCTCTCTGCCTGCTTCTCTGCCTACTTGTGTTCTCTGTCTGTCAAATAAATAAATAAAATCTTAAAAAAAAAAAAAAAAGAGGCTATCTGAAGAATGGGACCGCAGCGAGGGGCTCTAGGTAGGAGCCCCGGTTTGCTTGCGGTTGGATATGATTATAGTAGTGCCCCTTTCCCCTCTTCAGAGTATCCTAGTTTGAGATGATCAGCTGTGTCATCACTCATCTCTGGGCAAGGAGGAGGGCTTCCTGGGAGGGGGGAAGTGAGGGGCTCTTCAGGATCAGGGATTGGGGTCTCCCCCACCTCCCAGCAGAGGGGTGTGGCCAGAGCTAGCCAGCTGGGGCTGGGGCCAGGGCACCTAGCGGCAGGAAGACTGAGGGGTATGGAGTCCAGCTGTGGCACGCACTGTACGTGTGACTCGGGAAGGGAGGTGGGGGTGGCAGGACGGGGCCATGAGCATGGGTGGGCAGAGAGGAATGACAGGCTTACAGGTTGCAGCGACACAGGGATGGCCTGGACCCAGAGGCCACACACAGCACCCACAGAAGGTGTGCTCTGGGCCAGTTTTCTCCGTACTCCAGCAAGCAGGGCTGTTAATGAGTGGCTTGGGCAATGGAAACCGGATGCTCGATGTAGCACCCATCCGGGCAGGCGGAGGCCTAAAGGAAGGTAAGAAGCAGCCCAGGCCTGAGTTTTTACTCCTGTCCCTCCAGTCCCAAACTGTTCTTTTGTTTGCTATCTGTGTCCCTCATTGGACCTGAAGCTCTATGAGGTCAGGGGGGTCCATGTGTGTTCTGCCCACCGTTGTATCCACAGTGCCTGGAGCACTTCCCCATCCATAGCAAAGGCTCAATAAATACATGTTGAATAAATGCATGAGAGGGAGAGAAACATCTTTCTAAACCAGAAGGGCATTAAGACTTAATGAGCCTCTACAGTGCGCTGGGGACTTGCCAGCAGGCATCTCCTTTACCTCACCTCGGAGGCAGAGATCATGGATGGGCTACTGACGAGCCAGCAGATCTGATTCCTCAGCTGAGGCCCTGTTCAAGCCCCTCCACCTGCAGGAAGCCTTCCCTGTCTGAGCCACTTCCCCTTCACCAGGCTTCCCCTCCTCTGAGCTCCTAACTGCATGCTATCCAGTGTGGCATTTCATCGGACATCCTCCTACTTGACTGTGAACCCTTCAAGAACAGAGGCTACATCTCTGTTTGTAAGTCTCCTCCACAGCACCCAGAGCTGAAAAGAACAAAAAACAAAAAGCAACCGCATGTGTTTGTTAATTGGTAGGTTTACTTTTAAAACCGGTTCCAGCCTGACCTTGACCCCAGGCACTCTTCTGGCCCTTAGTGCTGCCACTCTGTGTATTCTGTCTCAGTTAGGAGTGCTTTCCGCTCCGTGACAGAACACCTGACAAGCAGCATCTTAAACAATCAGGTCACTTAATTATCTCACACAGGAGAGGGCTGGAGGCAGACTGGAGGCAGGCTGGGGCAGTGCTCCCAAGATGCCAGCAGACTCAGACTTTCTGCTCGGCCCCCTTGAGCGTGCTGGCTTGTCGCCTCACAGAACAAGGTGAAGTTTTAGGCTTCACATCTAAATTCCAGGCAGGAAGATGAGAGAAAGGGAGGAGGCTAGCCCAAGTGTCCTTTTGCTCAGAAAAGCAGAAGCTTTCCCAGAGGCCTCTAATAGGCTTCTGCTTCATTTTATTGGCCACACTCAATAAAAGAGCCTGAGAAAACAGCTAGGTTTTTCAGATTCTGTAGTTAAGGGGACAAAGGAAAAGTGATTTGCAAGTGGGTGTTGCATGAGCCCACCAACAGTTATTGCTGTAGATGCTAGAGAAGGAAGAGAGAATAAAGGTAGTCAGCCTTGTCATTCACTCCAGCGAGTCATTCTGAAATCTCCCCAGCCCAAGCAGGACCCTGTTTAGATTTATTTGTTCCTGGGGAGACACTCTACGTTCTTGGGTATACATAAACACGGATGCCTACAGACATAAAAGGCATGGTCCATGCCTTCCAGAGCCACACAGTCAGGTGGAGAGGACGTGCTAGGCTGGCAGAGATAGAGCCGTCATCTCCATAAGGTGTGCTATGGCTTGTGCATAGAAAGATACAAGAAAAGGAGAATCTAACTCTGCTTGGGGGCAGTCAGGGAACACTGCCCAGAGGAAGTGACACATGGGGTTGCAATGGTGGCTAAGGCTATGAAGAAGGGGCCGGGGGTGGGTGGTGTTCCAGATACTGGAAAGTGCAGGGCCAGGGGGACAGTGGTGGGAAGAGAACGCAGTGTAAATGACGAGCATCCCAAAGTTCTGTTTTGCTGGTGTGTGGGATGCCTGATGGAGAGAGATGAGGCTGACAGGGCCAGATCATGAAAAAGGCATGATGTCTGCTGCTAGAGGCTCAGGTCTCCAGCATGGGTGCTTCGGTAGAAGGTGGTGCCATTTTCTGAGACAGGAATCACTGAACTCAGTTTGGTAATGTTGACTGTGGGGGCTTCAAGCTGTTCCTATGGCCCATGAATTTCTTTCTTTCTTTTTTTTTTTTAAGATTTTATTTATTTATTTGACAGACAGAGATCTGGCAGAGGCAGGCGGGGAGGGGGGGGGGCGCGTGGAGCAGGCTCCCCACTGAGCAGAGAGCCTGATGAAGGGCTCGATTCTAGGACCCTGGGATCATGACCTGAGCCAAAGGCAGAAGTTTTAACCCATTGAGCCACCCAGGCACCCCACCCCATGAATTTCTAAGACAGCCTCATCCACTTCAGTTACTGTTTATGACTCTTAAATTTATAGGCGCTGTTCAAATCTCTGTTCTATATTTCCTGCCTGCATATCCAATGGAGCTTTGGCTACATGACAACCATGCCCAAAACTTAGTAGCTTAACACTAGAACATTAAGCCCCTGAATCTGTAGGTTGGCAGTTTGTTTGGGCTCAGATATTGTACCCCTTAAAGACTAAAAAGATATAAGGTGGTGGTTCCCATTGTATCCGCCCCCTTTTAATGTACCTTTATTAGTGTCTGCAAAAACCATTTGGCTTATGTTGGGTCATGTGATAACCACAAGTGATAACCTCGAATGCAGCTCTTATGCTGGATGTAGTATCTTTATTGGGCTAGATGAGCATGATCTCTGGCCCTTGCTGTTAATTCTGTCAGGGTATTCTTTCCAATCCCCATTAGCAAAGAGAACCAAAAGCTGTTCACAAATAAATGAGCAATAGTACTCATTTATAGTCTTGCCCCCAAAACTATAACTTTCCTTCTCTGTCAAACAAGGTCTGCCACAAAGACCTTGGTTACCTTGACTTTCTGCAGACCATTACTCTGGTCCACCATATTGGTGAGGTCATGCTTATTGGACCTGGTAAACAGGAATATGGGGTTACTCTGAATGTCCAAATAAGACATATGTGCCAGGGTGTGTGAGAAAAAACCTACAAGATTCATTAGTCTGCTACATAGGTGAAGGATTTAGGGGGTCTAGGTCTGAGACATCCCTTTTGAGGCAAAGAACAAATTATTACATCTTATGTACCTTATTGCCAAGTGAGATATACATGTTTGATGGATCCTTTGGAATCTAAAGGCAGTAGACGCCATGTTGAGGATAGTACCCCAATCCATTTATCAGATGGTTGGAAATCTAACAATTTCAAGTGAGGCCCTGAGGAAGAGAGGGCTGTGCATTAGGACAAGGTCACAGTACAAATAGCTCTGCCCATCGGCTATAGCATTGGAGCTGTCCATGGAAATAGGATGCAGGTTGGGTATCTGGTAAGCCCCATAGGAGACGCATGGCGCAGAACCTCTTGTTGGCCGTGCCTTCTGCATCAGAAAACTGTATATATTTGAGAAGCAGCTCCGGATGGACTACGGGCCCCTGGTAGGGGCTGAACATGGTGCGCTCAGAAGTGCACTACATAATTAGCAGACAGGAGCTATCATGAGCTAGTATTCCATCCAGTCATAGAGCAAGGAGACAGGCATAGTAGCAATCCACTGACTGATGGAAAGGGTACATTCAGGCCTGAGGAGGTCTGTAAGACACAAATGAGTTATTGAGCAAGTGGCTCAGAGCCCCATGTCAGAAATCTGTTGCAGTGCTGTCTTTCCTGCACTCAAGCCCATGGCCCCATGGGGCCTTCTCTGTGACCAGACCATGGAGAAAGGAAACACTCAGGCATGGTCCCATATGGGGGAGGCCCGCCTGTAAGTTGACGTGAGCCAAAAATGAACTGTTGCCACACTGTAGCCCCAAGCAGTGGTGGCCCTAGAAGGTAATATAGAAGGCAAACTCTCCTAGTGGGCAGAGCTCCAAGCAGTGCTTTCAGCCATAAGTGTTATGGGGGTAAGATTTGGCAAAGATGAAGAAACATACTTCTGAGCAGTGGTAAATCACTGACTGGCTGGTCAGGAGCCAGGAAGAAGCGTCATCAGAAGACACGGGAGAAGAACGTGGATGACCTACGGGGTGGGGGAGGCAGGGATGTGAAGATGTTTGTGTCTCAAATCTATGTTCACTAGAAAGCACCCACCTCTGAGGAAGCACACAACAGCACGGTGGACAGGATGATTCCTCTGGCCCATGGCAACCAGCCACTATCCTTAACCAGCCCAGTGCTGGGGCTGGGACCCATAAATGGGGGAGTCACGGGGGCGGGGATGGGGGCTGTGCAGAGACCTAGCAGCAGGGGCTCACACCCACCAATGCCTATCTAGCTACACCTCTTGATTATCTGATTATCTAACTTGCCACCAATATTCTCCAGCACTGCTCCATCCCTAGCCCTCAAGCAAGCGGGTTATACCATGGTCCTTCTACCTGGAAGGGGAGTTAATTCTTTCTTATAGGAACTTAAACTAGCTCTGGGGTGTGGGTTTTCCTTCCTGGCCTACAGGGCCTCTGCCACCAATTCAGAGTTACGGTGTCCCTGATTTCCCAACAAAGCACTCTGCCTTGCCCTGCCTTAGCCTAATGGCCATATTTTATGATAAAGACGGAACAAGGGGCACAGTCCCACACTACTCACTGGTACCCTGACACCCTGAGTCACGTGGAAGGCTGAGTGAGGCCGCTAGCCTAGGGATGCCCCCTCGAAGGATTGCAGGGGCGGTCCTGGAAGGTACGCAACCTGTATTGAACTGAGGGCTGGTATGCGGTACTCCGGTACTCCAGTACTCCGGTACTCCGTCCTGATTAGCCGGAATACAGAGGACGGGGAGCTAAAGGGTAAAAGGAGGAGTGGCCCCTCCTACCACCATTTCCGGTGACCTACTTGCAGACGTTGGGCTTTGTGTTCTTACAACTTTAGGCTACACTGGAAAGAAGTCCCGGTTTCCAGGGAGGGGCTCTTCCACCAAGGGACCCTGGAAATTTCCCTTGAATCTGAAGCTACAAGCGCCGCCTGGTCACTTTCGGATTCCGTGCCCATGGTTCAGAAGGCCAAAAGGATTTGCCATGGTGGCAGGGTATAATCACCTCTGATTTTCATAAAGAGGCAACGTTGCAGACACTGAGTGCAGAAAGGAGCACATCTGGAGCTGAGGGCATTCCCTAGGGTGCCTCTTGTTGCTTCTGTGCTCAGTAGTAGCACTGCGTGGGTGACTGAAACATCCATGGTCTGATAAGCCAAGGCCACCAATGGCTCAGAGCCCTCAGGGACAAAGGTCTAGGTCGTCCCCTTGG
This sequence comes from Mustela nigripes, assembly GCF_022355385.1. Taxonomy (NCBI): domain Eukaryota; kingdom Metazoa; phylum Chordata; class Mammalia; order Carnivora; family Mustelidae; genus Mustela; species Mustela nigripes. The sequence goes on along the minus strand of NC_081557.1, from coordinate 48,543,606 downwards.
CCAGCAGCTAGACCAGCTGAAGGGCTAGTGGAGGTCGAACGAAATTTAGGATGGGCAGTAGCAGGGGGAAATGACAAGCATCAGTTAGATATGCAAATTCAAACTACACTGAGAGATCATTTCTCACCCAGCAGATGAATATAAATCCCACAGTTGGACAACAGTTTCTCTTGGGAGGCTTCGAGAGAAAGGCGCACTCACACATTCCTGGGGAGGGTGCAAAATGGTATGACCTCTGTACGGGGAACATGGCAACATCTAGCAAAATGACATATGCGTTTACCCATTTCTAGGAAACTATCCCAAATATACACTGGCAAAAACCTGAATTGACGTTGGCACAAGACTGCTCACTGCAGCACTATTTGTATTAGTAAAAGACCCAGAGGAAGATCATCAGGAGAGCTGCACTTCTTCTTTGTGGCAGCTGTTGGGAAGGAGTTGGAACCCAGACAAAACATTGGGTGATTTACTTGTTCCTAACTGATGTGTACTGAGGGCCTGCTATGTGCTTGGTAGCTTACATATATTACTCTGTTTAAACTCTTCAGCACCCCTGCATACTTTCTGGAAACAAATTTGTATCTGTGACCTTTAACTCAGAAATTCTAAGAATACACCACGCAAACATAACCAAAAATGGCAACCATTCTTTATGTGCAAGGATGCTTACTGCAGTATTATTTTTCAGAATTATTTGTTTTATCAAATTTATGTAGGCATGCAATTCAAAAAAAAAAAGAAGGCAAGCAATACACAAGAGCTTATAATGGTATCAACCATCTCCAGCTCTGCACCTTTCCATCCCAGTCTGGTCTCTAGAGGCGACCCCTTTGAAGAATTTCTGGTTTTCTATCTTTGAGGTGTAGCTTCTGTATCTTTAAATAATGTGTTTGTGTGACTCTGCATTTGCTAAGTTTAGATATTGTGTATTGGCTTCCTGCTACAGATTAAAGTAGGATCTTTTCGAGATCAAACACTACATTTTAATTCTCTTCAGAACCCCAGGACCTGGCCATGGGACTAGCAGGACGAGAGTATTAAGTATATATTTGTTTAAAAAAAAAAAAAAAAGGAATAACCTGGGTGGTCAAGGAAGGGAAGGCATTGGAAGCAGAGAGAAAATCATTGGCAAAATGGCTGAAGCCTCTCCTTCCTGACTAACAGGACCCTGATCTAATTCAGGGTGGCTGTGTACCCAGCTCAAATTGCTTACCTCCCACACTCTCTCGTAGCAAGTAGAGACCATGTGACCCATCCCAGCCAAAAGCATGTAAGTAAAAATTACTTATATAAGTAACTTCTGGGAGCTTCTGGGAAAGGTTTCTAAAGGAACCCTGAGGCAGTTGGCATATCCTTGGGTCCTTTTCACTCTTCCTCATTCTTCTTTCCTGCAACAAGGATGTGATTTCTGGAGGCTTAGCAGTCCTCCTGCCACCACATTCTAAAGATGGAAGACCAAAGCAATAGAAGGAGCTCAATTTTTTGAAGACACCGTTTAATTTTACAGCTTGGACTGACTATCTCTAGACTTTATGTTTCCCGAGACAAATAGTGCTTTTATTTGTTTAGGATCACATAATTCGTTTTTCTGTGGCTAGCCGCTTCATGTGTTCTTAACAGAGGGACATGGAAAAAGAACAGCTAAAATCGGATGGCTGTTGATAGTACAAGGAGATTCTGAGAATTTTCTATAATAAAGAATTTAAAAGAACTATGAAAATTATACACACACACATACATACATATATATATAACTCATCCTTGCAAATACGATTTCCAAAAAATTTTGCAAGACATCTGGGCTTCAGAGATTGTTGCTATGTCTTGTGATAGTGTGGCTTAACCTCTAAAGTCTGTAATTTTGATTGTTTGTTGATGAAAAAAGCAACTTTTGTTTTTTCTGAGTTGTTGGCTAGGTATTTTAGCGTATGATAACCTTATTCACACTCAGGTCTGGACATTTATTTATTTTTAAGATTTTATTTATTTATTTGAGACAACCAGAGAATAAACACAAGCAGCGGGGAGCAGCAGGCAGAGGGAGAGGGAGAAGCAGACCCCTGCCAAGCAGGGAGCTGGATTCAGGGCTCTATACTGGGTCCTGGGATCATAACCTGAGCAGAAGGCAGGCGCTTAACCGACTGAGCCACCCAGGTGCCCCAAGTCTGGACATTTAAAAAAGGACTGAAGTTTAGAATTCCCACCGTAAGTTCCTGCTTTTCTTTTCCCAGACCACCTTCTAAAATAATCATGCAGAGGTAAGCCCACAAAAAGTGACCTCTGCCTCAGCCACCTTAAAGGCAATAGGTGCTTGCTACTCTGCTCTCTCCCCCTGCCTCCTGACCTGGGACAGAGGACGGTCCCTTGTGGGGTGTATTGAAACTGCACCTTGGAGCAAAATGACCATGTGGGTTTCATTTCCCCAAAGTGGGAGCTTGATACCGAGGGAGCCCCGTGCTCCTGACCTTGTGGGTGCCTTGAGGCAGAATCTGCATATTCTTAATTCAATACACCAACCCTAGCTTCTCAATACAGTTGTCTTGATAATGTTTTAGACCGTTGATGACATTTGAATTCCCTCAGCTTTTTGGGGCGGTACAAATTCCTGTGAATTTTCTTTCTCTCTCTCTCTCTCACTCTCTCTCTCTCTTTTTTTTTTTTTTGCTAAGACAGGATCCTTGGCATGGCACCTTCCTCAATATACATGAGGGAAAATAAAACCACTCTGTACTTATTTATTTTAAAGATTTTATTTATTCGAGAGAGTGCGCATGCTCACACAGGTGCACAGGACAGGGGATGGGAGAGGGAGAGAGGAGTGGAGGCTGGCTGAGGACAGATTCCAACACAGGGCTGGATCCCACGACCCTAAGACAATGAGCTGAGCCAAAACCAAGAGTTGGTCAAGTTGGTCACCCAACTGACTGAGCCACCCAGGTGCCCCCAGAATTACTTTTTTTTTTTTTTTAAAGATTTTAATTTACTTATTTGACAGACAGAGATCACAAGTAGGCAGAGAGAGAGGAGGAAGGAGACTCCCTGTCGAGCAGCGAGTTCGATGTGGAGCTCGATCCCAGGACCCTGGGATCATGACCTGAGCCGAAGGCAGAGGCTTTAACCCACTGAGCCACCCAGACACCTGACAGAATTACTTACTTAAATAATTTGAGAGGTTTTTTTTTAAAAAATATCATTAAAATTGATAAACTGATGCGAAGCTAAGAACAGAGACTTGCGACTCCAGGTGGAGCTCAAATAAGAGCCAACCAAAGGGAAGTTTTTTCACTTTCATGGAGTGGTCACTTCCTGCCCCACCTCACACCCTGTCAGTCCAGTTTTGACCCCCGCCATGGCTGCCCCAACCGGATCTGTGGAGGTGTGACCCCACACCTCAGCTGATGGCCGTCAGGTGCATCGTGTTTCTCTCACTTTCTGCCCACGGCTTCTCTGAAGCCACAGTGAGAAATGCCTGTGGGAAGTCACAAGTATTCATTCATGCGTGTGAGCCCTGGATGCGGGACAAGTGAACACCCCAAGGGGCATGCTTGTCTACTAGGGGATGAGAACCCACGGATAAATGCTCCCTAATTCTGAGATGCACCCGTTCAGTCCTATGAGAGCCAACAAATGCCTTGTACTGGATTTCCAGGACAGTACAGTATAGCTCAGCCTTGTACTGGATTTCCCTCCTTCCCTGGAGCTAGCTTCCTGTAATGTCCAACTTGTTCCTGTACTGACCAACTTGTTTCCCCAATTTTAGCTCTGAAAGTCTCACAGCTTGCGGACCCCCTCCGTCCCCAACAAACAGGGATGACTAGTCAGCCTACTGGTTCCTCATACCTGCACCGTGGCTGTAGCCCTTCCAGGTTAAGTCTTTGTCTCAGGCTGTTTACAGAGGGAAGCCAGGCAATGACAATCCATTTGGGTCTTGTTGGGGGTACCTGCCTGTCTCTGAGATCTGTTTCTAACAAGGACATCAAGTTGTGACAGGCTAAGAACATCTATAGAGCACTGGGAAGTGAAAAACTGCAGTTTCTGTTTCCTGTTGTTGTGGATTATTGTCTTGTGCCTTTTGCCAGATGTTCATGGGTATGAATCCAGACAATATAGGTAAAGTCTTATTTACGAGCCTGCCTGCAGTCAGAGCAGATGGAAGAGCTCTTGTGCTTCTGTCTCCTGGAATGAATGTTTCTAGTTTCTGGGTTAGAATTTTATCTGATTTGAAGCTGGAGTGTTTTCTTTCTGTTCAAATTATGGCCTAGCTAAGTGAATTTTCCCTAGAGGCTCAGAGCTGCAAAACTCTGGTCCAGAGAGGGTTGTTTTCCCCCAGAAACAGGGAACTACCGCCCCCTAGAGGATAAATATGTGTATGATGGTTCAGGAAACTCAGGGCCACGGTTTTAATCAATGTATGCATGGTTTCTTCTCCTGGGGGGGGGGGGAGGGAATGTTACTGCTTAATCTTTACATTACCTAATAATTTTTTAAAAGATTCATTCATTCATTCATTCATTCATTCATTCATTCATTCATTCATTCGAAAGGAAGGGGCAGCGAGAGAGGATCTCTAGTAGACACCTCACTGAAAGTGCAGCCCCAGGCAGGGCTCAGTCCCACCATCCAGAGGTCAGGACCCCAGATCACCATCCCAGCTGAAAAGAATAGTCTGACGCTCAACTGGCTGAGCCACCCAGATGTCCCTAGATTGCCTAATAATTTGAAAATTTCTTCGGTTGTTTGAGATTTTCTACCCCATGTTAAAGCCCAGCTGAATTGCGTTTGAATTGGTATGAAGTTAATAAGGATCAGGAGTGGGGGATCCAAGGGTCTGGAAGCCCAATAGATATTTCAGTGTGCTGATTTCTGAGAGATTGGTCTGGATACACTACGGGTGACATGAAATGAGTTTGATATCAAAAAGACTTTTGAATTAGTTAGGCCTGCTCTGTAGAAAATATTTTGCAGAAAATACTTCCGTAATGTCTCTCAACCTCTGAATTTATTTGTGTTGGTTGCATGAGATCAGTGAGCACTTATATAAATCCCAGATAAAGGGATTTAGAGTCTCCCAGGGGGAAAAATTAAGAAATCAAGCCATACTTCCAATGCTTTAAATGTGCTAGCCTTTTGTGAAAAGCCCCCCAGGCTGGGAGAAAAATAAAAGAAAACCTTCCAAATCGCAGAACACCGTGTTTACAAGAAGACTTGAGCTGTAAATTGCACTCTGTAATTTATGTTAATACATTTAAATAGATTAAAGAAATTATCTTCAAAAGGATGAATCTTTTAACAGTTTTTTCACTTAGAAAAAAATGACTTCCAGTGGAAAAAAAATGAAACTACTCAATTGAGTATTAAAACCTTTGGGTAAAAGGTAAATTTTACATTCTTAGAAGGATGAAACAAAATATGTGTAAATAACCTACAAGATAAACAAATACAGATTTAAACACTATTGTTGTTTTCAAATCTAAGCCCTTTCTTCAAAACGTTTTTGGATGTGAAACGGGAAAATCTAACTTTGGTTTAATAGCTTCATGGTCCCTGCTGAGTTACAAAATAAATATGCAGATCAGGCCCAATGATATGCAAATTCACACCAGGCCAAAAATTAGCACTCGCAAAGATTTTAAGAAACCCTTCAGTACTAAGACTCCCAATCAAGGTTCAGAGAATTCCGTTACTCTATAAAATAAATATAAGGAAGCCCTTGATCTTCTCTGCCAAGTGGCCTGCGTGCAAGCACGGCCCAGGTGCTTCCTTCCAAGGTCTGTGAATTACGAGACTTCCTTTCACTGTTCTTGCACAGGGCACTACCACCCAGCTTATATTTTCCCGAAGACAAACAGGTTAGTCTTCATTTGGAGTCTACAGTTGGGAACCGCCCCCCCCCCCCCCAGCTCCCCTTTTTCTCTCCAGAGTTCCCTTTTTCTAAAATAATTTGTCCCTTATTCAATTGTCTGGAGACTCTTACCAGTCAATGACGATGGGTACAGCCATCACTAACACTGCTCTTCAGCGTCTTAATTTTGGGCCCTTCAAGGGTGTTTTTCCTCTTACTTTATGTTGATGACCCACGTCTTTCCCAAGTCAAGGGAAACAAGCTACTGGCCTGCTTGAGAGTTCCTGATCCACCCCAAAAGACTTGTGACGCTTTGGGCTCTGGGAAACGCCTGGGTTAACGTGCACACCACACCCCCTGGTGGCCGATTCAGTGCTAGTAAGCATCAATCCCTGTAGCCCCCTGGGTGACAGCTGGAGCCCTCCCTCCCCCGATTCAAACACCTGAGCATTTTCTAACCTGTGCACAAAGGGGCCCTGTGGGTGGGAAGTCTTCCACCTTCTCCTGCATACGGACACCTTAGCTAGTGTATCTCCTGAATGTTTCTCACTGTATGACTTTCTAAGGAAATATCTGAAACAACTCAATTTGAATTCTAAGAGGAAAATGTTGCTTTCTGCTGAGTCAGTATCTGGTGTTTGAATTAGTCCCGCTTTCCCTGCAGCAGAGGCCAGGGGTATGTCTTCCAAGGACAGAAGGACCTTCCTGCCCAGCTCAGTGGTGTGGACCAACTACTGATTCAGTTCCCACAACTCTTAACCTCACCCTTGGGGAGTGTCTTCCGAATGTTGGTTTTGTTTGACCAAGAATTTCGCCAGAATCCTAAATCACCGACTCTTGATCTGTGCGGGTCCCTGAGAATCCTTGTGTTAAGGAGGAAGAACGTGTTCTGGATATGAATGTGCATTTTGTAAAAACCTTCTCAGTTTCAGAATTAATCTTAAACAAGTGTAACAGAAACCCTCACGGCCAGAGCAGGGCTGGGTGGAGCAGATGAGGCTTTTGAAATCAGCTGCTATTTGTGATTTGGAATTGGGGGAGGAAAGAGAAAAGAAGAAAGCAACGGCCATCTAATCTTGCCTGTGTACATTCTTTATCAGATGGAGTTCTGTCTTACTCGTCTCCAAGGTTTATTGCAACAATGTGCCTTTATCAAGGAGGAGTTTTATAGGCAAAGCTCTCAAATAAACAGGTATAAAGTGGAAAAAATAAATAAATGCAAGGAAATTAAATGCTAATGTATGTGCCTTTAATATTCTCAGTCAAGGTAAACCCTTTGATAAAATAAATGATGTTGTGAATTTTAGCTAAAAGATGAAATAGGTCTTCTTGATTTTACCACTGTAGGAAATGAAAATGCAAATGTAGTAGTCCTGTAAGACTTTTAACTTAATTTTTTAATTTTCCCCCCAAAAGCCGAATTAAGTGGAAAGTTCAAATTTCCTGATTATTATTACTTACACTGATATTTAAGAATATGTAAGTGTAAACACAAGTATTCAGTGAAATTTAATTCTTTTCAAGAACTAGTATTTTAGGGACAGCTGGCTGGCTCAGGTGGAGGAGTGTACAACTCTTGATCTTTTGAGGTGTAGGGATTACTTAAATAAATAAAACTTAAAAAAAATAAAGAACTGGTATTTTATAAATTGTTTCTTGTACTACTGGAGCTTACGTAATATTTACCCAATATGACAAAAATTATGTGAATCTACAGTTTTCACTTAAGTGTATGGTTTTTTAAAATTTTTTTATTTTTTAAAGATTTTATTTACTTATTTGACAGAGAGAGATCACAAGCAGGCAGAGAGGCAGGCAGAAAGAGAGGAGGAAGCAGGCTCCCTGCTGAGCAGAGAGCCTAATGTGGGGCTCGATCCCAGGACCCTGAGATCATGACCTGAGCCAAAGGCAGCAGCCCAACCACTGAGCCACCCAGGCACCCCACTTAAGTGTATGTTTTGTTACTGTATTTCTCTTACAAATCCTTATAATCCGCAAGATTGATTAATGTTAACTTAGCATATTTTCTAAAACCTATAAATGATTTTGAATCACAGGTGATAAAATATCAAACTAGATTAATACGTTACCATTGTTCATCTGGAGATTTGTAAAGAAGTTAAAATCCAGAGACAGAGAAAATAAAGCACGTGGTTTATATAATCCCCAGGTGGATTTATAACCTGTGGATTATTTTCTATGTATAAATACATTTGGTCTTTAAAATATTCAAATTAAGAAGACAAATTAATTAATGTATTATAAACATTGCTTTGTAATATGATTGATAATATTTGTTATGATTAAAAAATAAATATTGTCACTTATGCATATTGTTTAATATGATTATATGTTCTTATCTGTTTAACTTGAGAGATGGATTTACATTTGTAGGGGATCAGGGTACACCACCCCAAAACATACCACTTTCGCATAGGAATTATTCTGAACTGAAGGCATTTGAGTTCCTGGAATCCCTTATCTGCCTAAAAGCAGAGCCTCCCAGAAGAACTCAATTGTCATAAATCCCGTCTTGGGAACAACTCTGTATAATCTCGGAGACTAGAAATTGGCACTGCGCCCAAACAGACATTGTCCTGAGACTATCGTGTCTCTCATCTATTCTCTGAAGTCTGATTTATCTTTCCAAAAAGTCATTTGTTTTCCCTTAAGTGTCCTTTTCTCTTTTTCCTCTTCATACACTAAGTTAGGTACATAAGCCCCAAATTCTAACCACCTGTTTGAGTTACTCATGGTTAAGTAACACACTGTGTGTATGTGTTGTGTGTGTGTTACGTGCATAAATAAGTATACTCTGGTCTTTTCTCTCATGAATCCGTCTGCTTTTGGTTTAATTCACATGCCTCACACACTGACCCTAAGAGGGTAGAAGAAAAAGATTTTTTGGCCTTGCCTACACATTCAGGAGACTTATTTAGGAAGTGATCCTAGAACAGAAGGGCGGGACCTAGAGGGTAGAAAGGAAAGGCGCAAAGCCAATATAAGGATGCATAATGGAGTGGGCAACTGGACCTTCACCCTGCTGGGGCCTTCTGAGGAGCTTTATGAAATGAGTCTCAGAATCACGTAGCTAGGGGGACGAAGGGAGACATTTTTATCGTCTGGTTTAGGTCCTCCACTGGTTGAGAGTTGCCCCACGGAATTCCGACCAGCCCACACTGCTGAGCTGCACAGGTATGAACGCAAAGTAGGTTCTCCCAGGCATTTTGTGTGTCTGCGTCAGAGAAGCCAAAAAGCAGCAAGGGAGAGGCAGTGCGCCCCTGAGGAGGGGTGTGACAGCAGGAGTCAGCGAGGAACTAAGGAACCGGTGGCTGCCGATGGGGCAGGGAGCTGTAAGCGAGGCTGGGAGAGTGTGAAGTGGTGCAGGAAAGGCGTTCCCCGTAATAGAGATGCATACGTATCAAGGCATATTAAAGTTAATGGTTATAAAACCCTCCATGAAGAGTGACTGATTGCTGAGAGAAAAGATGGTCTTGGATTATGCAGTCAGCTCTCAACACAAGGGAGAAAAATTTCTTCTTTCTTTTCTGCTCTTGTAACCTCCCTGCACCTGTACTCTCACTTCTCAGGAGTCTGTTGGCATTTGTACCAGTTCTCACCATGCTTTTGAGGACTTTGTGACTGTTGGCAACTGTGGAAAAAACCCAACAGGCCCTCACTCATACAGGAACCTTGCTTTTGTTACCTTCTACAGAGATCATAAAATCCTGTTCCTCTGGTGGCAAAAAGTAGACTGTAGCCATTCCTGTTCTCAGGCACTTTCGCTCTCATTTGTAATTGACTGACATCTTCAGCTTCTCCTTCAGACGTTGCCTTGCTCTAAGGTCCTATGGTCGTAACCTGTGGAGACTGACTACGACGTCGTTCTGCCCAGACCATCTGCAGTGCTCCCTGAACCGCTGACTGGCAGCACCAAGTGTTTTCTCTTTCACTTTGTACACATCACCCAAGGTGTAGCACCCACAAACAAAGGGGATTCCAGGAACACTTAGCATGTTTGGGATGCACCCGTTTTCTGAATCTGTCAATAGTATTGGAAGAACTATGTGTGTTTTAAGACTGCAGTGTGGGAAAATCTGTCAAGACAAGAATGACTCAACCTCATATATATAAAAATATATGTATTTAAAAATACATTTTATTCCAGTTGCTTTCATTCAAGTGCAGTGTTGACCCCATGTATAGATTTTAGTAAATTTATGCACTTTTAAAGCAAGCCCAAATACAAGAATTGATATTATGTCTGTTGGTGAAAGAGTTCTAAGGTTTTCTTTCTTTCTTTCTTTCTTTTTTTTTTTGAGGAGGGCAGGGGCACAGGGAGAGGAAGATAATTTTCTTTAAATTTATCTATTTATTTGAGAGAGTGAGAAAGAGAACATACAAACAGGGAGAAGGACAGAGGGAGAGAGAGAAGCAGACTCCCCACTGAACAGAAAGCCCGATTTGGGGCTTGATCCCAGGAGCCAGGGATCAAGGCCTGAGCCAAAGCCCAACCCACAGAGCCACCCAGGCACCCTGGGGAGAGAGAATCTTAAGCAGGCTCCACACCCAGTGCAGAGTCCAACATGGGGTTGAACCCATCTCACCACCCTGAGATCATGACCTGAGCTGAAATCAAAAGTTGGATGCTTAATCCACTGAGCCACCCAGGGGCCCCTCTAAAGGTTTATTTTTAAGCTTGGATTTCCCTTGCCTATAAATAGATGCAAAGCCTATTGATTCATGAATGCCTTTATGGCTCACGGTATCTGGAGTCAGGGAAAGTGATGAAACTTCAAAACGGGATTCTAAAATAGATAAAACTGGTCAGGGTTTAAGCAGAAACAGGACTCTAGTGGCCACATGGCCTTTCCATAGCTCTTATGAGCATGTACTGCAAGGTGAAAACCAGGACTCTTCGCACACAATCCATCATCGGTGGGAGACCTGTACAATTTCTGGTTACTCTCCCAAGGCCAGAGCATTTGTGGGCCAGACGATGTTGGGTCGATTATTTTAAAGCACTAATGATGTGCATCTAAGTAGCCTATTCCAAGTGCAACATACCAGCTGACCTCTGCGCAGTAATGGCAAAGCTGCTGACTGAGATCATATAAGGTTTCTCAAAGGAAGATGTCACTGGATCTTCTTTGGAGATGACCTTACCAAGCTGTGCTAAGTTCCCAGATGGCTGACAGGCGCTGAGGCTTTCAGTCTTAGATCCTGTGTTCACTGTAAGTAATGGACCCCACCCATTTAACGCTTTCTTGCTATGACCTCTGTTTTTCTCTTAAACACAGGGACTAATACCTTGTCACTCAGGATCCAGGGAGGGTATGACTGCTTCCAGGAAATTCCTTGCCTGAAACGAAAAATAGTTTAGAAGGAAATTGAGATGCCCAGAGGGAACTCCAAAGCCCTAGCCCTCCTTGTCAATTACAGACCCAACCGTGGATTCTTTACTTAACTTGCAGCAAGAGGAGGAAAGTGTTCCTCCTCCCCCACTACGATGCAGCCAATGAGAGACGGTCACAACTCAGCCAATGAAGAGCCACCAGACTTCAGACTCCTAGTTTTCACCAATGGAATTTTGGTTTATAATAGTCAGAGTATACCCCAAATGACCTTTGAGGTCAAAATGCTGAAGGAAAGGGCCTACATGTCCAGCTTAACAGGAAATAGTTTATTAAAGGGACTTATCGTGGACAGAAGTGTGTCTTGCCCGGTGGCGAGACGTGTAGATCTGTGCAGCCCTATTTCCGGTAATACTCACTTTTACAGCTTTAGAGATTGGAAAGTATGTGCTAGTAGACCACCCAGGAGGAAATGTTTGAGAATAGTTGTGCCATAGGCATATCTCCAGAGCAGATCAAGGACCTTAAGCCCCAAAAGTGAGCTTAAGGGTGTGGCTGAATTAAACAAACAAACGAAAAGAAACATGTGTGTGTGTGGGGGGGGTGCTTTACTTAGGGCTTGAGTCACAGTGTGGTCACCGAGGCGGAGTTGTCCATGATGGCATTAGCCTGGTTCACACAGTGTTCCTCTCCTTTGTTCTGCAGACTTTCCTATGGTTTTGCCATAGTTTGCTTATCCCTGCTTGCAGTTCTCTGCTAGTCCTGAATAAACCCATTTTTGCTTGCCACATAACTGGCATCTTTATTTATTTATTTTTAAAGATTTTATTTATTTATTTGACAGACAGAAATCACAAGTAGGCAGAGAAGTAGGTAGAGAGAGAGAGGAGGAAGCAGGCTTCCTGCTAAGCAGAGAGCCTGATGTGGGGCTCTATCCCAGGACCCTGAGATCATGACCTGAGCCAAAGACAGAGGCTTACCCCACTGAGCCACCCAGGTGCCCTGCCATCTTTATTTTTAAGGTGAACACAGAGCAGCAGGCTCCTTTTCTACTCCAACCCTGACCTAATTTGGATGTCTATGGGGAAAACGAAGAAATCTGACTCCTTCCGCCTTACTCCAGAATCAATTTCAAGCGGGTTGCTGATCTGTATGTGACAAAATAACAAGCCTCCTAGAAGATAAAGGAGGGAAAGAAAAATTCTTCTCTTTCAGGGTCTTCCAGCTGGACTAAGAATTAAACTTACCTGAGACATTAACAGGACAAAGAAAAACCAGTATTCATTTTATTTACAATTGAGACCTAAAGAAATGAGGCAGGCAGTTTTTATACTTTTTAGATGAAGACACAATAAATTTGTGAGGAATTGGCAAGATAAAGAAAACAGATGTTTGGAAGCATGAATTAATAAGAAGTTCTAAGTGGAATTTGGACCGAAGTTGTCGATTAGAAAAAGTCATTTGGTTTGCTTCTACAGCTGTCTGGGCTTTCAAGTTCCTTCCTCTGGTGATAAGGATGTCTTTTTATTTTGTACAGAGAAGGTACCTTTCCTATGGGAGATTAGTTCCCGCTTTCAGGGACACAGAGGAGGGTTGGAGTGTCTTTGTATCTGCTCTTTCTTAAGTAACTTTTATTTAAAATAATCTCTATGCAGGGGACCTGGGTGGCTCGGTCGGTTATGCATCTGACTCTTTTTTTTTTTTAAGATTTTATTTATTTATTTGACAGAGAGAAATCACAAGTAGACAGGCAGGCAGAGAGAGAGAGAGGGAAGCAGGCTCCCTGCTGAGCAGAGAGCCCGATGCAGGACTCGATGCCAAGACCCTGAGATCATGACTCGATGCCAAGACCCTGAGATCATGACCTGAGCCGAAGGCAGCAGCTTAATCCACTGAGCCACCCAGGCGCCCCTGCATCTGACTCTTGAATTCAGCTCAGGTCATGATCTCAGGGTGGTGAGATCAAGCCCCATGTTTGGCTCCAAAGTCAGTGCAATCTGCTTGAGCTTCTCTCTCTCCCCCCCCCACCTTTGGCCCTCCCCTTGTGCTCTCTCTCTAAAATAAATAAATCTTAAATAATAATAATAATCACTGTACCAAATTGGTACATTTTGGGACAGCCTGGCCTTGGTCCCTACAATAACATTGGAAAAATTCTTGATCTTGGGGTAGAGAAAATTTTCTTAAACTAGACACGATAAACATCAATCATAAAAGACTGAATAAATTGAACTACATCAAAATGATTTCTTTTTTATCTTTTTTTTTTTTAAAGATTTTATTTGAAAGAGAGCATGTGCACACAAGTAGTGGGGAGGGACGAGGAAGAGGGAGAAGCAGACTCCCCACTGAGCAGGGAGGATGTGGGGCTCCATCCCAGGACCCTAGGATCATGAGCCAAAGGCAGACACTTAACCAACTGACCCTCCCAGGCACCCCTCTTTTTCTATTCTAAAAAATACCATTAAGAGCATGGAAAAGTAAGCCACAGCATGGGTAATATTTGCAACACATTATAGTCAACAAAGGGCTTGCTTCAAGAATATATACAGAGTTAATTAACATAGCCCCTTCTAACTGTTAACTACCACCAGCCCCCTTGTCTGATATGTTCTCTTTACTCATTGACAGCCATTTACATAACCTCAGTGCCTCAATTATAAAATTGGAAAATGGCAGAATTTCCCTCAAGGGTTATCCTGAGGGCCAAAGTGAGGAAGCACAGACAGTGCTTAGAACAGTGCATACCTGACTCTCAGTAAGCACGCAGTACCTTGTACCTTATTGTTATTACTACAATTTACTTGTGTGTGTGTGTGTGTGTGTGTGTGTGTGTGTGTTGGTCTTATTTAAGAAATATTTCCCCAATTAGTATTTTCTTCTCTGGGCACCTTATAAGGCCCCTTTTGAAGTTAGATGTGATGTGTGGCTTCACTGGCTGTGTGAACCCGACCGGAAGGACTGAGCGGTAGGGTCACAGCCAGCCACTTAGTGTGCTCCCTTTTCCTGCCATGGTCATGGTCACAGTCACCTGAGAGCATGTTCTGTGATGGGGCCTTAGCATCCTGCTTCCCTGAGTGACGAGGAGCAGTGCCCTCGTCAGTTGTGGCCTGAATTAGGTATGAGCAAGAAATAAACTCTTGGCCTGTTTTATTTTTTTGGTAAGAAAGAACTTCCTGCGGTGGGTTTAAATAAATATATTCTCCCATATTTTTTGTAATAGTCTTAGAGGTTTATGTTTCACATTTAGGCGGCTAAGGGTGATTTGAGATTTGAGATTGTTTTTGTATATGGTGCTATGCAGGAATCAAATTCAGTTTTTTGTTTTCTGTTTTTTGTTTTCAAAGCCAGTTGTCCCAGCACCATTCACTGAGTCATCCTTTTCCCTGACTTGTGGCCTCCCCTCCCATATTTAGAGTGCCCATGCTTTCGTGGGGCTTCTTGACTCTGTTCTCTCCTATGATCTTTTTGTCTATTTTTCTACCATTTTACCATATGGTTTTACTTACTTCTTTGTCGTATGTCTCGCTAGTGGGTAGACAGAGGGCAGTGTAAAGTCTTCCGGCATGGAAAGTGAGGAATGAAGAGTGAATGAAGAGTTAGCCAAACCCACCCTTGACAAGGAGGCACCAGACTCTGGGCCTCGGCATCCTGGCTGTCTGCACATCAGAACGTGCAAGTCCATTTTCACGGCAATAATCAGAGTGAGAAGCAAGCACTAGATTTGGGAGCTATTATTAAAGTTAATGGACAGGGCTGGGTAACTGCTTGGATTTCTGGTAGGATAGTGTAGGGAGAGGGATTTATCTAAGACCGCTCTAATATTTTGGCTCAATCAATTAGGGCTTCAGGGATATCTGTGGGAAGTACAAGTCATGAACCGTCTGAACTTCTAAATTGCAGGCATCAAATCTGATGCCTGTGGAGAGTTTCTTGAGCAAATAATGCAACTTATAGAAATCACTGGCTGCAGAAAAGCAAGGTGTGATTATAAATGGTTTATTTCTTTAGATGATAACATTCATCACAATTAAATTGCATTTTTAAGACTGTTACTGCTGACAGTACCTAAAAATACTGCTTTGTAGTCAATAGTGAAGTGTCAAGAGACTAGGGACTTATCTCAGGTGGTAAACGTGAAAACAATTTTGCAGTCAGTTTTGCAGTTAGAACCGGGAGATGCGTTAGATGACTTGGGGGGATGTGAGCATTAATGCAGGCCGCAGAAATAATCCTGTGTTACCACCCTTCCCTTTCCTGATGCTGGCCCACTGGCCAGTCAGCTCCCTACCCCTTTACCTCCCTCCCACACCCTTCTTTACAAACCCCAAGCCTGAGCCAGGTGCCGGGCAGGGGAGGGTTCTCTAGCTCAGCAGGGAGAAGCGGCAGGATAAGGAGGCTAGACGTTAGCAAGATGGGGCTTTCTTTCATTCCTGCAGATGGGAGGAGGAGAAGGAAAGGTTTCTCTGTGGTGTTTCTCAAGATAGGGGCCCCTCAAACTTTTTAGCCTTCACCCTAGGGTCAAAACACCAAGAAAGTAGGCACTCAGGTCTCCCCGTCCTTGCTGACAGGACTCCTCTTGCCTTTCAGGGATTCCTGAAGCCTCAGGAATGCCAGACTGTGAGAACAGTTCCTTTCGTTCTCTGAAATTAAGGTCACCTATGTTGTTGACTGGGCTCTCAGGTCTAATGGGATCCTCGCTCCCATCGTCACTTCCCAGGCTCCTATGCTCCAAGCTAAGGGTCTTTGATAAGAAAGGCCTTTCCTACCTGGGGCTTACAGGTCCTTGGCCACTGTGGGCATTCCTTCATGCTTGTCTTCCTCCCCGCCAGGAATATGTTTCTGGGTCTGGACCTCATGGAAGTTCATCTTTCACAGCAATATATATATTCCTTTTCCAGTAACCCATGTTAACTGGAGTTCTGACTCTTGGTGGGATCTTGCTTCCTCTCTTGGGGTTCTCAGCCTGCCTGACTCAGAATGGAAACCCACCACTGGACCCAAGATGGCAGGCTGCAGCTTTCCTCTGCTGGATTGTTTACCTGCCTGTCCGGTTTTCATTAGGCTTGATCCAAATTCAAAATGCCTCTGTGTAAAAGCTCAGAGTTTCCTGGTAATCACTCTCTGTGATCCCATCTCAACCCCAAACATTTCTCTTGTTTCTAGCACTCTTTCAGAGCATGATTTGGTTGAAACTTGCTGGATACTCAGTCCCTCTTCAGCACAGATCCACTGCTGGCTGGACCCTGTCACCTTATTAACCTTACTTCAGCAACACACACTAGAGCCTTGAGTCAAAACAGACCTGAACAGATGGAACAGGGAGGCAAGGGCTCTGTCATTAAAGAGATCACCAGACTATAAGCAAATGATTATCAATGAGATGGTGGCTGTACGGCCAAAGATGCATTCAAAATTCTCCAGGGAGGAAAAGAGGGTATTTATTGAGCAATGTCTATATGCTTTAGGCAGCAAATTATGGACTTCGCTCCTTTGATTCTCACAGAAATACTCCTGACCTATTTATTATTTGTATCCTCATTTTACAAATGAGGCATTTGAGACAGACATTACCCAGGTAACTCACCCCAAATCACAGAACTGGTAGTGGTTGACCACTGAGGTCATCTGACCCCAAACCTGGGGCTGAAGCATGGTATGAAGTTTAATTTTGCCTGAAAGTATTGAGGAAGCCTTAACATTGGAGATGATACTTGAGGGAGGAGGTCTCGGAAGATATTACTGTATTGAACGAATAGTGTCTTAGAGTGGGTGAAATAGGACATGAAGTCAGAGACTTCAGGCCAGAAGGAACAATGGGTAGAAATGCATAGAAACCTGAGAGCCAGGATACCTTGGGAAGAGTCCGGTAGAGGGGAGGCTGCTTCTGGTGGCACTTCTCTTACAGAGCTGGAGAGGGAAACCCTTCTCTCTGCTCTGCATTGCTATTTCCAGCCATTATGGGTTGGCCGTCACTGAGGTTTGTGTCCTCTGGTTTAACCACCTCTAACCTTCGTTACTCCAGATATCATCCTGTGCACGTGGTCTGCTGGGCAGCCCACTCACGGGAAACCTTTCAGATTTTTTATCTCGTCAGCTCTAACACCATTCACCTACTCTTCAATCTAGTCAGCGACTTCTAGGAAATGCCCTCCAACCTGCTCAGGATCTGTACACTCTCCACACTGGAAATCTCAGGGTCCACCATCTTTCTTTCTGACCCCTCAGTCCACCAGCTTTCACTCTCTTCCTGCTACAACAGAGAACAACAGTCCCCTGACCTTCCTCGTTACCACAGCCACCCTCTCAGTCCAGGCACCTGGATATTGGCCAAGATTTCTGCCGCGGCTGCACCAGTCTGCCTGGAACGTCACACCTCCTGGTACCCCCACCCCCGACTCTTTCCATGGCCACACATTCTGGTATTTTCCATGACTTGTGTTCCCTGGTGCTCAGCCGATCTCTGAGCTTTCTGCACAGGTGGGGGGCGAGGAGCTTGGCTAGACCAGAAACTGTCTGAGATGCTTTCTATTCCAGGATATCAACCCTGTCTTTTTAGGAACCTCATAGTCTTCAGCAACTGGTTGGAGGCCCTGTGGTTCTCTGTCCTGGTGGTTTCTGGCAGCAGCACCGCCCTTTTCTTTTTCGTGATGGCCTCACAGCTCCCACCTAGAACACCATCCCAGACTCACCCTGAAATTGTTATTTATCTACTTAGTTATTTTTATTTTTATTTATTTTTAAATATTTTATTTATTTATTTATCAAGCAGGCAGAGAGGCAGGCAGGGGGGGAGGGGAAGCAGGCTCCCCATTGAGCAGAGAGCCCAATGAGGGGCTCCATCCCAGGATCCTGAGATCATGACCTGAGCCGAAGGCAGAGGCTTGACCCACTGGGCCACCCAGGTGCCCCTTTATTTTTATTTTTAAAGATTTTTATTTTTAAATAATCTCCGTACCCAACATGGGGCTTGAACTACCAGCCCCGAGATCAAGAGTCACACTCTCTTCTTACTGAGCCAGGCAGGTGCCCCTGAAATTATTGTCTTTTTAGAAAAATTGCCCAAAGTTAAGATTTAATATTATTCCTATTTTTCTTCTTTTAATGTTGACATTTTTAGAATACCTCATAGTCTGGAACCAGCACTTTACCTTCATATGGATTAAAAAAATATATTCTTTAATAGAAATTCCTAAGAAGATTCTGATGTCAAAGAAGAAGTCCTCTCCACTAAAATAAGGTGGATGAGTAGCTATTGGTTGAGAACAAGATGTAAGGTAAATTGCCCAAAGTGCAGATTTCCTCTTCCACTGTAATTAAACTTGAAACTTACTGGTAGAGCCTCCGTAACTGAACATTTTCCCCTAGATTGAAAAGCTGAAGAGCTCCTGTCAAATAATAATGAATGCAATGCTTTGAACTGAAAGTTCTGTGAATTTTGATGGAATTTTACAGCTGCTAAATTCTGTTGCAATGTGCCCAGTGTAGGTCACTAGGGCTGCTCTGGGGAGAATGCTGTGTTGCTTATTCTGGTTTTGGTTGTTTTTTTTTTTTTTTTTTTTTTTGTCTTTCATTTTCGCCTCTGCCCTTTTACTTTTGGTTTTATTTTATTTTATTATTTTTTTAAGATTTTATTTTTAAGTAATCTCTATACCCTACATGGGGCTTGGACTCCCAACCCTGAGATCAAGAGTCACATGCTCTACCAACTGAGCCAGCCAGAGGCCCCTTACTTTTGGTTTTAAAATTTTCATTGGCTTCTAGTTCTTGTAACAGCTGGAGGGACTTGTCCATTTCTTTAGTACAGCCTACATACCAGTCATCAACCATCTTGTCAACCGTGTCCATACAGAACGCATATCATGGACTTCTTGCTTAAGCATGAAATTTCATGCATTCTTACCATAGAGCTCATGGATGCAACATGTGCATCAAATCCATATTAACTTCTCTATGGAGAATTAAATTGCATGGCTTTTATTTAGCTTTATCATTAAAAACTTCTTCCCGGGGCACTTGGCTGGCTCAGTCCATTTAGCATCTGCCTTTGGCTCAGGTCATGATCCCAAGCTCCTGGGATCCAACTGCACATGGGGCTTCACCCTCTCCCTCTGCTGCTCCCCTGCTTGTGTTCTCTCATACTCTCTCTGTCAAATAAATAAATAAAATATTTTTTTAATGAATAAAATAAAAACTTCTCCCTATTTAAGATCTACAATCTTCGACAGACCCTAGTCTATGCCTCCACTCTGGGGGCCATCTTGTCCCATAAAATATGAAGGGACAGTAGTTGTCTGGAGGATGTGGGCCCAGGACTGGAAAACATTACCTGTACTATTCAGCACCAAGCTGGGATCAAAAGGTGAACTGTTGCTAACACTCATATTACCTACAAGTTGAACAAGGATTACAAAGAAGTGTAAGACTGCGAGAATGAAGAGTCAACATTAAACTCACTTTTGTGCGAATGACTCAACTTCCAGCCCAGGATGCAGAACTCTAGGCTTGAATTTACACCTGAGTCCTGGACACTTTCAGTCATAAGGAAGTTCCATGGAAGATTTCTCAAGGGTATGATCATTTGCTTAGTGCAATTGGCCTCATGATTTAGTGCATCTAAAGAAAATCCTTTACCTTTTATTTTCTGCTTGAAAGATGATAGAAGCCACACACCTCTAGCAAGGCAAGTTAAGGAACTGCTTCATTCTGATGTTTTCCATTTTTCCTTGCGTGGAACTTGTATTTAATAACACAATCTTACTACTATCTTTGAATCTGTGGTCAGATTCTCCACTGTGACCGGACACATCTGGGATGAATCTGGAGCCCCACAGAGCCTGGGAATGGTGGAGGAGCCTTGTCAGACCAGGACTGACAGGCCTCTTTGTGGTCTTTGAGTTGTCCCTGCTCTCTCTTTCTGAACTGCTTTTGTGTCAGAAGACTATGTCATTTCAGTCAGTGATCATAAACTGGGCTTTTCCACCTCTGCTATCTTTCCTATGTGACTTCAAAAGATTGAGTTTTCTGTTTTTATCTGTAGGCTAGATTGGCCTTTCCTAGGCTTTCCCCAGATCAAAGTTTACGAGGGAATTCCCACCTCTGTGCATTTCATGTTAGACCACAGGTCCCTGATGGTTGATTTAAAATAAAATAATTGGGGTGGGGGGGCGCCTGGGTGGTGCAGACAGTTAAGCATCCAACTCTTGGTTTAGCCTCAGGTCATGATCTTGGGTCATGAGATCAAGCCCCGTGTTGGGGCTCTGCACTCAGCATGGAGTTTGCTTCAAATTCTCTCTACCTCTCCCGGTGCCCTTCCCACTCATGCTTGCTTGCTCTCAAATAAATCTTTAAAAAAAAATAATTGGTATATCAGAGATAACTCAAAATTAGAATTTCTCCATGGTACTTCCTCAGACTATGATGTCCTGAAACACCCAGTAACTCACTCACCCCTTAACAATTAGGAATAGCTATCCCAGACAATAGAAAACCCACGTCTGCCTGTTGGCTCAGTGTCATGAGGAGACCAAAATGTCAGTTGAGCCGTCTCAGCTTCTAATTGTGTGAGACCATGACTGTATTCCTTGTTGGAAGTGTCGTCTTGCTTAGGAATTAAGACTTATAAACCTGCCAACACCAAGATTGTGAGAACAAGAAGCAGATATTCTTTAACTGGATTATTAAATATACTCATGAGAGGGATCATTCCTACCTCCACCCTGTTTCTTCCTATACATGTGTGTCCCAGTTGTGGATGAAACAACATCAAATATCGATTGCTGGTTTCAAACATATGCTGCTCCTGGAGGATAGCTCCCCAACTTGAAAGGGTACTCTCTTCCTATTGCCACCATAACTGAGCCTTTGGGAAGTTCATTCCATTCTTCTTTAAGGCCATTTGTTTCTGGGTCATAGCGTATATCCAAAACCAATAAATTGCATGGTATGAGCCCACTGCCACATACCTTTCACTATAAAAATAGTTTCTTGGTCAGAAATGATGTTGTATGGGGATATCATGGTGGTATTTCATAAAATATTCTTTGTAGGTCTTTGATGATTCTGGTGAAAGCATTGGGAGCATGGAAAGAAAATCTGGAAATATATCTGCTCCCATGAGGACACTTTTTAGTCCTCAGCGAAGGAAAGGTTTCTATGAAATAAATGTAATGTCAGTTGGCTGGTTGGTCTCTCAGGGAATGGTGCTATATTGGACACCATTGTTGGCTTCTGCTATTAACACTCACCAGTGGTGGTAATCAAAGTAACTCTGATGGGGAAAATTTATGTTGTTCCTTCACCACTATGCCACTTTGTACCTTATCCCTTGGGCAGTCAGTGAGACAGATGGGGTAAGAGACAAACTGACATCTGCATGACCAGTCATCTTGTCCACTTGACTATTACTGAGTAACTGAACTATAGTGCATGCCTCCTGTTGGGCATTTTTGTGGGACATGATTGCCCTCATACTCTATGCCCATTGCAGGAAGACCATCTACATATCTCCTGTCCAGTCCGTCCCTGTCACGAGGCCATAGGGATGGATTGAATAAGACAATAAAGGAAAGGTTCAGGTAACCGATGGAGAGATTCAGCCAATTACCAATTACCGAGACATACCAATTACCAAGTATGTCTACCTTATTCTAGTTTGTGTGTGTACACGTACATGTGTGACACGTGTACATGTGTACATATGTGGCATATGTACATATTTGGCATATGTACACGTACATATATGTGTGTACACACACACACACCCTCAATCTAACCAGGGTGGTATTTTTCCTCCCAGTGAGCAACATTAACTAAAACAGTATCTACTAGCTCTGGACAGGTTTTTCCCTCCCAGTGCAGTCATTTTAATAATTGGATGTAGGTCTTTCTCTGGGAGGCTTGGAGGAAAGTTTATAATACAGCCACATTGCTGGGTCCTTCCTTAAAGGGACCCAGCTTTCCCCTTAACTGAGGGGTTCTAGGCCTGTGTTCTGGCTTGGTTTGCTAATTGGATATAAGACAGTATATTCCCACCTTGACAACTTAAGTCAGGTTTCTGTTTTCCAGATACACAGCTAAAACCACGCCTTAGTGGACGGCCCATCTGTTCATTTCTGAGAACCCCTTGATCTGTTACTGGCCAGCCATCACAGGTCTCCGAAAGACAAAACACTCTAAGGGCCTTTCTGTTCTTGCAGCCGATTGTGGCAATTTCCCCAACCTCACCCTGAAGTTAAGAACCACCACCTGGCCTTTGCCAATCCAGAATTCTGTTCCCACGGAAATCAGCAACTCCAGTTATGAAGTGGTGTCTCCTGCTACTGCCTTTGGCATTGTTTTTCAGGGTGCTTCTATCATCTGTGCATAGCTTATACTGTGGTGAGGGAGCAGCCTCAGGAACTTGCTAGGGTTTCCATTGAGGGTGGCCAAGGAGATTCCACACTTAGGTACACTCCAAGATTCACATCTCCCTGTGCTTTTTAGGCCTTTGACACCTTAACCTCATGGACTCTAGGCCACCAATGCATCCAGGTTTCAATAAATGAACCAAGCAAGCTGTTAAAGCCACTTGTGGGTACTCAAATTGAATATTATAGCCTACATCCACATTTGTAATCTGCAACTTTATGCCTATTCAAACTCACATTTCACTTCCTTGGTCTGATGCACTTAGAATCAGTGCAATTCTATACATGCTTTCCAGCTTTTCCAGATTTAAAGCAACCATCCCTACTTATTCTGACCTACATAAGGCTAACCACTTTTAGAACTTTCAAAATAACAGAGGGTAAATTGAGATTTTTTTTTTTAAACCCAGCTAAAATCCTGTTGGACAGGACACTGTTGGCTCATGTTGATCCCTCCTTGTAGAAAACCTCCCATTTCTTTCTATCAAATCTTTCATGGTTATATGGAGGTACCTTCTCTTTCCCTTAAATATAGAAATAAGAGTGGCACAGAAGAGTTAACACTTTAAAAACAGCACATAATGAGTCAGAGTAGAAATATAGAAAATCATTCTCAGAAGTGTGTCCCCAGGGGTGCCTGGGTGGCTCAGTCATTAAGCATCTGCCTTCAGCTCAGGTCATGGTCCCAGTTGCCTGGGATCGAGACCTGCCTTGGGCTCCCTGCTTGGTGGGAAGCCTGCTTCTCCCTCTCCCACTCTCCATGCTTGTGTTCCCTCTCACACTGTCTCTCTCTATCAAATAAATAAATAATCTTTAAACAAACAAACAAAAAAGAAGCGTGTACCCAGGCCAGCAGAGCTTCACTTTTTTGTGTCTCTGGTTCTTCTTCTTCTTCTTCTTTTTTTTTTTTAAGATTTTATTTATTTATTTGAGAGAGAGAGAGAGCGAGAGCGAGCATGAGTGGAGAATGGTCAGCAGGAGAAGCAGACTCCCTGCCAAGCAAGGAGCCCGACGTGGGACTTGATGCTGGGACTCTAGGATCATGACTTGAGCCAAAGCAGTCGGTTAACCAACTAAGCCACCCACATGCCCCATGTCTCTGGTTCTTAACCTGTTTTGATAACATCACTTTGAAAATCTGGTAAAAACTATGAATCTTCTCTAGAGATAATGTCCATAGACAGAAAATATGCCTTCACTTTTCAGGTATTCAAAAATATCCAGTTATTCATAAACCCATAGCTAAGAACCCATGCCTTTTGGGACTGGGCCAATGTATTTAAAATATCTAAAGAAAGTGTTCATCAGAAGGGAATTTATTGGTTAGGCATGAATATAGCAGAAAAGAGAATCACAAAGACAAACCCTATAGTGTCCATTCAAACACTCTCCATGGGAGAGAGGACTCTGAACCAAAATAATCCATGAAATATTCTGGTCCTGAGAGCAAGATGAGAGTATCATCCTAATTTAATCTGATGCTAACCGCTTAAATGATCAAATTCCCTTAATTTTTATTCAATGCACACCAAACAAACTTCTTTTTAAAAAAGATTTTATTTATTTACTTGACAGAGCACAAGTAGGGGGAGGGGCAGGCAGAGGGAGAAGGAGAAGCATATTCCCTGCTGAACAGGGAACCCGGTATGGGGACCCTGTAATCATGATCAAAGCCAAAGGCAGACGTTTAACCAACTGAGCCACACAGGCACCCCCCCAAACAAACTTTTGATGATAATTTGACTCCTTGAGTAGATTGCCTTGCAGGGCAAAAATGCTCTAAGCAGAGAATGTGACTCTTTAGTCCCCTCTGCAGAAAGAATTCTGGGGTAAATTAATAAGCTAGTGTGTTTTGTTTTGTTTTGCGTGGCATTCTCTAGGAGATTGGTTGATAGGAGTCCACACACATAAGATGATACCAGGTTGCTAAACTTGGCTGGCAGGGGGGAAATACCTCTAAGAAAGATTAATCCAGGTTTCTAAGCCTGCAAGGCAGAGAGGATGTGATAGATTTGCCAACTTTCTAATTTAAATTTCTCAAATGCATTGTCTTAGGACAGAATCTGCCAGAGTCACTGACTTTATTAATTTTTTTCTGGGCTTAGGTGAGAAGAGTCAGATATGGAATTTTGAGACTCTTCTGCAGAACAAAGGGATTTAGGTTATTTATATACCTTTAGGAGTTACAGACATCAGTTACAATCATGTGGTTTCCCATGACAACCAATTATTATGCAATACTTTGAGACTTGAGTTTTCCTACCATAGGAAATAATATTAAATTTTTGAAGTCTCAATGTTTTTAAAGAGACTTCAGATAACCTTAAGTCACTTCTTAAAAAGGCTATAAAATATTGAATAGGATGGCTACAAATAAAAATCCTCTCATGGGTAGTCTTATAACCTGTAGTCTTGTGACTAGCCTCAGCCTTCATCTTTCTCTAACAGGCTCTTGAGAATGGCTTCATGGCTCTGAATTTCATTTCTGTCTGATACCATAATAAGACTTCTCCCTAGAGTTTCTTTTTACACACAACTAATAGATAGGAAGGCTGCAGTCTTTGACTTCAGGCAAGATTTGAATAGCCAGAACTCACTGGAAAAAGCAAGATTGATAGAAATCTAGGAATTAACACATCATATGTGAAAATAATAAATTGTAAGAAAAATACTCCTATTTCTCCCAATACATGAATGGTCTCCTAAATCAAGTGTAAAGTCTCAATCTGGTCTCTTAAGTCCTTAAGCAAAGGGCCTCCGGCCTCACTCAGGTACCCACTCTCAGCCCCAGACCAGTCTGTTCCAACCTACCTCAGCGGAGAGGCCCTCAGAAGCTGATGAGGAGATTTCAGTGCAAGTAGTTTATTTGGGAGGTACAGGCGCCATCTGCAGGACAGTTAGGGAAGGGACACAGGGAAAGGAGGCCGCCAGAAAAGGGCCAGCTGCCACAGGGCCACAGGAAAATGATGGAAAAGGGTGCAAAGCATTCCTCAGGGTTACCTCACTACAGAAATAGGGAATTTGGGGTATTTCACACCAAGTCTAATCAGTCATTGGATGTTGGCTGATCCTGGGAGTGTTAATTCCCCAGTCCTTCCAGAATGAGTCTGGGTGAACAAGACCGCTTTCCAGAGTTCTGGGACAGCCTTCAGGTACAGAAATGCATCGGATGCAGAGAAGGCAGTCTGAGGAGGATGCAGGCAGGACACTGAGAGTGTCTGCAGTATATCCTCCTGCTTGAAATAAGTCTGGGCCCTGCCAGTTTTTCTCTTAAAAAAAAAAAAAGGGGCATCTTTTTTTCTTTCAGAATTGTCTCGAAATCCTTCCTCCCAAGATTTCTCTGAGTAGCCCTAACCCAATCTCAAGATGTCTCCTTAGAGTATGTGCCTTGAATGAATGGAAGAAAGCTCCTTCTCTGTGGACAGAGTGCCTCCTCTGAGCAGACATGGCCCTTGGGGGCCAGAGTTTTGGAACATGGATAACATCTCTGTAAGAAGAAAATGGCTCCCCATCTGAAGTGGCTTCTAGAAGTAAGTGTGCACAGCTTGGGGGGTGAAGTAGGGACTGTGCTGGCTCACATACTCAACCAGGCATTTTTAGGTGGTGCACAAACTGGACAACAGAACAGTGGCAGTCCTGTTTACTTTGATCACTCCTTTCCTCTAGAGCCATCCAGAACTTACATGCACTACAGCTTTCTGATGGAGCTTGATCAGATATTGAGTGTGTGAACTTGGCAGCAATTCCTCAAACATCTATTTGCATTAACTGGTGTGTTTTGTGACTAAAAGAAAGGAGAATGTAGGTGGTCCAGAACCAACTGGGAGAAGACAGGGGAAAACAGGAAACTGAAATTGATGTATTGTCTATGTTCCAACTGTCCCTAGATACTTCTCCCTGGGGGCCTACAAAATATTCTCCACCTAACTTCCAAGACAACGGAATGAGATCCCTGTCTAAACTCAATATGCCAAATACCCATTTTATTTCTCTTCAAAATGATGTAAGAGAGATGAGGTGAAAAATTGAGAGGGAAATATTCTGCCCACTGTTCCAAGCATGGGGTAAATGAGTAGCAGTCCTGAATGTGGGTTCCCATGTGCTTTTTTCAAGTTAGTATCTGTTCACTGACTAGGTACAAGGTGAAAAGTTCAATGAATTCCTTTTCTTTTAAACTTTTTAAAAGAAACTTTAAAATGACAATTTAAAGTTTAAAATGACAATTTGCAACATTATAAAAATAAGTCAAATTTCACCTAAAATCCCTTCACTCTGTCACAAACTATTTTAATGTCAGTGCTTTCTTTTTAATTTCTCTGGAACATTCCAGTACCTTTCAAACTTGTTTCTGGTTTTTCACTATCCTAAGTAATTTTCTGTAAACATCTTATTTATGTGTATCTACAACCAATTGGGAAGTTAGTAATCGTTGGCCATCGTCCCCATTCTGAGACTGGCAAAATTTCCTGGTTTTGAGTTTTTGTAGCCCCTCTTCATAACCAACTTCACGTCACTTGTATTTTTAGCCCTAATCCAAGCAGGGTGCATCCTGACTTAGGCATGAGGCAGTTAAGCATTCTGGCTCAATTCTCCCTGATACTTCAGTCACTGCCTTGGTACTTTATATGTGCTAAATGCCAGACTAGGCTCAGGAACTTACAAAGACGAGTGAGGTAGATTCCTGTTCTCAATTATTTTCTCATCTTGAAGTCTCAAGTGCAGTTTCAGATCCATACCCGTCATGCTGGACTCAGTACAACTTAATCATTAGAGGTGTATCAGAATGTTCCATCAGAGCCTAAGTAGACATGGGAAGTCCAAGAACCATGACTTTCCTCTATAAATTACCCCTCGCTGAGAGCATTTATTGTAATGTCCTGACTGCAGTTTTCATTTCTAATAAAGATCTGACTAAAGGAGTAAAGAGGTGATTGACACAGGGAACCTTGAATTAGAGGATGAGAGAAAAGTGGGGAAATAGAATATACTTAACCACTGTCCTGAGGATCTGTGTCCCACCAATTTGACAAGGGGCCATCTAAGGTTCAGGTAACCAGCAGAGCTGCTTCAGGATTTGGAGGGAAATTACGGGATATGGTTAAATTTTAGAGTTTTTAAAAGAATACTACTTCCTCCCTTGGAATACTTCTTGCCAAGTATAGACTTTGGGTCTTCAACTCCCACACCCCCTCCCACTATCACCACCCTCCAGCCCCTGTCCTCAATTCTTCCCTTCCCCTTCCCCTAAATTCTCATTTCCGCAAGAGGACGTCGTTTCCTCCAGACTCCATCTTCTTACTCATAGATCCCAGAGATTCTCCAATTCAGAGCTGCCAGGGACCTGATTCCTTTTGAAGGTTGACCCTTTATAATCCTGAGGAAATACATACTTTCACTTTCAGCATGCATATGATGGTCATCTTTTTGGTCCCCTTGATTACTCGTATCTTGCTTGTTGCTGTTTCTCCTTCACCCCCAGTCCTTCTCAGTGTAAATTGGCTCTGCTAACAAGTATGCCCATTTTGGAAACACGTTGTCCATTCCCTTCATTCAGCCATGAAATTTGGGTCCTGTTCCCACCATGCTTTCTGCCTTTCTTCTCAGTCTCGACCTAGTAACTGTTAATGTGCTCCTCACCCGAGCTCATGGCCATTCACGTGGTCAACCACATCTTGATATGCAAGGCTTCTCTGCCTGCCTTTCTTCCACATGTGCTTCTTTGGGTCAAAGCATACCTTCCAAGGAGGAGTGCCGCTCGAGGAGTTCCTCAAATGTTAGTGATATTTGTGGGATATTTACCTCCTTCGTGGAAGTCCCTTCTCACCTCACATCAGAGGGTTGAGTCCGTAATGCTCCTTAGTTCATGGCACTCTGTCCTTACTGGTCTGCTTGAAGCTTCTCTCTTTCATTTACTGATTTATTCTTTTATTCTCATTCTTCCCATTCTTTTCTCAAAATAGGCAATACTCTAATACGTGTGATGTGTATCCTCTTATTTATTATGTTTCTTACAAAATGCATTATATTAGGTACATTTTTTAATTCACGTAAATAGCCAATTTATGTAAAAGGCTATAGCTTACTATTTTTTTTTTTAAGACTTTGCTTTTAAATAATCTTCACACCCAACATGGGGCTCAAACTCACAAACACAAGATCAAGGGTTGTATGCTCCCCTGACTGAGCCAGCCAGGTGCTGGCTCACTTACTTTCTTTTTTTTTTTAAACGATTTTATTTATTTATTTGACAGACAGAGAGATCACAAGTAGGCAGAAAGGCAGGCAGAGAGAGAGAGGAAGGGAAGCAGGTTCCCTGCTGAGTAGAGAGCTCGATGCAGGGCTCTATCCCAGGACCCTGAGATCATGACCTGAGCCGAAGGCAGAGGCTTAACCCACTTAACCAACCCGGCACCCCTCACTCACTCTTTTTTATCAAGTACTGTGGCTCTGAGATCTAGCTGTGGTGCTGAGATAAAGCTAGTTTGTTGCTTCTAGTTGATGCAAAACGCTCCATTGGGTGCTTCCCCCACATTTCACCTATTCGACCCACCAAGTGACAGGTTAGTCGATTGCCCCCAACTCACTACTTAAAGAAAAGGTATGCAATGATCACCCTTGTACATTTCCACTTTTGACATGTGTGAGAACATCCCTTGGATATAGGCACATCTTAGTTTCACTTAGTACTGCCAGATTCGGATCCAGAAAGACTGCACCAGCCTGTTCTGCCAATGGCAGAATATCTGAGTCCCTATATTCCTTTATCCCCAACACCATTTAGCATTAATTAGCTTTCTAATTTTTGCCAATATGAAGGGTAAAAGGTAATGGAATGCAATTTTAATTAAACGAACACAATGGAAATGCTGCAGATGGAGCCTTGCATTCTCATTGACTCAGACCTCCCTTTGTATCTCACACCTACTCAGTTGTTAAATTCCATCTGCGCATCTCCTGAACCCATTCCCTCTTTTACTTACTTTGCCATGATTTGGGGAGAAATTTTTCCCTTTCACTATTGCGGTTGCTTCCTCATTTGTTTCTTAGCGTCCAGATGTCACCTTGTCGATAGACATTCTATATCTGCTACCAAGGTAATATTCCAAAAGCACAGCCCTTTGAGGCAAGAATGAAGAGGTTATGAGTGAATGATGGTGAGGATTTTAAACCTAGAACTCTGATTCAGGGGTTAGCAAAGATTTTCTTTCTCGCAGGGATCTCTAAACTTAATGAACGTTCAGTTAATTAAAGATATTACTCCCCCGTAAATCTCCACAGGGGAATTTCTAAAAGGTGATTATCATAGCCTCATAGAAAAGAAAACTGGGACTCATTAAAGAATTTGCAATGTTTGGGGCGCCTGGGTGGCTCAGAGGATTAAGCCTCTGCCTTCGGCTCCAGCCATGGTCTCAGGGTCCTGATATCGAGTCCCATATCGAACTCTGCTTGGCAGGGAGCCTGCTTACCCCTCTCTGCCTGCCTCTCTCCCTACTTGTGTTCTCCGTATGTCAAATAAATAAATAAAATCTTTAAAAAAAAGAATTTACAGGGTGCCTGGGTGGCTCAGTGGGTTAAGCCGCTGCCTTCAGCTCAGGTCATGATCTCAGGGTCCTGGGATCGAGTCCCGCATCGGGCTCTCTGCTCAGCAGGGAGCCTGATTCCTTCTCTCTCTACCTGCCTCTCTGCCTACTTGCGATCTCTCTCTGTCAAATAAATAAATAAATAAATAAAATCTTAAAAAAAAAAAAAGAATTTACAATGTTTTGGTTTGGAATCCACTCTTTTGAGGGGAAGAAGTAAATAAAACCTACCCATCATTAGCAGATGCCTCCTTCCTTTGACTTTTCTAAACATTGCTTCATCGTGTTCGTGAGGATTCTTTAGTGACAAGCTCTGAAAACCAATTCCAAATTAATTAAGCCAAAAAAGAATTGGGAGGCAGAAAGGGAGGATGAATTATTATAAAAATACAAACATGTTTCAGAGAACCCAAGAGGGAAGAGTAGGCAGATGGGGGCGGAGGGGGGCAGTTTGCGGGATTTGAAAGCTGTCCGTGTAAATTCTGCAGGTGCGAGGCCTCTCTATTTCTCTCCAGAATCAGCCTTCTCCCGTCCTCCAACCTCAGCCCACTGTCACTGCCCCATAGATGCCGAATCTAAATGCTATAGATGCCACATCCTGCAGAGACCAAGTTAATTCTCTTTTGGCTTCAGGTTCATCTCACTTTGCCAAACACCTTGGATTTCTGTCACCCGAGAGGCCTGATAATACAGAAATGAAGTGTTGCTAGTGACAGACTTGAAATTTTCAACACCGCTGGGTGAAAGCGGGGAGCCTTCATCACTTCACTCAGAGATGATGGATTGTGAGAAACAGTATCCAGACCCAATACAGGTTGTAGCCAGAGATCCTGGCCTCAGATCTGGAGGCAGAAGCTGCATGTGACTAGTGATTTTGAGGCGGTCTGTGGATTATGTTCATGGGGCGTTTGGGATTGTCTGTCTGAGAAGACAGGTATGTATGCTGAGCAGCTACAGGGTTGGCTGGGTGAACATGATCATTTCTGTTTCACCAACATTCCTCACTTGAGAAGACCTTATATTTACAGGCCAGGCCTTGAGGTGGCATACACCACTTCTGCCCCAGTTCTGCGGCTTGAACTCAGGCCTGGGACCACGCCCACCCGGGTGGGAGGCCGGACAGTGGACTCCAGTTGTGTTCCCAGGAAGAAGAGGAAAGAAGCTGGTGAGTTTCTGACCACTCTGTTCCCCCCAAGATCCTCCACTTCTGCAAAATGGTTTCAAAGCGCTTTAAGTTCCAAAAAGTCTGCTCCGCTCTTCTCAATACTCTGCGTCTTTTCTGCACTTCTGCATGGCGGTCTCCCAGCAGAGTGTAAGCAGAGTCTGGACATATGAGGTGCATGAGTTAGTTCTACATGGCAGGGAGTACTGCTTTGTTGCTGAAGAAAGAGGAAAAGGAAGGTGCCTGGGGGAGAGAAAAAAGAAAAAATAGAGAAAAAAAAAACTCCACATGGTGTTTATTCCCTAACCAGAGTAAGGAATCTGGCCTTTCAACGTATTAAAGAATTAGACATCTAGCCTCAGAAACTGAGAAGCTTTCCTAAGCGTGAGGTTCAAATACCTACTTTATCTCAGTCTCAAAGTGATGGGGGGAGGAAGAGATGAAGATTTCAGAAGAAATGTCATTCTGCTCACAGTTCAGGGCATCTAGCCTAACCTCAAGGGAGACTCGGGGACCTGTTCGTGTGTCCCCATCAGCCGACTGAAGCTGACATCTGTAGGCTATTTACCTGTGAGTCAAAAACTATAAAAATGTGATGGGGAGAGGTAAAGGTGAGGAGTTGAGAATTTATAATTGAACCGACGTTAACTAGAACTTGATTTTAAAAAGAAAATAATATGAATATGTACATTTCAACCATGACCTTGATCCCTCAACCCAGTATTTTTGTTTCCTTGTGTTTCTTTTTGGTATCTATTCCCTTATGTAAATGCATTCACATTTTTTTTTGTAAATTCATCATTTTAAAAGCCTACATCATAGCTGCTGTTACAGTCGAAGGAAGGCTAAAGAAACACGACAACTAAACATGATGTATTGTGGATGGGATTTGGGAACAGAAGGAGGACATCAGGCAAAAGCCTAAGGAAATCTAAATAAATCATGGACTTTGGTTAATGGTAAGGTATCCATATCGATTTGCTAATTGTAACAAATAGACCACACTGCTGTAAGATCGCAATCATATGGGAAATTGGGTGTGGGGTATGTGGGAATTCCTTATACTATCTTCTCGATTCTTCTGAAAATCTAAAACTGTTCTAAAAAATAGAGCCTATTTTTAAAAAGACAACATTATTATTCTATCCAATAACTGTGTTCTTTTAGTGTCAGACATTCATTCTGTTTCTGGTTTTCCACTGTTAAAAATAATGTTCTCTAAACATCCTGTACCTTTTAAATGAATTCAGAACCAGAATCCGCTTCAGCTGGAACTGAAAAGTAGTTAAACGCTAATGATTGCTCCTTCCCCTTTTCCAAACATTCAACTACAAGTTTCCCTTAATCTTCAGCCTCTTTAGTGCCTGTCTCCCCACAGCTTACTGTAGCTAATGCTACCTACGCAATGAGTGCCGTTCTGGTCTCTAGAATGGATCATGACCCAATCAAAAGGTACTTAAACAGTTCTGGCCCAATACTCATTGACCCAGCAAACGTCTATCAAGCACCCACAATGTGACAGGTAATGTGGTAGATAGGCGGCACTCTCTGTGACAAATATCCACTTTGCGAGGGTAAGAATATTTTATAAGGTTATGTTTGTGGTCATCCAAACTTGAGGGTTTGCATTTTAAAAGATGAAGCCAGTTTTGTCTTATATGTGAGAATCTTATCTTCAGATAGTTTTCCCCTTCCTTAACCTAGAAGCAATGTCCAGAATATAAATAACAAGGACATCTTGGCTCAGAATGTATCAGGACTCCAGAGCTATTTTGTATAGGTCCAACATGATACAGTCAGAAGTATGTAACAGTTTATTAAACTTAAGTCCCTATGTGAAATTAAATCATGGAGGTAAATGAGTATTAGGTCACAACTAAATCTTAAGAAAAATAAAGGTAATTAATGACACATTCACCTCTTCCGCTGGGAAATCTTTGGGGGAAAAAAGCCCAGTGAGAGGCAGAGTCAGCTGGACTGTTGAGGAGTGGTGGGAGTGGAACGGAAGGGTAGCCATGGAATGGTACAGAGAGGGTCCCATAAGATATCAGACCCCCGTCACGTTCTCGGGCCAGTGTGATGGATGACGCATCCATCCCATCAGGAAGATCCTTTCATCTCAACCATTCCCTATGGTTTTCCCCACAACAGGGAAGATGGAGACCCACAGAGCTGAGCCATGCCCAGAGTAGCCATTACAGCTTGTCCGCGGGGAGCTTTCTCTGTCTTGAAGGGAGCATGTCTGCAGTTTCCTTCCAAGGAGATAGGCAGTACTGAATGTTGGATTCCTTTTGTTGTTGTTTGTTGTTGTTTGTTGTTTTGCTTTTAGTGCTCTTACCCAATCATCTATTAACTTCTGATTCAAGAGGGAAAACGCAAGTTTGTCTTTTCCCACCTGAAAACCCATTATATGACTGAAGAAAGATATAAAGGCACAGCGAAGTGAAAACAAGAGGCGGAGGATATCAGTGTAACAGAAATGTCAACGTATTTCTAAGAGAAAGGAAGTGGATGGAGCCGTAGTTCCTAGTGATGCAAGGTGCAGGAAACGGCAGCCTGCACTGTGTTAGAGAGGTGGGAGGCAGAGTTGGGTAGAATCAGGCCCCAGGAGAACCAGGAGACCTGGAAACCCAGGAATGGCCACAGAAAGAAAGAAGACTTGGCCGTGAAAGCTGGGAAATATAATTGAAGTTCTAGAGATAGAACATGGTACCCTTCTTACACCCTCTCTCAGCCTATCCTCACCCAGAAACCCCAGCAGGCAGACGTCAGTCTCTCAAGCAGCTGTTGAGAACGTGTATTTCCAATTCTGCCCTCTGGCCAGCCGATGAGTGGATCAGCCTGGAGTCAAGCTCTCCAGTAAAGAAGCCCAGCACATATTCAGAGTCCCAGTCAGGTCTTTGTGGCTCTTTCCTAAAAATAAATTAGTATCAGGGTGCCCAGGTGGCTCAGTCGGTTAAGTATCTACCTTCAGCTCAGGACATGATCCCCAGGTCCTAGGATTGATTGTCATATCAGGCTCCATGCTTGGTGGGAAGCCTGCCTGTCCCTCGGCTCCTCCCCCTGCTTGTGCTCTCTCTCTGTCAGATCAATAAATAATATCTTAAAAAAATAAATTAGTATTACCAGATACTTGAAAGCTTACAAGGTGAAAGAGAGTAACCAAAATAAAACAAGCAGCAGCAGCTATGAAACCAGCAAGAATGAGCTTGGGAATTAAATATATAGTTGATAAGCAAGTCAACGAAGAATTGTAAGATAAAGACAGAAATTTGAGAAAAAAGACTTACAACATTAACGTAATAGAAAGTCCAAATGGATAAAAGAGGGTGGACAAGCATCTTGAAAGAGCGAAGAGGAGAATTGACTTGAGCCGAAGGACACAAGTCCCCAGATGAAAAGGATCCACCAAAGTCCAAGCACATGAGTGAAAAAAAAGACTCACATTTTGATAAATCACTGTGAAATTTTAAAACTCCATGAATAAAGGGAAGATTCTAAAAGATTTCAAAGATGGATGAAAATTAGAGGTGACTTCCAAATTAGACTTGAAAATTAAGCTTACCGGGGCCTGGTCACCTGTAATCCTAGGTACTTGAAGACAACAGAATAGTGCCTTTAAAGTTCTGATGGAAAATATTTTTGGTCTTTTAATTTTATATCCTGACAAGTTTTCTGTCAAGGGTAAGGATAGACTAGGAACATTTTCAGACAAATAAGAAAAAAGGACCTTTGATCTCCCAACATATTCCTAATGCGAAAGTTCCTGAGGATAAACTCAAATAAGGCCAGGCAGTAAACCCACAAAGAGGCAGACTTGCAACTCAAGCCAGGAGGGTCATGAAAGGAGCCCAAGGGTGGGAGCCCTGTAGCCGTGACAGGCTGGAGCGGGAGCACGGGGGACCCAGGAAGCTGAAGCTACAGAAAATACGGATTCAAGAGATTTGCTGTGCTTGAAAATCTGGAGACACTCAAGGAGGTGATGAAAATCATGTTTATTTCTAGAAAACTATTTTCTTCCTTCTCTAAAAAAAAAAAAAAAAAAAAAAATTGCTTCAAAATCTTTCCCTGGTAAAACTATCCTATAATTCTCTCCTCAGGGTCCTTCTTCAGAGGTTCTCAGGAGCTGGCTGTTCTGGCAAAGCTTACTTATAATTTGGGGTTCGGCAGCCTGAAACTCCCTCCCAGACTTATGTTTATAAGAGTCTATATTTGTGAGGGGAAGGGTGATATAGACTTTGGGGCTGAGGAAAGTTGTTGCCTGGAGGAGAGGAAGGAAAACTACAAATCAATAAAGAATTACATGATGTTTATCTTCTAACTAGCTCAGGGTCCTTCTCCAGTCAGCCATTTGGTCTGGGGAGGGCTCTGCCTTTAAGTCTAAGAAGGGACCATATAAGCCAGGCTAAACCCAAATAATATTAAGCACTCCCTAGTGACAATATTGGTTAAAAGGCAGTACATAGGGGCACCTGGGTGGCTCAGTTGGTTAGACATCTGCCTTCTGCTCAAGTCATGATTCCAGAGTCCTGGGATAGAGTCCCACATTGGGCTCCCTACTCAGCGGGCAGTCTGCTTCTCCTTCTGCCCCTCACTCTACTCTCCTGCTTGCTCTCTCTCTTTCTAAAATAAATAAGTTCTTTAAAAAAAAAAAAAAGGCAGCACATTCCCTAAGATGTCCAGTCACAGGGAAACAGGATGGTAGCTAGAAATGTTGAGACAAAGATTTTCACTTTCCTGCTGGTTGTAAATCTGGACTGATGTAGTCTTCGAAGTTGCTGGCTGCCATATGAACATCACAGGACAAAGAGAGCCTCTCTGAGGTTGAAACTGACACACAGCGGGAAGCAGAGCCAAAAGATGGAAAGGACTTATGATCTGATGATATTTTATGAGTTCCTGCTCCAGGCCACACCCATAGCCAACTCCATTCTGGGACTTTTAAGTGAGTCCATAAACTCACTTTTTACATAATGAATCTGGGTCAAGTTTCTTTCTGCATAAAACAGAAATATTCTTACCTGATATGGATTTTATACATTTGCTTATTGATTTTCAACTCTTTGAACAGAATGCTTTATGGTAACAGGAGAGAATATAAATACTATTTTTAAAGATTTTATGTATTTATTTGTCAGAGAGAGAGAGAGAGAGAGAGGGAGCGCTTGCAGAAGCAGGGGGAGGGGCAGAGGCAGAGGGAGAAGCAGGCTCCCCACTGAGCAAGTCCTCAATGCAGGACTTGATCCCAGAACCCTGGATCATGGTCTGTGCCAAAGGCAGATGATTAACGAGCTGAGCCACCCAGGCATTCCAAGAATATAAATACTTTTAAAAATACAAAAATGAAAGTACAGATGATAGAAACAGATGGAAGGTAGGAGCAAAGGTAAATGAGGAACATAGACATGATTTCTATAAGAGTTGGGGTCAAGAGATATGGTCTATAGGTGATGAAACAAGACATAAAGATATAAGTTAGCATTTGACGTTACAAATGCCATAAATACAGGAACCAAAAATGATGCTATAAGCACCTTGGGAAGATTGGAAAGGTTTGTAATAGATATGTATTCTAGGATCTATGAGGAAATGGAGATCAGTTCTAAAACTACCAATGACCAAAAACACCAAAGAAAAAGCAAAGTATACAGGGGAGGTAAATAGATTTAAATTGTAAGACTCAGAAGGCATAAACTAGAGAAGTTGAAGTGGAGCCTTGGGAAGCCTTGGGAAACCTTGGGTCTGTGTCTCCATGCACCTTTCCTCTCTGGGTGGGGAAAGTTACTCTAGGAAGGGGTATTGGATGATGGGATGCGATGATGCTTATGAGTCTGGTAGTAGGGACATGCACACTTTGGAGCTCAGGAATGCTTGAGCTGAGGGTTGAGACCGTGGGGTGGAGACTCAGAAAAAAGGTGGGACAGAGCCGTAACTAACTCCTGTGGTTGCTTTGATAATTTTGTACATCAATGTTGGTGGGAAGTGGAAAAATTTTCAGCTGGAAAGAAGGGGGGAAGTTGATAATATCTCACTTTAGAGAAAACTAATAATGGGGGCACTTGGATGGCTCAGTTGGTTAAGCATCTGACTCTTGATTTCGGCTCATGTCACAATCTCAAGGTGGTGAGATCAAGCCTTGCATCCACGCTCAGTGGGAGTCTGCTTGAGATTCTCCCTCTTTCCCTCTCTCTTTCCCCTCTCTCTCCCCCAGCTTACTCTGTATTTCTCAAAAAAAAAAAAAAAAAAAAGAAAGAAAAAGAAAAGAAAAGAAAAGTAACAAGAACTTTGGTTAAGGTAACTTGGAGACATGATATACTCAAAACTCCTTAAAAAAATAGAGGGG
Source organism: Mustela nigripes (assembly GCF_022355385.1). NCBI lineage: Eukaryota > Metazoa > Chordata > Mammalia > Carnivora > Mustelidae > Mustela > Mustela nigripes. Next base: position 48,505,914 of record NC_081557.1, on the reverse strand, counting down.
TAGAAAGCCAAAAGGAAAAGGAGACTCTTACTGTGGCAATAAAGTGGCCTGAGAATACTCCAGCATCAAGAAGCCTTCCTCTGGCTGATGAGGGGCACTAGCTAGATTTTGATTCAAATACTTTTCTCCTGGAAGAAAGGCTAAGATTTGGGGAAAGAAACTGTTTCCATCTCTTGAAGTAGGAGGCATTTCAAACAGCCTGTGGCATCCCGTCATTTATTCAAGAAAACAAGGATGTGTTTGGAGATAACTTGGGCAGACCAGCTTAAAAACAGAGCTGTGAGGGGTGCCTGGCAGGTTCAGTGAGAAGAGCACGTGACTACATGAATGAACCCCAGGGAGGGAAACACTGACCCTGGTGAGTCCGAGCTGGTAAGTCTGTTAAAAGAACCGTTGAGCTCCCCAAAATCCTAAATAATGGAAGCTTTCACAAAAAGGAACTAAAAGGTGGTAATAATGGGCAAGTCGTTGACAATATTACTGATTTAAGATTTTGTATTGACCATCCCAAACTATTCGAGTCATGCGGTGGTATTTTGGTCAGACTCCGGAATATAAATGATAGGGGTAGGTTTGAGGAGGAAAGAAATCCTGAAAAGACACAAGGTAAACAGGGGAAAAAGCTATACGTGGATGAGGGTGTTTGTAGGGGGAGGGGCAGATTTTGTAGAAGGTGAGGGAAGTGCTGTGGAAGATGGAAAAGTGTAAGTAAAAGGTAGGGAAATACTGGATGAGACCTTGTTGAGCAGAGAGGAAATCTGTATTAGAAGAAAGGAAGTAGCAAGGTTAAGGGAACTCTAATGCACCGTCTGTAAATTCAGATTATTGCCTATGGGTCACCAGGTCCTTCCGAAGAGTTGGCCGGAAGGAGGAGGGAAGTTTGTACATTGCTGAGCACATGAGGAACAGTTTGGGCTGGCCTTGTCAGGCTAAGCACCCTCAAAATGTACAAAGTCAGTTAAGGTGAGAGAAGGAGTCAGTTACAGGAAAAGAATGGTAGGTTATGAGAGAAATGTCAAGAAATAAAAATAGACTCTTTTTCATAAGAAGATAAAGATTAAAGAATTATGTAAACTAGGGGAAGGAGTGAAAAGGATAGGAAGGTGTTTTAGGAATAGGCAGGCATCCAGCAAACACCAGCAAAGGGAATCAGTCCCTTGTCGGAATGCAGAACAGGACAGAAAACAGACCAGTGGGCCCACAGTCAGCCCTTGTGATCCCTTGCAGCCAGTGCCTAGCTCACTGTGACAGGCAGGGGGCTAGGAGGCCCATTCAGCCTGTGTTCTCCTAGAGGCCTCCCCACCCACAGAAGTCCCAGGGGAGGAACTCTAGCTTTCAGAGCAGGACCCATCCCCCATGCCTGTGGTGCTGCCCATTTCCTACAGCAGGGGCCAGAGATGCATACTGTTCACAGGAGCTGTTCTCCTTCCTCTTTCCCAGCTCCTCTAGCACTCTCTGCCTTGGGCTCATCAGGATGGCTCTCACCAGTCCCCTTTCCCTGGGCATGCAGCCTCCAAATCATCCTCATTCCCCCAGTCCCATCCCTGAGTGGCCTGTGCATCACCTTTCCTGACCCCAGCTGCCCTAACTCATCTCCTGAAAATTCTCACTGTGCCCTTGGAGCTCAAGTTCATTCAGCAGCAGACTATTCTGCATCCTTGCCCTCTTTTATGAATGTTCTCTTCATCTTTTTGCTCTGCAACATAATTTTGGTCTGAAGATCCTGCTTTCTTTGAAATCCCCTCTAAAGGTAGTTGCTTGCAGGCCTCTGGCCCTCATATCCCTGGGCCAGGAGGTGAGTTACATGTTCTCCCTGTTCCTCATTGCCAATACCAAATGCCCTTTCTGCCACAATATGAAGAGCTAGACTATCCACAACCCTTCTGTCTGCGGGCATCTCTGCCTTCCTCCCCATGCTTAGAAGATTTTAGCCCCTGGATTATTCTCTCTAACACTCCAACACCATTCTTGAGGATTTCCACATCCACATTGATGATGATTCCAGTGCCCTGGACTCAAGTTCCCTCAATATTCTCTTCTCCATGAACGTGCCTTCCATTCTGTCTAAGCCATTCTCTTCCATGCTTGTATTCTAGACCTTATCCTTACAAGGACTTCAGTCTCACCACAATTTCAATTTTAGATATTCCATTCTCTGACTACACCTCTTTCCTAACCCAGATTTTCTAGAACACAGAGCCAGTTTGAGGCAAAACATGTGTTGATTCTTTTCTTGGAAAGACGCAAGAGCGAGGAAAAAGGAGTATCAGGTAGAGAAGTCAAGAGAACACCTACAAGGTGGTGCTATACTGAGGTAGTCCATCTTTACAAGAATGCCAAACAGGATTGCTTACAGGAGCCTTCCAGAGAAGCCATATGGAACCACAGCAACTAAAAACAATCTATCGGGGGAGGAAAAGGAAGCCATTTATCTGTGGGTGACTTCCCTCATGGGCCAAAATCCTCCCCATGGGACAATAATTCCTTGCAATCTGCAGGTTGTGTATTTGACCCCTCTAGGAAGTCAGTGAGGAAGCCAGAGCACCCAAGGGTCCGGTCGGGTCAGTGTGGGAGCTGCTGTGACTCCCATGGCAGTGGATGGGACAGAAGTCGTGCTGACCCCTGGTCCTGAACCCCAAGGGGAGCTTGAGGCAAGCAGAGCTGGGAGATACGGTGGGCAGGGCTATGACCAGTGGAATGAAATCAGGCATCCCTGGGGCCAGTATGGTCTGAAAATATGGCAAGTGGCTTAGATCCTGGGGAGAGCACTGGGCAGGTCAGGCTGAGCACCTCTGGGGTGAAATAAGCTGGATCTTTTACCACCCATCTGTTATGCCACTTAGGTCTGTTCTTACCCGTTTATATCTGGAGCTTGTTTGAGGAAAAATGATGCTGTCACTTTTTCCCCAAGAGAACAGTGTAAATCCAATTCTTCAAGCTGAGGGCCAGTTGCATCTCTTTAAAAAGGGACTGTAAGACCAAGTTAAATCCCTTTGCTGTAGTTGTGGTCCCGGGGCCATAATTGATATTCTTCCTCCTCCTGCTCTAACAACTATTCTAGGTTTCCCTCACTCTCAGCCAGCACTTTGGCTGGTCTGGATTACTTGCCCGGTAACCTTGCTCTTGCCAGGGAGTTGTGTGGCAATTACCCATTCAGAGTAATCACTAGGCAGAGAAACAGCCAGACTTGCCCCAGTGAATCCCCTGGATTGCAGACATTCTCCTTTATCCATTATGAAATGACAACCCATGCTATTCATGTGAATCAAGGTCGATGACCCCTGCCGTGATAGAAACGTCTTTCTTTGTCTGCTGGTCTATTGGCATGAGGAGCCCCGAGTGAGCAAACCATGGTCACGGCTTCCAGTTACCTGGTAGAAGCACGTGCACACACACACACACACACACACACACACACACATGCGTGTGTGCACAGCAATAGGAATTTGTCAGGACCTAAGATAAGGCAAAAGGAAACGTGAATTCTACAAGTGGGTCACTGGAAATAATGGTGTTCAGGGACAATCCTGCTTCACCTTGTAGTTGCCCAGACCTATGTAGTCTGCTGTTGAGGAGACAAAATCACCTTCCTTCCTGGCATCATTCTAGTAATGCATTCCCCAGGAAATTGCAAGGATTACTGCCACCAAGCAGACTTGAAAGATACAGAGTAGCTATTCCCATCCCATCCCAACCCCATCTAATGTGTCCTTTTGGCAGATGCCAAAGCTAGACGGGTTCTGGAGAGTGACTGTGGATTATTACGAACATAATCAGCTAGTGAATCCAATTACAGCTGCAACCCGGACGTGGTATCTTTACTGAAGCAAATCCAGAGAGCTCTTTTCAGCCCCAAAGCAATCTGGCCCCATGTGGCATGACAGCTGTATTATGTCACTATTTTTTCTCATGGCTATGTCCACCTCTAGCTTTCTGGAATAATCTAGCCAGAGGAGGCCTTGATCATCTTGATAACCTACAGATCATCACTCTGGCCCATTACATTGATGATACTATGCTACTAGGAGCTGTTGAGCAGGAAGTTGTAAGCACTCCAAAGACTTTGGTAGAACATGGGCATTCCAGAGGACAGATCAACTCTATGGAATTTCAGGGACCTGACCTATGGATGAAGTTTCTGGGGTCCAGTTTTCTGGGGCATGTTGAGATACAGCTATTAAACGAGAGGCAGGTTGTTTCATCTTTTTTTTTTTTTTTAAAGATTTTATTTATTTGACAGAGAGATCACAAGTAGGCAGAGAGGCAGACAGAGAGAGAGAGGAAGGGAAGCAGGCCCCCCTGCTGAGCAGAGAGCCCAATGTGGGACTCAATCCCAGGACCCTGAGATCATGACCTGAGCCAAAGGCAGAGGCTTAACCCACTGAGCCACCCAGGCGCCCAGGTTGTTTCATCTTGACTTGACCACCCTCACTAGAGAAGCACAGAGCTTGGTGATAACCTGCTTGGATCTTGGAGGCAACATAGGTACTACATTGAAGTGTGTTACGCCAATCCATTTACCAAGTAATCCACAAGATCGGCAGCTCCAAGTGGGCCCTGGGGCCAGAATAGGCTCAGCAGCCGGGGGAAGTGGTTCAAGCTGCCCTGCTGCTTGGATCTTGAGACCCAGCAGACCCAGTGGTGTGGGAAATATACCAAAAGGGAGACCTTCTGCCAAAACCCCGACAAGATAATCATGGTGCAGACCCTTAGCGGATTGAAATAAAACTACACCCTTTTCTGCTGGCTGTCCTCCATCTGAAAAGTAAATCTTAACTTGCCCCTGGATCCTGGCATGATGCAAACAGACTCCCGCTTGAGGGGGGAGGCTGTCAGCACTAGATGAATTTGCAACCTCTAAGAACTGTCAGTCACAGTAGTGGCTAACATCAGAGCTGAGCTAAGTGATGTGACACAGGACGCCATGGGCTCTGATCCAGTTACTCCTTGCACCACTGAGACCCCCTTGTATTCCACATTAAATCCATTCTGGTAAAGATGGGAGCTGGCTGCATCCTCTGTAAGAGATTTAAAATATAAGTACGACCAAAACTAGCTACAATCCCACTAGCTGCAAGCAGATGTAAGGAGCCAGAGGTGTAAGAGGGCAGATGGAGGGAGAATTTGGAACAGAGAAGTGGGAAGGCAGGTAAGAGGGGTCTTGGAGCTCTGGAGAACTAGGCAGTGTATTATTGTAAAACCTGTCTTCCCAAATGCAACTTGTTCTTCAGGGCCCCAGGACCTCTTTTACCTAGATTCCTTCTTCCCTGCCCCCAAATCCCTCTCCATCTGCCCCCTTACACCTCTGGCTCTTTATAGCTAGTTTAAGAGAGAGAAACCACATCATGCCTTCTGACTCAGGGAGGTAATAGAATCCAGTAAAACCACCACGACACTCAGATACAAAGACTACACGGCTGCCGGGGAGAGAGACGGATGGGAAGGTATTCTCACAAAGAGCGATTTCAGTGGAACAGAAGAGTAGGACACAAATGGCATCAGTGTGGTGAGAGAGCAGGATGTAGACGTCTTGGAAAGGTCGAATGAGTAGGACCCCTAGCAGAGGTCACCCCAGCTAGGGCAGTGGCGCTTTTCTAGACGCTCTCACTGCTCTCTGGATCTCCCATCCTGCTCCGTAAGTATCTAATTCCTCCACTAAACTCAGGACAGGATTCACTTCTGCTCTATCCCTTATCCCCTCCTGCCCTCCCGCAGGCAGCTGGTGTGCACAGAATGATCCATACGTGAATGAATAATGTTATGCGTGTTGGTAGTCTTGGAGATATCAGGTCCCCCTTCAAGGAAGGACTTGCTGCCCAGATGCAGAGAACATAGCGAGGAGGCAGATGTAGCAGTCCCCTCTTTCAGGATCTGCCTAAGCAGCCCTTCCCCGTGACTGACTGAGCCGTTCCAGCCACACACGAGATACTGACAGGCAATATTCCCGAGTAACTCCAGGTTGGCCAAGACTTGGGCAGGTCTGGAGAGCAGTTCAGTTTCTTCCTCTGCCTAACCCAGTTCCTTCCTCCCACCTCCCTCACCCCATCTTTACAAATGTGGATCCTGTGAAACAGCAAATAGCAAAATTCAGACTAAGTTTTTAAGATTTTGTTGGCTTTATTCAACAAGTCATGCGCCAGGCAGCATCCAATCTAGCATGTCGAAAGGAGCCCCGAGAAACTGTACAAAATGGGAGACTTTTAGAGGCAGAAGGCAGCAGGAACAAGGAAGTGACACTAGGCAAGAAAATAGGTTGGTTACTGCGAGGTTACTTTCCATAGGGGATGGCAGGGGTTCATCTGGCAAATTCCTCGGGTGATTTCTGGATTGGCTGGCTTAAGACTCTATTTCTGGGGAAGACAAAAGTGTAATTAAGTTAACTCTCAGTTTGGTGACGTGGGCTTAGCATAAACAACTTTGTTTTGGGTGGGCCTGTTGTCTTGTTTTTCACATCACAGAAACCACCTGGTACCCAAACTCCATCTTCAGCTTCTGCTTCCAAAGAAGCCGTTGTGTGACAGAAGATAAAGGAGCTTGTCCACCATTGGAACAGGACAAATAGGAGATTGGGGCAAGGGGCAGCCAAGCAGATGTGTGGCCAGAGTTCACCTTCCTTACTACCAAAAATATGTGCCCTAGAATGTCATCTGTTCCTTTGTCTTTTGAAGATTCTGTTCTTCTGTCAACTTTCCAGTTAAGTTATGTATCGAATAATGTCAGATAAATGAGAAGGGGGTTGCATTAGGCTTGTCAGTCAGAAAGATCAGAGCCCCCTCGAGCTTGAAGAAAGGGTGGTGGTCATTCCACCAGCTCTCAAGGAAGACAGAGAGTGACTCTGATGACCAGTCCTTCTCATCTATTAACTTTATCAACAAAATCAACAAAAACCAGAGTGGAGAGTTCTTCTGAGACCTGAATGATCACTTTATGATCCCCAAAGCCTTCCTTTCTCCTCTCTAGTAGCCAGGCTGCAGAAATAAGCATTATGGAAGGAAGGAAGGGGAGAAGGAAGGGAGGGACAGAAAAGAGGGAGGGACTGAGCAAGGGAGGGAGGAGGGAAGGGAGGAGCAGAGCAGGAGGCACGGTGCTCAGGAAAGGCTCACAGAGCAAAACTTGATGGTGGAAAAGAGGAAAAGAAGTGGAGTCATTTAGTTCTGGGTGTAAATTCTTGGTGTAGTACGTACTTGCTGAGAGAGAACCTAGTGAGTTGCTTTAACCTCTCTGGTTATTAAATGAAGCCTTATTTGTCCACCTCTTAGACTCTCCTAGTCTACGCTTCAGTCTCTGTGAATTTCCAGAGTGTTCCCTTTGCAGCGACCCTTTCTCCAAGTGCCCCGCCAGCCAGCTACTATATTCCCTTTTATCTTGTCAACTGTGGCTCTTCCTGCAGAACTTAGCTCAGATGTCTCTGCCTTTAGGAAGCCTTCCCTGGCCTCTCAGCCTGCTGTGGTCTCCCAGGGAAACCCGAGTTGTCTCAGTTGCAGCACTTACCTCTCTGCTGTGATGTCAGTGGACTGCCTGCCGTTTGAGCCTCCGAGCCTTGGACTGGGACTATGGTTTCAGGGTCTGGCACTTCACAGATGTACTATAAATGAGGTTCTATATTACTGAAACTATGTCCACTTTAACGGCTTGGACAAATGCGCAGGGTAGGCATCAACAAATACGTGTCGGGAGGAAGGTACAGGAGGGGAGCGGAAGGATAAAAATTCTTCCTGATTTTAATGCCATTTCATGCACTGTCTTAAAAGTCCACAAGATGTCAGTGTTTCCACATGAGAAATAACGCAGCAGTCAAACTAAATGTACTCCCACTAGCTGATGCTCGAAGTTAATTTAAAGTGAATATTGATATAGAAATAAGAGCAATTAGTTGATTGGTTGATTTAATTGACTAGGCAGTATACGCAAAAAATTCAATGGTACAAAAAAAATGGTACAAAATTCAAAAGCGTGTACAATGGGAGGGAAGCTCTCCTTCCCTCTCTAGCTCTCCCTTATCCCCCAGCTCCATTTCGCCCACCCTAAGGGCAACTGTTTTTATTACCCTTCCATAGATATCTTAAATATATTTAAGCACGTAAATGTATATATCAAGTTTTTAAATAACACTAATGGCTGTATATAACTGTTCAGTGCCTTAATTTTTTTTTTTCTATTTAACAACACCTCAGAGTGTTCCATATTAAAAGCGACAGGCTTTACTACATTAAAAAAATAATATTCCATAGTTTAGATTTAACTTAATGTATTTAATCCAGTTCCTATTGAAGGATATTCAGCCTGTTTCCAATGAGCAATGTTTGGGGGGTATTTCTCCTGCTTCTTGCTATTGCAAATAGCCCAAAACTTTCCTCATTTTACCCATGACAAGTCTATCTATATTTTAAAATTCCGATGTTTGATATTGTCAGGCAGCTAGCCCTTTGTTGAGGTTGTACCCATTTACATTCCTACCAACAACGTGTCTTTTTCTTCATAAACTTGCCACAGATGTTATATATTTAATATAATTAGGTATACAGGTATACTTAATATATATGCTTAAAAATATATTTAAAAATGTATGTTTGCCAATCTGATAGGTGAACCGTATCTTATAGTTGTATATTTTTTAATTTTAAGTAATTTCTACACCCAACGTGGGGCTCGAACTCATAACCCTGAGATCAAGAGTTGCACACTCCACTCACTGAACCAGCCAGGCACCCCTTATGTTATAGTTTTTACTTTATTTTGTAATTTTTATTTATTTACTTATTAGAGAGGCTATGAGTGAGAGCGCTGGGGGTGGGGGCGATGTAGAGAGAGACTCCTTAGGCAGTCTCAGTGCTCTGAGTGTGGAGCTCGATCCCACCACCCGGAGATCATGACCTAAGCCAAAATCAAGAGTCAGACACTTAACTGACTGAACCATGCAGGCACCCCTTATCTTACTGTTTTTGAAAATACTTTGTTGAAGTGAAATTGACATGCAATAAAGTGTACAGGTTTAAAGTATAAATTTGATCAATTTTGACCTTTGTGCCCTTGTGAACATCACCACAACCAATATAATGAACATAACCATCATTCCCAAAGGTTTCTTTGTATCCTTTTGTAATTGCCTCCCCCCATACCTCCCTTCCCACCCATCCCCACACAACCACTGGTTTACTTTGTGTTACTATAAATTAGATTTTATTTTCTGGAATCTTATATAAATGGGATAATACAGCATGCAGTCTTTTTTCTTTCTTTCTAAGATTTTATTTATTTATTTATTTATTTATTTATTTATTTATTTGACAGAGCAAGTGCACAAGCAGGGGGAGCTGCAAAGGAAGAGGGAGAAGCTGACTCCCCATTAAGCAGGGAGCCTGACTCAGGACTGATCCCAAGACCCTGGGATCACGACCCGAGCCAAAGGCAGACACTTAATGACTGAGCTACCCAGGAGGACCCTCATTTAAAAAATCGAATCATGTTCTTATTACTGTATTGAGTTTTGTGAATCCTTTTTATATTCTGATACAAGTCTTTTATTAAATGTATAATTTGCAAATATTTTTTCCCCTTTGTGGTTTCTCTGTTCATTCTTTCTCTCTTTTTAAGATTTACTTATTTTGGAGAGAGAGAGTACAAGCAAAGGGAGGGGCAGAGGGAGAGAGAATCCTAAAGCAGATCCCCACTGAACATGGAGACTGATGACTCTAGATCCTGGGCCCCTGAGACTATGACCTGAGCTGAAATCCAGAGTCAGCCACTTAACCGACTGAGCCACCCAGACACCCTTCTATTCATTTTCTTAACAAAGTGGCTTTTGAGGAGCCAAAGTTCTTAATTTGACAAAGTCAGATTTTATCTTTTTTTTTTTTTAATGGCTCATGGCTCTGGTATTGTATCTAAGAAATCTTTGCCTCACTGAATTTCAGAAAGATATTCTTCATGTTTTCTTCTAGAAGTTTTAGAGTTTAGGATTTACATTTAGATCTATAATCCATTTTGAGATTGTTTTTGTTTATGGTGTAAGATACAGATCAATAAAGCTTTCATTTGTACATTTTGGGGCGCCTGGTGGCTCAGTGGGTTAAGCCTCTGCCTTCGGCTCAGGTCATGATCCCAGGGTCCTGGGATCAAGCCCCGCATCGGGCTCTCTGTTCAGCAGGGAGCCTGCTTCCCCTTCTCTCTCTCTGTCTGCCTCTCTGCCTACTTGTGATCTCTGTCTGTCAAATAAATTAAAAAAAAAAAACTTTCATTTGTACATTTTTAAAAAAGATTTTATTTATTTATTTATTTTATTTATTCCTTTGACAGAGACAGATCAGAAGTAGGCAGAGAGGAAGGCAGAAAGAGTAGGAAGCAGGCTCCCTGCCAATCAGAGAACCCGATGTGGGACTCGATCCCAGGACCCTGGGATCATGACCTGAGCTGAAGGCAGAGGCTTTAACTCACTGAGCCACCCAGGTGCCCCTTATTTATTTTTTTGACAGAGATCACAAGTAGGCAGAGAGGCAGGCAGAGAGAGAGGGGGAAGCAGGCTCCCTGCTGAGCAGAAAGCCTGATAGGGGTTTGATCCCAGGACCCTGCAATCATGACCTGAGAGGAAGGCAAAGGCTTAACCCACTGAGCCACCCAGGCACCCCATTGTACATTTCTTATCATGGACGTAGTTGAGCATATTTTCATATGTTTAAATACAACTTGTATTTTTTTTCTCATAAGCTCTTTGGTCAAGTCCTTTTGATGAGGGTGCAGGAGGCTGGCTAAGGACAAAGCGAAAGCTGGCACCTTGCACCCCCTCTCTACCCACTCCCCTCGGTACTATGTGTCACATTCCTCAGGCACCCCTGACTGCCCTAAAAGAAAAACAAATAGTTAACTTGCAGAGATCACAATCCTGCAAGGCAGGAGTCTTCCTTGGTTTACAAATGTCCTTGAGATTTACAACAAAGAAGTTACCTTATCAATAGCCGAATTTCCAGAGGCACATAACTGGGTTCCTCAAGCCCTAATGTTGCCCTCCCCTCCATTAAAAACTGAAGGAGGCTGAGGTAGAAGGAAAAGTATATAAAGTTAAATTTCTTCTAAACCCAAATCTCACTAACGAGGACGCTTGATAGCAGGAATGTAACATTCCACCAGGAGACTCCCAATTGTCTTTATATTAGTGCCTCATTAGAGGGAAAGCGACCTTGGCTTGATAGTAACCAGGCCTTCAATATCCTGACAATCTTCTTTACCCCAATAGCCCTTCTGAACACCCCTTTGTCCTTACCTACCCAACTCCTATGTATATAACCAGCCACTCCTCACATCCCCCGAGCAGCAGCTCTTTCTGCCCACGGGTCCTGTCCCCGTGCTTTAATAAACCACCATTTTGCACCAAAGATGTCTCAAGAATTCTTTCTTGGTCATCAGCTCTGGACCTCACCCCACCGAACCTCACCTAGGTTCAAGAACTTCATCACTTTGTTTGAGGCTAAGTTGGGATATGTAGTTCATGGAAGCAGAATGTGGAATCTGGCAGCGCCCTGCACACCTAATCACTCCCACTGTGCAGGCCTCTTTTTCTAATTCATCCTCAGGGAGACCCATTCTTTACTTTGCACAAAGGCGCAGTATAAGCTAGCAAAGGCCTTGCCCTTGTCCATTTGTCTCTTGTGTGGTAGGCCTTTTGCTTATTATATAGGAGTTTTCTATATTACTTAGCCATTTCATCACTGTGGCGCGAATATATATTTTCCCATATTGTCATTTTTTCACTGTGTATATTTTTCACTGTATATATTTCAGTATCAGAATTATTTTTTTGTAGAGTCAAAAAATCTATCTTTTCTATATGATTTCCATGATTTCACTAGTATGTGGAATTTAAGAAAAAAAGGAACAAAGGGCAAAAAAAAAAGAGAGAGGGAGGCATACCAAGAACAGACTCTTAACTATAGAGAACAAAAGATGGTTCCCAGAGGGGAGATGGGTGGGTGGAGGATGGGTGAGACAGGTGATGGGGATTAAGGAAGGCACTTGCTGAGACTAGTGCTAGGGTTGCATGAAGTGCTGAATCACTGTATTGTACACCTGAAACTAATATTATATTGTATGTTAACTAACTGGAATTTAAATAAAAACGTAAAAAGAAGGTTAGAGTAGGGAATCCAATGCACTCCTAGAGCAGGAAAAACACTGCTGGCTGCCATTTCTGGAAGACCTAATGTGAGCCAGGGACGGTGGTGGTCTCCATATTACCTCATTTAATACAAGCAATCCTCTTGAAGGTAAGTAGTATTATTTTTGATAATAATGAGGAAATTAACAATGAGAAAGGGTAAGAATAAGGAGGTTTGTCCAAGGTCATACATCTAGTAAATTCAAGAGTCAAAATTGAAATCAAGGTCTGCCTGCACTCCAAAGTTTATATTCATTTCCCCACGATAATAAAGCAGGAGTAATCCTTTTACCAAAGAAATATTTATTTAGCAGCTCTTTTTGTTCTAGACATTGGTCTGAGTGCTAGTAATGTAAGAGAAAAAACAAAGTCCCTATTTTGTGGGGCTCATGTTCTATTGGAGTGAGACAATAAACAACTAATTTCCAGTATATCACGTGGTAAGTGCTGTGAAGAAAAATTAGGCAGGATAGGAAGCATGTGGGAAAGAGAATTGCTATTTTAAATAAAATCGTCAGAGAAGGCTCTGATGACATGAAGTTGGAGGAGAGAAGGAAGGGCAGAAGAGATGGGACTGGCATAAAATAGCTTCTTCCTTTGCTTGTGGGCTGTCTGGAAAAGAGAGGAAGAAATGGGGGTGCCGGAACTGAGCTCCGAGTTAGAAGACCTGAGCTTTTTTTATTGATGGATTAGCAATTTTTTCCACCTCTGAGCTGAAATTCCCTTTCCTGTAGACAGGAATAACATTTCTTGCCCAGCTTCCCCATGCAGCTGTCATGAGGTACGATGCGACAACCCACGTGAAACCCCTTCGAAAATAACACAAGTGAGAAAACAAGACTGGGAGTTAGCTCTTCAACCGAAAGGAAGTCTACGTAAAAATATAAAGAGAATTGTTATTACAGGTGTACTGGTTCCCCTAGACTTCTTTTTTGAAAAGCTGTCGCAGGCTAAAAAGAGACACAGGCTAAAAGAAATAAGCATACATTTCATAAAAGTTTTCTACTGCAGATCTCTGTTTAACTTGCAGTAGTCAGAACCTGTGTGGCATTAAAAAATTTTTTTTTAAAATGATTTTTATTTATTTGAGAGAGAGGGCACGAGAGAGAGGTGGGTCAAAGGGAGAGGCAGACTCCCCGCTGAGCAGGGAGCCCAATTCCGGACTGGATTCTGGGACTCCAGGATCACGACCCCAGCTGAAGGGAGTGGCGTAACCAAACTGAGCCACCCAGGCGTCTGCCTGCGTCGTGTATTTTGACTAAACTTGGCAGAAGGCTCTGGGTGTATTTTGACTAAACTTGGCAGAAGGCTCTGGGAATCGAACTTCAATTCTAATCTCTACGTTCTACCCAGGCATTTCCCCTCTTACCACGCCCCCTCAGTCAAACTCCACTTCCCAACATGCACTAGGCTCCTCTAAGTCGGCGGTCATTGTGACGCAAGTTCCACTGCTTTCTGGGAAATGTAGTTTATTTGTTCTCCAGCTACGGAAAAGTCTAAGGCTATGGACTACCACTCCCGTGAAGTAGTGCGGTAATTCCACCGCGTTCGCGGCGTCTTCGAACGCGCCGCGGCAGCCATGTTGGACGCGGCCAGCACGGGGGCCGGCACCAGGGGGTAATCGAAGTAGCTGTCACGATGCTGGGGTCCCTGGTGTTGAGGAAAACAGCGCCGGCGCCGCGGCTCCTCCTCCAGCTGCTTAGGTCCTCTTCGCTCCGGAGTCATGGAAGTGCCTCCAGCTCGAGTGTGACCACCGCGGGCCGCGGGCAGCCGCAATGGTTGAGGGCAGCCGTCGGGGGGCGCCCTGGAACATCGCCAGCCTTCCTCCCCCATGAAGGGGCAGCCACCTGGGGGCGCCAGGGAGGACTCACCGAGACCTCGTGCCTCCTAGCCGCAACATCAGGACGCCTTCCTAGCCCAGAAGAAACACTCCCGGGACAGGACAGCTGGAACGGGGTCCCCAGCAGGGCCGGACTGAGCATATGGGCCCTGGCCACCGCGCTTGTGGTTCACTGTTACAGCAAGAACCCGTCTAACAAGGGTGATTATCGGGGCAGTCTGGGTTCGAGGAAGACAGAGGCGGGAGGAGTGACCCGACTCTATCTTTGGAGGGCGGGAGTTGCTTATAGATTGAGGTCAGCAGAGCTTCAGGCCTGTAGGGACTCAGACATCGTCTGGTTACTGGGGCAGGCTGGTGAACTGGAGGACTCAGTGCCTCTGAGTTGGATAACTTCCTATCATAGATCAGCTCCCTCGTTTGGGCATTATTTTGTCCATCTGTACAATGGAAACATTGAGACATTCTAAAATTAGAGTGTGGGCCTTTTATGCACTAATATTCTGCCTGTTCGAATTCCTCTCTTAAGTGGTCTCCCAAGAAACTGCTGTGTGTTCTAACGGCAACTATTAAATAGTTTAGGAAAAGTTTTCCCGAGAAAGGTGGCCCAAGAAAGGAGTACAGACTTGGTTTCAGTGCCACCTTTGCCACTGCTCACCCCTTGCTCCTCTCTGCTTTCAGGTTCCGCCCTTACACAGTAAAGAATGATTTCTCAGTACTCTTACAGTGCTGTTATTTTGAGTCTTGAATTCAGCAGTCTGGGTCTGCCCATCAGCCTCCTAGGGATTTTGTTGTCCCTGGTCTCAGGTGTGAGGTGATCATACCCAGCCATGCAGTTGGCAGGAGAAGAAAAACAAAGAAGTTGGATCCTTAGAGACCCAAAGTAACCATGGGGGCTGGCTGACCCAGGTTGGCATCTCACCTGGGTGCAAGGGAGTTGAGCAGGAACTGAGAGAGCAGGCAGCCAGACTTCTGGCTTATGTGAGTCCAACCTCGCAGATTCTCAGTAGTTCCTCAGGGGGGAAGGCAGGAAGCATGGTGTTCATAGGTCTCATGCATCCCAAGCTCTGAGACTTGGGAGCAAAAGTGGGGACTGTCTTAAACTAAGTTTATCGAGCAGGATATGGCCAGCTGTAAAGGAAGGGTCCTGAACTGGGGGTAAGGACGTCTGGGATCTTGTTCTGGTTCTACCTCTAAGTCCCATTGTGACTTTGGATTCTTGCTTCTCATCCTCACTGGCCCTGTTTCCTCATCTACAAAATGAGGATGTTAAAATAGAGACTCTAAGGGCTCTTCTAACTTAGACATGCTATAATTCTATAACTTTGGACATTTTTTGAATACCCTCTGTTAGCCCAATTTTGGGAGGTGTGGAACTCCTAACAGCACAAAGTCATTTAAGGAGACAGTGCAGGCAGTTAGGCCTGTGGGTCTGGTGAGTGGTCTGACAATGTTTTGTTGGGTGATTGGAGGGCCAGCAGGGTCAGGAAAGCATTCCTGGAAGATAGGAGACCTCTGGAAGGTGGGAATTTGAGCTTGAGTTCTGTAGGATGAGGCAGGAGATGAAAGGGAGAGTGACATTGTGAGCTCCATGAGAGCAAGGAATGCAGCTTATCTTTTTTTTCAGGTTGATAGAAGTTCCTGTCCCTAATACTTTCACATTGTTTGCCCACCATAGCATCTGGAACTTAGTAGGTACTCCATAAATGTGTCTTGAGTTGGATTGTATTGCATGCAAAGGCTTCATGGATATGGGAGTCATAGGTCAGCATGGTGTTTGCAGGGGCTCAAAGGGTAGCTGGCCTCGTTGGAGGACAGGGGATCTTTGGAATGAGGTGAGAGCAGATGGAGTGGGGCCTGGATGTCAGGAGGGTTATTGAAGGGTTTGGAATTTGTCCTGTAGGCAGCGAAGCGCCATGGCAAGTTCATGAGCGGGGAATGTCCTGATGCTAGTATGCTTAGATGTATTGGGGGAGGTGTCCAGGGTCTTGTCTTAGAGGTTCCTGGGGGCTCCAGTGTGGACTTTGTCTACTTTCTAAAGTAATGACGAAAAACCATGTTCACTTCCAACCCTTCAGATTTTGCTAGCTATGCTGTACCCTGATTTGGAGTTAAAAGCTCAGGCCCTCCATACAGTGTGGTAGAAACTGTACCCTGTAGGAGCCAGGAGGCCCTGATTCTCAAGCTCCTTCTCATTCCCTCTGTGACCTTGCAGAAGCCACTTCTTTCTTCATAGTGAGGGAGGAGTAAATACAGTGATCTGTGAGGAAGCTTTGTTCCCCTTTCAACCGAGGGCTGCCTGAGCATCCCCTGGATGTGTGCTTAGAGAGCCATGAGGGAAGATAACCGGGAAAGACCTCTGACTCTGGAGTCTAGGCTGGCATGTGGGTTGGAGACACTAATGTTTGAACCACAGATCTGCTTTGCATATGCATGACAAGATGGCTCTCTTATCCCTGCTCTGCAGATAAGGAAAGTGAGGCTTAGGAGGTTAGTTGAGTTGGCCTGGGCATACAGCAAGTCAGTGGCGGAATTGGGGTGGGAGCCCAGGTCTGTCTCCATATTCTGCTCTTTCTACCTTACTGCAATGCCTCCTCTCATGTTTTGCTGGGTGAGTCTCTGGCTGGACTGAGAAATCCCTGAGGCGGGGCTCGGTATGAGTCTCTCCGGTGTTCAGAACCCTGCTAGGCACATAGGGCTCCATGACTGAAAAAAATCTTGCCTCTGCTAGTTTTCGAGTCATGCAGTTTTTCCTTATGGCCACAAGGTGGTGCCAACAGCCTACAGGCTGCTCGGGAGAGGCCAGGCTTAGCATTGCTTTTCTGATCTAAGGAATTGCAACCCTCTCTTTTGGGTCTCCCTTTGCTGAGCTTGGCACCAAGGAGTTGGGAAATTTTTCAACCATCATTTCACCTCCTTGGCATCCTTCTGAGTTTTGCCAGGACAAGGATTATTGCATTTACTTTATAGTCATGGAAGCTGGAGTTGAGAGGAAAGGGGCTGCCACAGTCCCTGGAGCCGGGGTCAGACAGTTGGGCCTCTTGGCTCCTGGTCAGGGCTCTTAACTGAGGAGCCCACACCCTTGCCTGTTCCTCTGTGCTGGGTTAGTGACTTGTGACATGAGATTCAAACCTAGCCTGAGAAATCAGAGTTGGGGGAGAAAGTGGGACAAGGTAGGGGGATGATTAATAACAATGACAGCCACATGAAACATACTAGTCCGAGCTTTCTAGCTAATGAAGAGTGAAGGGGTTCACATATCAGGTTGCATAGGCCATGCATAGCTGCTACACTTTACCTGGATCACCTGCACTATAAGAGTTATGGTTTGAGGGCACCAGGGTGGCTCAGTGGGTTGAGGTCTCTGCCTTGGGCTCAGGTCATAATCTGAGGGTCCTGGGATTGAGGCCCGCATCAGGCTCTCTTCCCAGTAGGGAGCTTGCTTCCCCCTCCCCCTCTACCTGCCTCTCTGCCTACTTGTGATCTCTCTTTCAAATGGATAAGTAAAATCTTAAAAAAAAAAAAAAAAGTTATGGGTTTGGGCTCTAATGGATGTGGAAGACGGGTTTACAGTGGCTACCGCCTAGGTTGGGGATGATCAGCTTTCTCTTTATATATCTTGGCATCATTTCCCTTGTTAAAGCCATGTTTTTCCTTTTCTTTCTTTCTTTCTTGAGAAAAACCCAAGGAGATTCTGTGCTCAGCCTGGAGTCTAATGTGGGGCCCGATCTCAGGATCCTGAAATCATGACTCTAGCCAAAACCAAGAGTCTATTAACTGCACCACCCAGGCATCCCAAAGCCCTTGTTTCCAAAGTGCTTCCATTTCCATTGTTTTAATGGGGCCTCCATGCAGCTAGCTCTGAGGGTAGGTCCTGGCCAGGGGTCTGACTAGTGTCCCCTTTCCTTTCAGATGCAGCTCTGATGGAAGCTGCTCGTACCAACAATGTCCAAGAAGTCAGCAGGTGAGTGTTGATCCCCAGGACTTGCTGTCTCCCACAAGAGGGCCTGAGCTGGGCAAACACCTTCCTCAGTCCTGCCTAGGAGAATATCCTCACACTCATCTGGGAAGTGAACCCTGTAACTTCCTTATAGTCACAATCACTTGGACTCTCTTGGCTTGGGTTTTTTAAAGTAGGGAGTCAGCCCTGTATCTCCTTTGTTCTTGCCCCCAAACATTGCTGGATCTTCCCCCTGTCTTATTTTTAGCAGGTCATGATTTAGAGTCCCCTCCACATCCTGTGGGTTCTTTTTTTTTTTTCTTTTTTTTTAAGATTTTATTTATATTTGACAGACAGAGATCACAAGTAGGCAATGAGGCAGGCAGAGAGAGAGGGAAGCAGGCTCCCTGCTGAGCAGAGAGCCAGATGCGGGGCTCCATCCCAGGACCCTGGGATCATGACCTGAGCCGAAGGCAGAGGTCACCCAGACGTCCCATCATCCTGTGGGTTCTTTACTGAATCTTCCTATTTGTTCTTATATGTTTGTGGAACTGGCCCAATGTGTTATTGTTTGTTGCTGGATGGGGTACAGGTTGGCACCCATGGAAAGGTTTGGGGATTTGGTGGGGAGCTGGAAGAAGCCTTTCTGCTGGGTCTTCTGGGGTTAGAAAGGTCTTTCTGAAGGGCTGGGGTGCACATGCTGGGCTCCTGCTTGGGGGCTGAATGCGTTCTTCCAGCCTGCCTGGCTTAGCTGGGCCCCTTAGGACCACTGGCAGATTAGATGTGAGGTTTGTTCTTGGGCAGGGGACAGGACTCAGGTTGGGGCTCAGCCTGGTGCCAGGGCTGGGCAGTCTGTGTCCAGGATAGATGCTCAGACCAGAACCAGCCCAGAGCATCAGTGTGGGGCTGTTGGTTAGGGGCAGAGGTTTTATTCTTGGTCAAACTAGTGGCCTGCACTGGGCCTCATCTTGGCCTTTCTTGGCCCTTTGTATAAAGCGAGGTGGTCACAGGATGCCCCCTTTCTCTGCTACCATGTCCACATTTTAGACAGGAAGTCCTGTGTTTGGGGTGGCTACCCCTGTATCCAGTGCCACACTCTTGTTGCTCCTCCTCACTCCAGCTGCCTGAACATACAAGAAAGTGTTGAAAGTCATCTGCAACCCCCACTAAGACTTACTGCTTTGATTCCCTTTCATTTTATCTGCAGCATTATTATTGATTCTCAAGGGTGCTTTTGAGTATTAATGTTCAAGGCTTAGTTTTTAATAAACTACTTTTGGAAGTATGGGCTGGGAGTTGTTTCGTAGCCAAATAAATATGATGGAGCAATAGTTTAATAAACATGCAATGATGCATCTTAAAAACCAAGCACAGATGTCAGCTTGTTGTTATAAGAGCCATTCATAACTGCCAGCTGTGCGTGGCGTCTTCATTTCCCCAGAAACAGCTGAGCCGCGCTTCCTTCTGCTGCAGTACAAGGGCGTGAGGGGGCAAAACTGGCTCTGCCCCCTCCTCTCAGGCCTTTGCTGACCCTCAAATCACCTGTCAGTGATTGGGCAGCCCTCCTGTAGAGGATTGCCAGGCTGCTGCTTTCCTCTGGCAAAGTTTAGACAGTGTATTGGTAAAGCAGCAATGCCACGAATCACTTTGCTGTCACCCAGGGGAGGCTGAGTTTACCCTAGTCCATTAAGCCCTTGAATGTTGATTATTTTAGCTCTTTGAAATACACGTTTTTCTGATAGCAGTTAAACACTTGTCAAAAGAATGCAGAAAGTGATTGAATATCTGATCCGTGTGATGCGGAACATTCCTTCTTGCTGTGTGGATAGCATTTGTAAGAGCCTTTCATGCATATCTTGAGTCTCTCTAGCTGCTTTTCTCCTGCCTCTAGTCGAGGCATCTCTTTTGGCCATGATGACTCAGTCTCCCTTCACCCCTTGTAAGGGAGTCAGAGATGAGCAAGGCACAAAGCCTAACTTTTAGCACACCAATCTTACCCCTACTCTTCTTACCTCCTGTGCTCCTCTAAGTCCCCCCAATTCTGAAGCAAAAAGTTGGGAACAAACTGAGCAAAGGCAGGGAATGGGAGATGCTGGCTGGCTGCTGGGCCCAGAGTCATGCTGGTGCTGCTGAGGTGGTACTTGTGCAGCGTTGCAGGGTATGGGGCAAGAGGGCAAGTGGTTTGAGAGAAGCCAATGTGCAAAGCTTGGAATGTCCATGGTAAGGAGTCTCATATTCTTATCCTATAAGCAGTGGGGAGACATGGAAGGTCTTTGAGCAGGGGAATGACCTAATTAGGATCATTCACAAGGGTAAAGGATAAACAAGTGGGGAGAGCCTGTTTCAATAAGACAAATTCTAGAAGATAAAGGCCTGAATTAGGACATTCCTCCCTTTTCCTCACCCCAAACAGTTCCTGCTTATGAATGAATGCGTAGTCCTCTGCTGGAGGGCCCTGGAGATAGGGGGTGACCCAGGCTCTGGTCTCAAGTAAGCAGACCTGTAACCTATCAATTACAGTTTTTCCTGCTACCAGAGATAGGTCTAGAGGTGGAGGTGGGGAGAGCCTGACCACCCTTGCTAGAAGAAAGTTCTGTTGAATTCTACAGCCGGTCTTTGTTCAGCTTTTCTATGCCCTAGACTCTGCATGGGCGCTTCATGCTGCTCTTAGGTTCTTCCTGTGTATCCTGCCTTTAGTTCCTCCCAAGAGACCTTCCTATATAGCAGGATAGAGTCCCATTCTCAATTTTTAAAAACTACTTAAACATAGTTTATGCATGGTTAGGTCATCAAGTGTATAATCAGTATTGTTTATGATATCAGTTTTTGGAATAAAATTTAGATCTGTCCTTTACGTTCTTTTCCCATTGCCCACTCTGAGGCTTTGAGCTCTGTGTGTCTGCCTTGGTGTCCCCCAATCTTCCTTAGCCCTAGAGCCTTAGGAAGGCTCTGGATAGTGAAGGGCAGCAGCCTGAGGTGGTTCTGATTAAAGGGGAAGAGCTTCATCCTCTTTTTTTTAATTTAATTTTATTTTTTTTTAAAGATTTCATTCATTTATTTGACAGAGCTCACAAGTAGGCAGAGAGGCAGGCAGAGAGAGAGAGGAGGAAGCAGGCTCCCTGCTGAGCAGAGAGCCCGATACGGGACTCGATCCCAGGACCCTGAGATCACGACCTGAGCCGAAGGCAGCGGCTTAACCCACCGAGCCACCCAGGCACCCCTTCATCCTCCTTTTTAAGGACACTCTGGAATCTGAAGTTCCTAGGTCTTGGATATGAGCCCTCTACACAAACCACCCCTCTGTACTCTGTGCTCATTACCCTCTGCTTAAATCCTTCCAGACTGAGCTCAAGTGCTACAGCCCTTATGAAGCCTTCTTGGACTCCTCCCATGGTGATCTCCCCTTCCTTTGCCTCATCTCTCTTCTGGTCTGGGAGGGTATGAAAGTCCTCTGAAAAGGGCCAGGCCAGTCTGCGACAGGAGAATGATCCTTGTCAGGAGAGAAGCTGGAGGTTGGGTGAGAGAACTAGGGTTGACTATCAGGACTGAGGAGGCACTCAGTCCATGAACTGGAAAAGCAGCAAGGTTCACTGCTCCCCAAATCAGGACTCCTTACAGACAACCTTATGAGATGATTAAGCCAGCAGCTCTGGACAATCACCCTGATGTGGGGGCACCGTTGACCTGTTTTACGTGGTGCTTGCTGACTGTGTGTGGTGTGAGCCTGCCTGGCTAGAGGGGCAGGGAAAGATCTGCCACTGGCCACATTCTGTTCTTGATATTAAGAAGGATGTGAGCTAGACTTCACCTTAAACCACTGGATTGTATGCCTCCCCAGGGCAGGGACAGGTCTGTTTCCCCACATTTCATACTCTGTTCCCCAGCATGACAGAACTTGGGGAAAGTTGTTTTTTTACTGACTTTTCAGTAAACTTGAAGCAGGCAGTCCGGAGTCTTATTTCCATACTTCCATTGGCTATATTAGAAGAAAGCTGGATGCCTTCCTCTTCCCTTCTTTCTCTTCTCCTTTCTCCCTGTGTGGCAACCATTTCCCTCCTCCTCCAAGGCACTTAAACCTTGTTAGTATGTTTAGCTCTGACTCCTCAGGAGTGGAAGCCCTGTCCTGGGCCCCTGTCCCACCTGTCAGCATCATGAGCAGGTGGCCTGACTCCTGGGCTCAGCCCGTACCCAGGCCTGGCTTCTGGATGCAGGAACCACTCACCCGAAACCTAGGGCATAGGGCAGACTGAAGACACATCTGTCCAGGCTTGGGCTGAGCTATGTGAGGAGCTCTCAGGGCTGGGAAAAGTGAGGCCTCCTATTCTCCCAATGGATATCACATTTCCTTCAGAACAAACTTGAGTGAAAGATAACACCCCTACCCATTTCCCTTCTCCCAGCAGGGAGTTGGACCTCTCTGCTGAGTGCATAACTCTGTTGTTCATCAGCCTGAACATTGTCTAATGAAGGAGGCCTGTGATATCAGTCTTGAACCTCAGACTGCCTGCCCTTTCCAGAATTATTTGAGCATTTGACAAAATTTACTGAGCATATGCCAGGTCCTGTGCTTGGCACAGGGGATGCCTGACCAGGCATGATTCTTGCCCTTAATGCAGGAGACTGGGGGAGACTGTGGCAACATAGCATGATCAGTGCTGTGAGACAGGAGCCCAGAAGATGCCTCTAACCAATCTGTGAGACCAGAGAAAGCATCCTAGAGGAAATGGCTTTAAATATCTATAGGGCTTCGGATATAGAAGGGGCAGGTATTCCAGGCGAACGGGGCCACGTGAGTGGTAGCACGGAGGCAAGAGACAGCCTAGGATGTATGGTGGGGAGGGGTAATTATATATTGTTTGGTGTTGCTTGATCACAGTTTGTGAGGTCAGGAGGAACTGGAGAGCAGGAGGGACCTGGCCATGGAAGGCATTGTCCATTTGTCTCTCAGTCATCATCTCTCCAGCCTGTCTTCTGTGCCTAGCCCTGAGCTAAATTTGTGTTGGTGGCAACAGCATGAGGAAGGAGAAGCAATTCCTGTCCTGGAGGAGCTCACTAATTCCCTTCCTAGGGGAGGATGGGGCACATGAGTCAAAATTGAGACCCAACAAAACAAGGCACATGTTGCCTAACTACTATGAGCTTAGGTAACATGGAGATAATACCTATAACCCATAGATTTGTAGAATATTTCTTAATAACAGGGATAATACAGGTTTGTGAGTTCTTATTAGGAGCTAGGCATTGGGCTGAATGCTGGAAATGCAGTGGTGAAAAGATTAACACAGACCCTGCCCTCTTGGTACTTAACAGTCTAACTGGGAGCCAGTGACTAATTATACAGACAAAATTTTGTACTTAAAAATGAAGTGCAGTTTGTCTTTTCAACAAATGCTGCTGGGACAACCAGATATTCGCATACAAAAAAATGCAGTTAGAGCCCTACCTCACCCATACACCAAAATTATCTCAAAATGGATCATAGGCCTAAATGTAAGAGCTAAAACTATAAAACTCTTAAAACACGTAAATCTTTGTGACCTTGGGTTAGGGCCAAGCCATCTTAGATATAGCATCAAAAGCACAAGAAGACAGAGAAAAAAGTAAATAAATTGGACTTCATCAAAATTGAAAACTTTGTGTTCAAAGGACACCTTCAGGAAAGTGAAAAAGACTCCCACAGAATAGGAGAATATATTTGCAAATCATATCTCTGATAAGAGATTTGTACCCAGAATATATGAAGAACTCTTTGACTCATCAATAAAGATAACTGAATTTAAAAATGGACAAAGAAAGGATGCTTGGGTTGCTTAGTCAGTTAAGTGGCTATCTTCAGCTCAGGTCATGATCCTGGGGTCCTGGGATTGAGTCCCATATCGGGCTTCTCGCTTGGTGGGGAGCCTGCTTCTCTCTCTGCCTGCTCTGCCTGCTCTTCCCCCTGCTTGTGTGCTCTCTCTCTCTATTAAATAAATAAGTAAAATCTTTTTAAAAAAATGAACAAAGAACCTGAATAGATATTTCTCTAAAAAAGCTACTCAAATGAGCACACATGATACTCAATACCCACACATAAAGATGCTTAACGTCATTAGACATTAGGGAAATGCTAATCAAAACCACAATGAGATACCACTTCACACTTATTAGGATAGTTGTAACCAGAAAGATAATAGCAAGTGTCTGTTGGATGTGGAGAAATTGGAACCCTCCCGTATTGCCGCTGGGTATGTGAAATATGTGAAATGGTGGAACTACTTTGGAAAAGGTTGGCATTTCCTCAGTATGTTAAACATAGAGGTACTTTATGACCCAGCAAGTCTTCTCCTAGGTACATAACCCAGAGAAATGAAGTCATGAACATTAATGTTCATAGCATTTTTATTCATAATACCCCAAAGAGGAAAACAACCCCAAAGTCCATAAGTGGTATAAAAATACGACATAGCTACAGAGTAGAATATTATGCATCAGTGCAAAACAATGAAGTACTGCTGTATCCTACAACGTCAATGAACCTTGAAAGCATTACGCTAACTGGAAGTCAGACAAAAGATTTTAATATACTGTATGATTCAATTCATATAGTGTCCAGAATGGACAAATCCATAGGGACAGAAAATAAATTAGTTAGTTATTGCTAAGGACTGGAGAGGTTGGTGTTGGGAGGAAATAGGGATTGACTGCTAATGAGTCCAGAATTTCTTTTGGGGATGATGAAACTGTTCTGGGTTAGTAGTTGAGATTGTACAGCTCTGAATATACTGAAAATGATAGAGTTGTACACTTTTAATGGGTGGATTACATGGTATGTTAATTATATCTTCAAACTTGTTTAAAAAGGGAAAGACAAGGCACTTGGGAATCTAACCTTGGATCTAGGAGGAGTGGAGGAGAGGGTATATATCAGTAAGGGAAAGCATTGGAGTACATGAGATTGAAGTGAGCTCTGAAGGATGAAGACAAATGCGGAATTACATTCGGTTGGAGGGAGCAGTAGGGTGGAAGGTCCTAAGTCAAGAACAGATGTGAAGACATCAAGAATTGAGAAAAGGCCAATCTGACTGGACTCTAGAGTGCAAGGGCTCAGTGACATAAACTGAAGCTGGAGAGTTAAGCAAGGACCATACCACACTGGGTTTTAGGCCATGGTGAGGATTTTTCTTTTTACTAAGATCACTGGGCAACCACTAAAGAATTTTAACCCTGTACACTTGTGTGTGTGAGAGAGAAAGAGAGAGAGTGCACACACAAACGAGAGAAAGACCTGGTGACATGATGTAGATCTGTAATTGTAAAAGATCTCCCTAGTTGCTCCATGGGGAATAGATTGGATAGAGAGCCATGGTGGATGCAGGAAGACTGGTTGAAAGTGACTGAAATAGTCTAGAAGAGATTGATGGCAGGTGATGACTTGGACTAAGATGTCAGCAGAGATGGAGGAAGTAAGCTAGACAGGACTGGGTAGTGGTTAGAGCGCTATCAGTGCCTGATATGTCATATGTACTAATAAATGTTGAATGAATGAATAGAATTGGATATCACTGATTAGGGAGAAGAAGGTATTAAGAATGAATTTCAGCTCTGTAGATGGTGTTCACTGAGATGAAAGTGTTACTGGGTTGGTAGGAAAAGATTAGGAACTCAGTTTTAAACATGCTAAAGTTGACATGCTAGTGAGATACTCAGGTGAAGATTTCAACTAGGCAGTAGAATGTGTGCGTTATTCTGACTTTTCCCGCTGTATATACCATGTTGCCTCTCAAAAAAAAGAAAATCTCAGTGATCACTTTGGAGATTTTTAAAAAAGATTTATTTATGTATTTATTAGAGAGAGAGAGAGAGCACCTGCACACTAGCACAGAAGCAGGGGGAATGGCAAGCAGAGGAAGAGGAAGGAATAGGCTCCCTGCAGAGGGGCAAGACCCTGGGATCATGACCTGAGCCAAAGGCAGATGTTTAACTGACTAAGCCATCCAGGCAATTGTTTTGTTATCTCATTTTGATTTCTGGTTTCATGGTTTTAGAAAATCAAGGAATTAATACCAGCTCAGACTTGTTTACTAGATGCCTTTGGAAAAAAGTCTGATTTGGCTTACAGTTCAGGAAAGAAGAAAGAGTTAGATTTTGTTGAGAGTTAAACACATTTGTTCTAGCTTTACATCGATTGCTTGGTTTGGTTCTTGTCCCTGGATGCCCCAGCTTGGGGCTTGAGGCACTTGCTGTCCCTGTGCCAGGACTAAGGTGTCCAGAATGTGCTCAGCTACAGCATAGGTAAATGTTCTGCACATTGATCCAGGGATTTTATCTAATTAACAAAAACCCTGGCTGGTAAATACATTTGGCTGTCTCAGGTCCTCAGAGAGGCTGTCTGTTTATTGATTGTTGTATCATTTGGGCTGGATGGGAAGATATTAATGATGGCATCAGAGCAACCAAACATCCAGCTCCCTTAACCAGTAAATATTTAAGTGTCCTTGTGGTTTACAGTTGATTGAAACAAGTTTTATTCTAGACCAAAGGTCAAGGCCTAACTGGCATCACACTTCTAATTTGATGCTTATGAGAGTTCCTTAAGATCATCACACTGGTTTTTGAGTGCTGGGGTGTAACACCCATGGACTTATTGAATGCTGGGATGTCAGAGGGCAGTGGAATATTACAGAAAGAATACAAGATTTTTAGAATGAGCAGATCTGGGTTCCACTTCAGACTGGCTCTGGGACCCGTAATAAGTCACAGAACTTCCCTCTTTGAGTCTTAGTTTCCAAATCATATTAATGTTAGTCTCCAAATCATGTTAATGGGGGCCCCACTAAGCACTTTGAAATACAGTTCCCAGTGTTTAGCTCTGCAGAGAAAAACAAGTCCCTTTGGAAAGGCCCAGATCACATGCTGAAGCACCAGGTAAGCAGTTCTGCAGAGGTGTGTGACTGGGTCTCTGCTTACTTGCTCCCTGGTGATAGAAGGTAGTTGGGGAAGACTAGATTGGCAGCTTTTTCTGAACTTCATAGTTAGGTGAGTTGTGGAAGCAGATAGTCAGCTGCACAGAAGCCCAGCAGAGTCAGGTGGTTGGCCAGGTGCAGAAGCAGAGAACAGCTAAGGCCTATGGGGGTGGCATGTAGGGAGGAGGGATGTCCCTGAAAGGGAGCCCAACCCTGGGATGGAGCCTTTAGTGTTGCCCTACTGCTTCTTGTCTGTGTGGCCTTGGTCCCTTCACCGTGAGTTATATAGATGGCAGAGCATTGCAGTTGTTCATCATCATTCATGTGCTGGTTAGCAAGTACTTAATGAACAATAAAAGCACTTATTGAATATCGCATAAGTGTTTTGTAAATGGTAAAGAGTTAGGCAAATGTTAATAGTTAATTGCAGTTATAATAAACCTATAAACAGAGAACTGACCTTCTTTTGAAAAAAATAATATAAAAATGGAATTACCTCCTTTATTCGTTCAACAAATAGTGTCTGCTATGTGCTGACACTTTGCTAGGCCCTGATGGATTGGTGGTAAGCCAAAAATACTTACACAGAGCTTAAAGCCTACTCAGATGTTGATTGTGCAAATATAAAATTACAGAAAGAGAGAGAGAGAAAGAAAAATTACAGCTGTGACAGGTGCAGCAAGGGAGGGTAAAGAGAATCCTCGAGCCCCTAGTGAATTTCTTCTGGTGAAGGAAAGCTTCCCAGAGGAAGCTTGAACTCAGGTGAGGAGTTAATCTAGGTGAAGGAGGGCAGGAGAACTTTCCTGGCAGAAGGAACTTTCATTTACAAAGACCCAGTGGAAGGAGAAGTGATGACAAGTGTGAAGGACTAAAAAGGGCAGGGACCTGCAGCCGGAGGAGTGGGGGCTGTTAGAGTAAGCGTTAGAGGACATAGTGAGAAGCTTTGCCTTCATTCTAACAGCAATGGTAACCGATTGGTGGTGCCAGCGGGGTAGTTGGGTTAACGTGATCGACAACCTTTCTGATGGCTGAGAAACATAAGGAGCCAGTCTGTGACCAGCCTGTGTGTGCCAGGATCTTTTTTGGCACTGATCCAGCCACCGAGGCAGGGTAGGTCACAAAACTGCAGTGCCCCAGGGTCCTGCAGCAGGGGCTGTCAGGCTCTGTCTCCCCAGCATTATTGCTGTGGCCCGAGTGCTGCTTCTTGAAAATCCCAGGTCAGTTATGACCATAACACAAATCCTATCAGCATGGCTAGAACCACTTGGATTTTTTCCCAAGGGATTTTCCTGAAACTGAGGGAGAGAAATCCAAGAATACTGAAAGTAGTCAAGCTAAATATGTCGCTGGGCTTACGATATTCACTTTTGCCTCTTGCCTCACAGTTCCTGCTATGTCCCTGCCCTGTTTGAAAGCTTTCTCAGAAAAACTCACTTTTTTTTTTTTTTTTTATTATCACTTGATTTTTGAGGCTCTTTTACTCCTAGTTCCTTCCGTTTCCTCCTTTTGATCAGAAGTCCCAGGTCCAGACTCCTACGGCAATAAGTGGTTCTCTCCTCTGACTCAGTCAGTGGGTCTGTCAGAGGCTCTCGTATCTCTGGAAGGAATCCCAGTGGTAAGGACTTCGGAGTCTGAGAAAGCAAGATTTGATTCCCAGCTGTGAGTCTGAGAAAACAAGGGTTGAATTCCAACTGTGTCATTTGTCAGCTCTGTGGCCTTGGAAAAGGTGCCTAACCTCTTCTGGCCTTAGAGTCTTCCTCTGCAAAGTGAGATAATGATTGACCTACCTCACACCTTTACTGTAATTAGTAAATGAGAAAATTAAATGAGAGAAGCTGCTTAGTGCTATGCCTACACATACTGAATGCTCTGTATATAGTAAGTTTTGTTACTAAGTGTTGTTAATTACACTGCCCAGTAAATAAGGTAATGGATAGAATTTTCTGAATATTCAGTTGTTACGCTGTACGTGTTTCTTAAGCTTTTAGTGTGAGCATTCAGAAACCTTCCAGACTAACAAAGCCAAGGTAAATAAATAGTAAGTGGGGCAAAAAACTACACAGGCTAGCATGCTTAGTTTTACCCCTTTTTTTTTTTTTAAAAAAGAACTTAACATATATTGAGAATTTTATTTACTTTTTATGGGATATTACTTTTTAATAGCATAATTTTTGTGCATATAATTTATATATATATTGGTTTGTACTATAAAATATTACAAAATAATACTTTAATAATACTGTTAAATATTATTGATAGTAGCTGATGTTTATTGAATACCTTTTTTGAGGCAGGTATTATGTGAGTCTCTAATCACTAAATCCTCACAACTGTGCAACTAATAATAGTCCCATTTCACAGATGATGAAACAGGAATGAGGATTGCTTGAGTAATTTCCAAAGTTGTCCACTTGGAAGTGGCATACCACTTCATTCTACAGATGAGGAGCCTGAGGCAGAGAGAGGCTTGCTGTGGTCACAGTTTCCTCAGCACTCTTCCAGGGTCCCTTTTCCTGTTCAGGAAGTGTTTTTTAGCTAGATGGAGAACCACTTGTGTCTGCCTTTTTGGGAATCTACAAGGTTTCTGAAGAACTTTCTGTCCTTCCCTCTGCTCTTTACCGACACCCTTCTCCCTGCCCCTCACTGCCCTGCACTCCCACCAGGCAAGTCTGGCCTTGCCCTCCATCCCGAGAACCCCATTCCATTCAGACATGGTTTCTCACTGTCCCAAACATGCAGCTTACTCCTTCTACGTGGAAGCCTTTGTGGTACTTTCAGCTCCACCAGTCCTTCTCTCTAGGATCTCTAATTTGTGCTTTACCGCCCACCTCAACCCCTTCCTCTTCTAGAAAGCTCTCCCTCACTGGTAATAATAGCTGTCGTTTATTAAATATCCACTCTGTCTGAGGCAGAGTACTAGATACTGTATATGTATTGTTTTCCTTTCTTGCTACAGTACTGCAGAACAGATGGTGTTATATCCATTTTCCAGATGAGAAAACTTGAGGCTTAAATTTCGCACTCACTACCTCACGGCTAGTAAATAGTGGAGCTGTGATTTAAGCTGAGACCCAAAGCGTGTGCTTTTCTCAGTGCAGTTCACTACTTGTTCTAGCCCGCGGTGAGCTTTCAAAACACATTCCCATGGCCTTAAAGTCTGCGCCATACCGTGTCTTGTAGGGTTTTAGCCTCCTTGCCTCTCATGCCCATGTCTCCTCACCTAGGCTGTGCTGTCACATGTCACAGCAAGGTGGATGGTACCTCCCCCTGGCTCCACATAAGGCTGGCTGGGGGCACTCCAAGGTACACAGTACAGATAGAGTCCGGCTGGCTGATTGATGGGTCGAATGAAACCCTGTTTATTCTCCAGAGGCTGCTCGGCAGGAGGGTACAGCAGCTGGGCAGGCTGGCTGGGCTCCGGGCCCTCCATTCATGTGGACGGGAGGCCCAGGAAGGCTGCCTAAGAATCCTCTCTGAGGTTGAGCTGAGGCTTCCATCTCAATGCCCTTTTGTTTGGGGGGGTTAGCACCAAGGCCTCCCATGAAGTCTGTGTGTTTGACCAGCTTTTACAGTTGGATAGTGAGCAGGGACAGGGTGTAAAGCACAAACAATTGGGGGAGGCCTCTGAATTCCCAGGGGTTCATAGTCCAGCAGGCAGGCCAGGATCCTTTCCAGGGCAGGTGACACTTAGTTACAGCCCCTGCACGGGTAGACAGGTTCCAAAGCACTTTGGTCTCTGGCCTCACTTACTCTTCAGTATTCAGGTCCCTGTTTAGCTTTTCTTACCACTCCCCCACCCCCCACCTCCCCACCCCCAAAAAAGGTTTTTGCTGGGAAACATCCAGCCCTCAGTTGAACTTCTCTAGGTATGAAGCCCTCTCTGCCTCCTGAAGAATAAGCAGACTCTGATTGAATAGCCATTCATTCATTCATTCTTTCTTTTCTTTCTTTTTTTTTTTTTTTTTGGGATAGAATTCATATACCATAAAATTCACCCCTTTAAAGAGTACAGTCATTTTTGGTACATTTACAAAATTATATGACAATAACCACTATCTCATTCCAGAACATTTTCATCAATCCCTCACCCCAAAAAAGACCCTAGTTTCATTAGCAGTCTATCCCTGTTCTACCTTCCCACCACCTTGGAAACTACTAATCTACATTCTGTCTCCATGGATTTGCCTATCTGGACATTTCATATAAATGAAATCAGACAGTGTGGTCTTTTGTGGCTGGCCTTTTTCACTTAGCATTACGTTTTCTTGATTCATCCATGTTGTAGCATGTATCAGTACTTCGTTCCCTTTTATGGCTGAATAATATTCCACGTATAGATATATCACATTTTATTTATCCTTTCATCAGTTAATGGACATTTATGTTTTTACTTTTTGACTAATGTGAGTAGTTTTGCTCTGAACATTCATGTATAAATTTTTATGTGAATGTTTGTTTTCATATCTATTGGGAAGATTTCTAGGAATAGAACTGCTGGGTCATATGGTAACTCTATGTTTAACATTTTAAGGAGCTACCAGACTCTTTTCCGAAGTGGCTGTACCATTTTACATTCTTACCAGCAATAAATGAGCATTCTGATTTCTCCAGTCTTTGCCAATACTTGTTATTATCTGTCTTTTTTATTATCGCTATCCTAGTATGTGTGAAGTGATATCCTACTGTAGTTTTGATTTGCATTTCCCTGATGGCTAATGATCCATCCACTGAGCATCTTTTCATGTACTTATTGGCCATTTGTATATATTCTTTGGCATTTATTTATTCTTTTTTTTCTTGGCATTTATTCTTAAGGTCCATTATAAGCTTTATGCCCTATTTGGCATTGAGGAGGAGCATAAACATGTATCATGATGACCTTTGCCTTTCAAGAACTTGCAATCTGGTAAGAGAATTATAATTAGTATGTAAGACAAGTTAAGGCTTCATAGACAAGGTGGTGTTTATTCTGGGCCTAGAGATAGGTCGTATTTGGATACAAGACTTTCTGGACATTTGGAGTAATGTAAGCAATGGCACTTTGTAATTAGAAAAACATTTTATCTTATAGTGCTTTCTGAAGTGGTATATGTAAAAGTGCTGGCCTTGCACTTGACATGTAGTGGGCTCTCATTATGCATTAGCTTCGTCTGCAGCTGCCCCTTTTAGCCCCTGCTCTGTCCTCTATGACTACGTAGCTTCCTTTTCCTGTTTCAGACATTTAAATATTAGGAGACAGAACCCCAAGCTAAATAAGCCTTGGTTCCCTAAACTGTGCTTTCAGGTCTTCTCCCCATCCTAGTGATTTCCTAATGAAATGGCCCCCAGATTTTGGTGCCATTTCTGAATTGTGGCATGACCACAGTTGTGAGGAGCAGGGCAGTCATCCCCTTTGTTACAGATTTTACGCTTCTATTAATATGGCCTGAATTTGCACTAGGTTTTTTGGCAGCTGCATGGAACTCCTAGATTCTGTTAAGCTTGCAGTCAGCCCAGTCTGCTTAGAACCAGGCCTTCCTGTGCTGCTTCTTTTGATTGGTTTTGTTTACCAAGTTTGTTTTAACCTAAAGGCAAGAGCACTTTAATGTATCGTATTGGTGTTTGAGTATAAAAGTTGTGGAGCTAGTGCAGAGACTACCATGAGGAAGAAGAGGGATGGATTGGCCTGTCTCATATTGAGTCTAAGAGAAGAGGATTTCTTCTAGGAGAGAAGGTTCTAGAAAGCAGAACTAATCAGAGTATCTTCATCCCTCAGATCCTTCCTTTCTACTTAAACCTCTTCCTTCTTTATCATTTTTTGTCATTGATTAGTCCCATCAGATTCCTATGGTGTGCTGGCCCCAGCTTAAATGTAGGAAAGAAGGGTGAAAAAAATGGGATATGTGCCCTGAAGACTGTGGTTCAGCAGAGAGAGCATGGGTTCCAGTCCCAAGCTGCCACTTACTGGCCAGTCACCTTTTTTTTTTTTTTTAAGATTTTAAAATTTTATTTATTTGACAGACAGAGATCACAAGTAGGCAGAGAGGCAGGCAGAGAGAGAGGGGGAAGCAGTCTCCCTGCTGAGCAGAGAGCCCGATGATGATGATGCGGGGCTTGATCCCAGGACCCTGAGATCATGACCTGAACTGAAGGCAGAGGCTTAACCCACTGAGCCACCCAGGCGCCCCCCCTTCTTTTCCCTTTTTTTATTCTTTTAAAATTTTACTTATTTATTTGAGAGAGAGAGAGAGAGTACGAGAGGGGAGGAGTTCAGAAGTAGTAGACTCCCCACAGAGCCAGGAAGGAGCCTGATGCAGGACGCTATCCCTGGACTCCGGGACCATGACCTGAGCGAAAGGTGGTTGCTTAATCAGCTGAGCCACCCAGGTACCCCTGGCCAGTCACCTTAAGCAAGTTTTTAACTAGTCACAAGATCAGATGAGATCATAAATGTCAGGTGCCCGGTACATAGTAGGCCGCTCAAGAAGTGTGAGTTCTTTTGACTCCACCATTCAAGAGCTCACCACCACTGACAGAGCCAAGTATGCTGTGTGCTCACTGGCCCTTACAAAGAGCTCTCAGAGCACCGTGATACTTAGAGCGCTTATGTGTGGGCTTGTCCTGTTTCCCCAACCCCAGTTCAGACTGGGAGCTCCTTGTAGGCAAGGTCCATGTCTGTTTGATCTCTGGACCCTTAGTGCCCATTGCAGAGCCTGGCTTGAAGAAAATGCTACTTAAGTTTTGTTACTGGAATGAACCTGATCTTTGCCCCCACTTGTCTAGAAGGCCAGTTTTTTTTTTTTTTTTAAGATTTTATTTATTTATTTGACAGAGATCACAAGTAGGCAGGGAGGCAGGCAGAGAGAGAGAGAGAGGAGGAAGCAGGCTCCCCGCTGAGCAGAGAGCCCGATGCAGGGCTCGATCCCAGGACCCTGGGATCATGACCTGAGCCGAAGGCAGAGGCTTTAACCCACTGAGCCACCCAGGCGCCCCTAGGAGGCCAGGTATTTTGCACGGTTCGTCTTTAACTGAAAAGCTCATGCGGTTCTGGACGTTGGCAATGGTGGTTCAAGTGCTAACCCTGTTTGGGAAGTCTGAGCCACTTCTGTGTCTCACTGCCATAGCACACATGACAAACTTTCTGGAAACCCAGCCAGCTGCCCAGCTGCCCTCCGTAGCACCTAGAGTCCTGCTGCGGTGCCAGTAGGTGGCGCCCATGGCCCTTCCCCACACTTCAGCTGCCTAGACAGGGCTTTCCTTGTCACCAGGGCAGCTGGGGACAGAGCATATAGCCCTGGGCA
The DNA here is from genome assembly GCF_022355385.1 of Mustela nigripes. Taxonomy (NCBI): domain Eukaryota; kingdom Metazoa; phylum Chordata; class Mammalia; order Carnivora; family Mustelidae; genus Mustela; species Mustela nigripes. Next base: position 48,471,767 of record NC_081557.1, on the reverse strand, counting down.
GTGGTACCCAGACAAGGGTGCCCTGGCCCGCTCCCTCCCCTTTCTAGCATTGTATTGTTGCTTTTCATGTTTTATTGCATCCCAGCCCCGGGACACACTGCTTGGGGAAACAGAGATTTCCTCAGGAGGACCGTAGGAGGTCCTTAGGGGAATTGGGTTTCTGCCTGTCCTTTCTGGCCCAGCTCATGCCTCTGCCTCCAGAAAGTTGTCCCTGTGGTTCTGTTGCTCTGACCTACATTTGCATGGTACCCTCTCCAGGGTCCTCCCTTATATTTTAGCTGTTCGTCAGATGTGGAGCTGAATAGTGAATGCCTTGAAGGCAAGGACACTGGAACTTACCCTGCTCAGAATCCTATAATAACTACAGTCTCATGAAAAGTTTGTGGAATGAATGGGTGAATACTAGGAGATGGGCTCCTCTAAAAATTGTTATCCAAACTGAAGGACATTCTACAAACAAACTAGCCTTACTCTACAGCAGTGTTAGAATTATGGAAATCAAAGACAGCCTGAGCAACTATTCTAGGTGAAAAGAAACTGAAGACACATGCAGTGTCTGATTCTAACATTGATCCTGGCTTATATCTATTTTACAGGGAAAATTGCTATAAAGGATATTATTGGGGGAGTTGGCAAAATTTGAATATTAGATAAAAATATTTTATCAATGTTAAGTGTCCCAAATTTGATCATTGTTGGGTTAGTGGTTATGTAAGAGATTAGCCTCATCCTAGGAAATATCTGCTGAAGTATTTAGGAGTAAAGGGTCATAATGTTTGAAACTAACTCTCACATGGTCCAGGAAAAAATAGAGAAAAGGAGTGGTTAAGCACAGAGGCAAATGTAACAAGAATCTGAATGAAGGACAGAGGCTGAGGTTTTTTGTGCTGTTTTTATAACTGCACTGTATGCTTGACATCATTTTAAAATAAAGTTTAAAAAAATAATCTCTGCACTTTCATGTGTGTCAAGTTCCTGCTAGAAACTATGAGAGATGGGACGAAGAATGGTCACCCAGCATTGGACTTCATTCTGTTTAATCCAGCAATATTCAGTGAGCTCCTCTGCTGTGTACTTATGAACAAGTAGATCACTTGTGGTAATGACAGCTCCTCTGATATAGCTCCTCTGCTGTGTACTTATGAACAAGTAGATCACTTGTGGTAATGACAGTTAACTTTTGGAAAATATAAGTGCTTGACATACGCTATTTCTTTTGGTCAAGCTCAGCACCCTTGTTAGGTAGGTCTGGTAGGCTCATAAGGTTAGGTGACTGAGGTTCAGAGAGGTCAACATAACCTGCCACAGTCACACAGCCTGGAAGAGACAGATACAGGCTCATATCCAAATTAGTATAGTTGAAGGCTGATGCTTTGTGAACCTCCATGTTTGTATGTATATAGAAGAAAGGATTGGACTGATTGATCTTTGCAGATCATTCTTTATATCTAGGAATTTAAAACCTATATGATAGGAAATAACTAGTTATGAAGCTTGCAGGCTGCATAAATGCCTGTCTTTCTCCTCCCTCACTGCTCACCGGCTTCCCTTTGGAGCAGTTCTGGTATGGCATTGCTGGAGTGGGCCATCTTCCTAGTAAGAAGAGCATCTCGAGAGCTTCCTAGAAGACGGGTCCCAAGAGGGGCCTTTGAGGAGAATGCTTAGGTCAAGTAGCAAATGCAGAAGATGCTAGAGACGCCTTGTGTTTGTGGGGTTAGATAACTAGGAGCCTGCCTGAAGTCTGCTGGCCCAAGCTGGGCTGAGAGCAGCCTCCTTCCTGCCTTGCCCTGCCCCTCTCAGCCCTGGTTGACTGGGTAGATAAGGCGCAGATGGAGGCTGTGTGTGTGTGTGTGTGTGTGTGTGTGTGTGTGTGTGTGTATTCTAGCCCCAGGCGCCTTGCTTCTGCTCAGACAGCCTGGCCTGGTGCTGTTATTACTGTAAACAGGACCTTCTGCGAGGCTCCAACCAGAGCCCTGTTGCCCAGATAGTGATCATGATTGAGTCTGCATGGCTCACTGCTTCCAGGCCTCTGATGCAGGTGGGCCAGGGCTCCCTACCCTGCAGCCCCCTCCCCAGCTGCAGCTGAGAGCCAGTTAATGCAAAGGATCCGGAAATCAGTTGGAACAATGCACGATTGAAGTTCAGTGGCCGCTTTGTATTGATTGGTCATAAAGAAAGAAGAAGAAAAATCAAGTGGTACCTCCCTCCCTGAGTGGAAGAGCTGGTTAGCCCGAATAACTCAAAACTGCCCATATCCCTGACTGGGACTCTCCCTCCTACAGACAGCAGGGACAGCAGCCAGGGAACTTGTCTTTTCTTTGGAAGTCTTGCTAGTGCCTGTATCTGTTAGGAATCCACTTCTCAAATTTTGATGTTATATGTATTTAGAATCCCAAGATTTCAGGCCTGGGAGGGACTTAAGAAATCATTTGTTCTGTTATTTTACCACAGAGAAAGGGGAGGCACAGAGAGACAGATCTGGGTCATACAGCTAGTTACCGAGAGAGCTGTGACTAGAATCCATGGCCTCCAGCTCCAGGCCTGCATCTTAAGTGTCCCCAGCCCTGAGCCTGAGAAGCTAACCCACACTTTCCCACATATACACAGGAGCCCAAGTTCTTTGAAAAAGACAGGCCCACCAGTACAGAACAGGTAACTTTCAACATAAGACTGAGGTGTTGGTGAGTGTGTAAGGACGTGTTCATTCAGCCCACATGTGGCGGTGGTGCTAGCGCAGGGAGTGAGGAGTCTGGAGGGCCACACTCACTGGGTGGGTGGGGGACACAAGGAAACTGCTAAGTGTTGATACAGGTTAGCACACGTTTCTTCCAGAAAGAAAGGGGAAGGGTTTTTTCCCTCCTAAGAAAGTTTTGCTTAAAAAAGCAATAGTATATTCATTGCTACAAATAAATAAATAATAAAATTTAAAAGAATGCAGAAGCACTCACAGCAGGAAGGGAAAGTTTGACCCTCTCATCCTCTTTTCCATTAATTGTTTTGTGTTTGGTCCCCAGCCTTCAGAACCCTCCTGGATCCCTGATCACAGCAGCTTTGTCGTCCACCCCCCCACCTGCCCACCGTGATGTTTTAGTCTCCTATGGAAATCTCAGGTTTGGGGCTAGGGTACCCTTATTCTTCCACTGCCCTTGCCTGGGGATTTGAGACTGTTTATTTATGAGTCCACAGCAAATTTTGAGCACATATGGTCCAAGTTCTATGTACACCTTTCACACATATCCTTCTTTACTGTTCCGTCCTTAAAATGGGGTAGGTACTAATTGGAAATAATAATAGCACAGACTCTTCTGTTTGTCCAGTGCTTTATTGCATGGCTAGTATTTTTCTATATTTTGTCTCATTGTTTCTTAATGGTACCCCCGTGTGACCTATAGATAGGGCTGCTGGGGTCCTCTCCATTTTTAACAGATGTGGAAACAGGCTCAGAGAGCATGAGCTGTTACTGAGATGAAGGGACCAAGTGAAGTTCAGAGAGGCTAGGTCATTGATTCATCCATTCCTGCCCACCCAGTAAGTGCCGGAGCCTGCATGTGGACCACATCCATCCTGCTTCTTCCCCTAGCTCCCAGTACTGCCTGAGATCTGTGTAAGAACTGGGCTTTTACTCCTGACTGCTAGTGTGACCTTCTCCTTGTCCACTGCCCTGGACCACCTCCAGTGAGTGTCACCCACTACTGCCCTGCCAGGCAGAAGACCTAGTTCATTAGGGAAGGGTCTTCTACAAGTCTGCAGGGAGCCCAGAAAGGCCTGCTGTGCCCAGCCCCCGGACACAGGCTGCTCTGCCCTGAGTGGCAACCCACATTAAGCATTCCACTCATCATCTCAGGGATGATGGAATCCTAACCTTTTCGGAGACACCATGCTCTGTCACAAGCATTGCTCTTTTTAAAAGAGATTAATTCACTTGCCGCATTTTGTCTGTTGGTGAAAATCACAGGGGAGAGCAGGGGTGGCTTTCTCAGGCCTCAGAGGCCCTTTCAGCCACTCTCAGCAGGCAGCCACCCGCAAGCCCAGCTGGCCCCTACTTTGAAATGACTGCCCACTGGGCATTCACTTGCAAAGCAACAAAATGAAATGGAGGAGACCTGTGTGTGTGAAATGCTAACTTTGAAGGCTGCTCTCTATGGAAGGGAGGTGGGGGAGGGGCCCCACCCAGCTCTGAAGGAGGCAAAGTTGTAGTTGGCTTTGCTTGTGGTGCTTTGTTGTGTTGGTTCTGCTCCTCCCTCCTCCCTTGATTTGACCAGTGCCGCCACTCTATGGAGTGCTACTATGTGGTGTCACTTTTAATCCTTACAACACCTTGCACAGTAGAGATTAATATCCCCATGTCCCAGCTAGTAAGCGACAGAGCCAGAATCTGACCCCCAGCCCTTGGACTCCAGGGTCATTGCTTTTTCCATTGCACTGGAGGCCCAGGAGGCTGCAAAGAACAATGCTCAGTCAGGATGCTGGGCTGGGCTCAAACCCTGCAGTGTCACCGAAGAGCACTGAGATTTGCCTCCCAGAAGTGATGCTTCAGTTTGGTGGTACCCTTCCCTCAGGTTTCTGTGCCCCCTCTTGAAGCCCGCATGGACCCATGGGGAGGCTGAAGCTCAGGATGAGATACCTTTCCCAGAGTGTTAGAGGAGGCAACGGCAGCCCTAACTAGAGCCCCTGGCGCCTGCCTACTCTGTGCTCCTTCAGCTCTGGTCATTGGCAGGATCGCAAGTTTGGAGAAGCCCTTTTTCCCAGCAGTCCTCCTGTTAAAAGAAAATCCTGCATTGTATGGAAAAGGAAAATCCCAAAGTGCTAATGGGCATGTAACAAGTAGCTCAAAATTATTGCTAATCAGAGATGCAAGCTAAGACAATAACGTGAGATTCCTTTAGACCTATGGGGCTTGCAGTCAGTAGGAAGCTGGCAACTGCCCAGTGTTGGTAGGGAGAGCAGTACACAGGAACATCCCTGTCCTGCTGGTGGGAAGGTAGATGGAGCAGCTGTCCCGGAGAAGACCCTGGCAGAGTGGCATCAAACCAAGTAACTGAAACCTAGGGATCCCACTGCAAATGCATGCCCCAGAGAAACCCTTCCAAGAGGGCACATGTAAGACATTCTTTGAGCATCAATTTGGTGGCTGGGACATGGAGGCTTCCTGAGTGGGTATCAGCAGAGAGGGAAAAATCTGGTGGATGTGTCATGGGGAACTATATAGCAATTCCTAAAAATTGAATTATTGTATACCTAGCAGTATGCGTTTATCTTAAAATGCAATTTCATGTGAAAAGAGGTAATAAACAGAAATGCATATGTGTATATGTGTATAAAAAGAAAAAACCCTGCTTGGTTCAGGTTCTGGAAAGCAAGAACCTCTGTCTTGTGTCCTCCTCAGGAGCCAGCATGCAGCTGGGCACAAAGTAGGTGTGCACACATGTTTGTTGAATAAATGAATAGAGGAGTGCCTGGAGCCAGGCTGGCTGAATTATCCAGGTCATCCTGTGTAACCCTGTCTCAGAATCCCTGGGTATAGGCCAACCTGCTGTTGCCAGCTTCAGACTAGAACATGTTGGTCCATCAAGGCAGAGGGGAAGTAGGGTAAGCTGGCAGGCAGAAGTCACCCTGTACTGAACTCCGGCTATACTCCAGGTACTGGGCTGGGATCCCAGCAAAGTAGAGATTAGTGTCCCTGTTTGATAGGTAAGAAAACTGAGACTCAGAGAATTGATTTGTTCAGGATTATCTAGCTGGATGAGAATTTGAATCCAGGTCTAGTTAATTCCAAAGTCCTTTATTCATCCTTTTCATTACACTATACTTGGCCCTCAAGGGACATCTCCACCCCTTCTTCTGTCCTGCTTCCAGAGCAGAGCTGCTTCCAGAACTCTCAGGACCCAGGCAGGGGAACATGGGTCCCTGACCCACTGGAGACAGGAGGGATTCTTACTGCACTGAGTTTCTCCTGGCTGTGTCCTGCTTTCTCATTTCCCTTCTCTGGCTCATCTCCTTTGGTCTCCTATTACAGCAGCCCCCAAACTGTCTTCTTGTCCCTGCTTTCTACTCTCTTCCCTTTCAGACTCAGCTTGCTTAAGCTATCAGGTTAATTTTATAGTTTCTTTTGCCCAAAACCTTCAGTGACAACCCCTCTGCCTGTGGTGAGAGTCTAAGGAACGCTGAAGAGGTTTCCTCTCTGTTGCCAGCTTTAGTTGATTAATGATGGCTGATTCGAATGAGTGTTGAGGAGTAGAATTCTAAGGCTTTTTCAAAGGCTCCACAGGACAGAGCTGCCAGGAGGGAGTCATGATTCTGACTTCAGTGCAGGAGAGTAGCATGTATGCCAGGCATTTGTCAACCCTTTAGACTGGGTTTTTAACCTAAGATCTCTGTTACTGATTTCTTGAAGAGCTGTGAACTTGTGGACATTGTAAAAAGAAAGGAGGAAGGAAGGAAGGAAGGAAGAAAAAAAAAAGGAAAAATTCTTCTATGGGTATGTGTGTTCCTTTGAACTTTTCTGGAGAGAGTCATCAGCTTAAAGCCTGTGGCTCAAAAAGGTTTATGCCCACCACCTTGGTAGCTTGGCTTTAGAGGTCCTGTTGTAGGCCCTGCAAAACTTGGCAGCTGCCTGTTTCTTTGCTGTGAGCTGACACCTGGATGGATCTGCCTGAATCCATTTGTATCTCTGAATCTGCCTTCCCATTGCTTCCCTGCTTCTGTCTTGTTACTTTTGTCTGGACCGGCATGCACTTCCTCCCTTGCCTCTTAATTGTTCTTGTTCTTCAAGGCACACTTTGTGTCTTTTCCTTCAGAAACCTCTTTGTTTTGCCTTAGCTGGTCCTGATTTTCTAGCCTCCCGGACTGAGGACGAGAGAAATGAGGCCATCTGATCAGAATCACAGGATCAGAAGTCCAGGCTCTAAGCTTTCCAACCCCTGTGCTTTGCACAGCACCTGCTAAACCAGGGAAGGTTTTGTAAATTAAGGAGGTTTTGTACAAAAAGAGGTGGGTTTTTTTGTTTGTTTGTTTTTGTCTCATAGGGCTCTTAGTCACTTTAATATTCTTGTGCATAGAAAATTGTTTCTGGGGGCGCCTGGGTGGCTCAGTCATTTAGCATCTGCCTTTGGCTTGGGTCATGATCCCAGGGTCCTGGGATCGAGCCATGCGCAGGCTTCCTGCCAAGCAGGAAGCCTGCTTCTCCCTCTCCCCCTCCCCCTACATGTGTTCCATCTCTCACTGTGTCTCTGTCAAATAAATAAATAAAATCTTAAAAAAAAGAAAAAAAGTTGTTTCTGCAAAAAGAAGCATACCTGTGTGTGGCAAAGAAGCCTAGGAGTTTCTCTAGAAGAATCCTCCAAATTAGAGGGGAGAGATGAGGGTTTCCTGACCTCCTCTCTGGACAACCCTCCCTCACATTTTGGGCCCAGTCATGCTGCCTTCTTCTCTGGGCGAGAGGCTTTACTTCTGCCTGATATACTCCTACCCCTCCCTTGACCCCATTTGACTGGCTAGCTCTCTGGCATGACCTCCTCAGGGAGAACTTCCTGCTCACTGAGCCTGAGTTAGGTTCCCTGGGTGTGCACCTGGACCCTGTGCTTCCCCATTCACAGAGCCCCTCCCATGCATGCTTATGGCTTGCTGGCCAGTCTCCCTGCACTCTGACAGTGCCTGTTCCCTCCTACATGCTCTGGCTCTTCCTCCCAAGCCATCATCACCTGCTGCTTCAACCCGCACCAAGCTTTTATTTGGCTTGGTCCAGATGAGCAGTTACTGCACATTGTGACACAAGAATGCAGCTAGGACTCAACCCCACCCCCGGACTCTCTGCTGGTGCCTTTCATTTGGAACCCACTGAAGAGTCAGTGGCCTCCCAGTTCCCCAAACACCCTCCACTATTCCTGCCTTGTTGGTGAATCGCTCTTGGCTTTTGGTCTTACACTCTCCTGGCCTCCTGTGGCACTTCTGGTGGGAAACCACACACTCCAGGCTTTGATTTCCTACTATCCTTAGTCTCCTCCCATTCATCCCTCCCGACTTCAGCTAAATCATTTGCTCACTAGGGCAGACCCCCTGTCTTTTCACCCCCACCCAGAATCTAGCACAGGACCAACCACATACCATGACTGGCTAAAGTCAGTTGAGTCTCTTGTCCTCCATGATCCATGGAGCAAGGCTGAGTCTGGGGGAAGGGCGGTGATGACAGGAATTCTGGCTATAGTGGCATTATCAGCCTGAACTTCAATCACTGATTGCCCCTTAGCTGGCTTTGTGACCTTCAGCGAGACATTTCACCTCATCCATGAAAAGAGGTTAGCATCAATTCCTTAAGCTTGTGTGAAGAGTAAATGAGAGCATGTGTGTCAAGTTCTGAAGGCACTTCGTGCTTACAGTAGATGTTCAATAAGAGTTGGTTCTGTTTATTCCCCTTCTCTATGTCCACCCCCACATTGCAGGGCCCTTTGTTCCCAGAACCCAGAATTTAGGATTTTAGTGATATATTTAAAGCCTTGTTTTTGTTAGTTTATCGAACAATGCTTGAATTCCTACCATGTGCTAGACACTGACCTAGAGAATCAAATAGGCTCATGTGAACTTTCCTAGAAACCTAATCCAGCATTTCTAATACTCTTCCCATCTGTCCTTGGGTTCAAGATTTTCAGTTTCCAAACAGCCACAATACAGAGAAACCTGAGGATGTGATCCTTTTGTAAACTGGGAACTACCTAGATAACCAGTGTCATTGGGCATGAACATAGGGAAATTCTAAGGATGGAAAAGATATCTGTGGACTGGATGTGCCAAGGAAGCCTTCACAGGAGGGAGTTCTTAAGCAGGATTGAACCCCATAGCGTGCTAGTAGGATTTGAATGGGCAAAGAATCAGGGAAAGAACATTCTGGACTGTGGGAGTGTCAGGGTATTAAAGTAGGGAAGGCACATTATTTCCTCAGAAGGCTGAGAAGATAACAGCAGGGGGTCAGACTCATTCAAGCCAGAGGAACTGGGGTGGGTATTTAGTACTGTGACTATTTCCAGATTCACCCAGCCTCCCTGTTTTTTGATGATTTCACTTCTTCCACTCCTACTACCACGATAAGCCATTTACTAAAAATATTCCTCTGTCTCTTTCTAGGCTCTTGTCGGAAGGTGCAGATGTTAATGCAAGGCACAGACTCGGCTGGACGGCACTCATGGTGGCAGCCATCAGCCGAAATGACAGGTGAGAAATCTTCCACGCAGGGCTCCCTTAGCCTGATCCTTGCAGACCACATTCCAGAACCCTTTCCTGCCCTTGCTTGTCTCCTTGCTGTCTTCCCCAGAGTCAAGGTGATGGACTGAGCTGAAGGTCAGGTCTATACCTGGTGTAATGAAAGTATAGGAGATGGGGAAAAGGCAGAGATAGCCTTGGATCCTGGCTTTATCTTTCATTTGCTTTGTGACCTTAGGTGAGTCGTTTGCATTATTGAAGCCATGAAATGTTTGCAAGGCTGTGTTAAGTGGTTGAAGGTACACATGTGAGTTCTGTTTATGTTTTCATTATCTACCATCTGTCCATGTGGAGGAATCTAGTCACTGTCCTCAGTGAGGGCTCCACTGGGCTATTTCTTTGGAGATTCTGATGGAAATTAGGGAAGGGGGTACCCCCTCCCTCCCATTAGAAACCCTGTTCTTTTCCTGTGCACTTCCCCATTCCCACTGAGAAGCTATTTTGTAAAGATTGAAATAATCCCCTATGTATAGAGTGTTATATCCAGTTCTCACAACTGCCACAATTTGCCAGAATTCTCATTTTGCAGCTGAGAGAACTGAACCCCAGTAAGGTAAGATGATGTCTGAGGTCACACAGACAAGAATTAGAATTTGGTCTGGCTGCCAGCAAAATTTGTGTTTTACTTTACCTCACTGCTGCCTCCCACTGCCAGATCCAGGATCCTACTTCTCCTTCCCAGTTTTTAGCTGTAGTTATGCAAAGAGTTGATTACATAAGAGCAAAAAGAAATGCTTTCAAAGAAAGCAGACTGGGCACTTGAGTAGCAGCCATGGAAATTGATAGTTTGAAGTGCCCAGTTTTAATTTTTCCTATAAGCTGATCATTAAGGCTTTTGTCTGCCACTGCTGGCCTCCTTTGGAAGGATCATAAATGTCGAAACCAACGAAACAGGGACTTTTTAATATAGAGGTAGCACTGCCTTAGACAGGCTGAGAGACTTAGCTGTATAGGACTCTCTTCTCTGTTTCTCTGTCCTGAACCTGTTCTCAGCATTCCATTTCCTTATTTGCCTCATAAGCTTCAAGCACTTGAAAGGAAACTTGGTATAAATAGGCTTTGCAGTTGAGAGGCTTGGAATCCGTCCTGGTTCTGACCCTTAGTTGAATTTCAGAATTCTGTGGGCCCCCTCTTTCTCCACCTGAAATCAGTTATTTTCACAAGCATTTGGTAAATATCCTCTCTGAGCCAGACTCTGTGCTAATCACTGGAGAATCAGAGACCTTGGGAACTCAGGGTCCAATGTGGAAAGGAAAGGCAGGTAGAGACACAGAGTCTAGCATGACCCATGATGTCAGAGCCATGTGGACAGGATATTATCAGAGCAGAAGGTGTGAGGGGACTGCCTCTGGTAGCAGAGTAGATTCCCGCTGTATTTTTGTGAGAGCCTAGTGAGGTAGTATATGTGTCACCTGTTGCAAATGTCGAGTTGTTACTCTCTTTTGCCCACATTAGTCCTGTCTACACACAAGCATATGTTTATTCTGCCACTGATACTCCACCCACCACCACCTTCACCCCACCCACCAGTTTTCTTTTCCAGCTTTGGGGGGTCTCCATCCACAAGAGATAGCAAGCAGGTGGCAGAGAAAAGGGAGGGGAGTGTGCGGCCCTTCTAGGTGTAGTATTTCCACCACTGAGACAGATGAGGAAATAACACTATACTTAAAAAAGAGTATTGTCAGTCAGTGCACAGATTGCTGGTAGATGTGCTCTGGGGACACTTTTCTCTAATTCTAATGACTTGTTACCTTAACTGATTGCCCTGTCTTTATCCAGTTCCATTAGCAATTCAGTGATGCTTGTTGAGCAAAGTGAGAGTGTTGGCTGGTATTTACTTGTTTGGGTTCTTAGGACTAATTATTGGTGGGGTTTTTTTTTTTTTGTTTTTTTTTTTTTAAAGATTTTATTTTTTGGTTGAGAGAGAGCACAAACAGGGGGAGCAGCAGAGGGAGAGAGAGAAGCAGGCTTCCCACCAGGCAGGGAACCTGATGCGGGGCTCGATCTTAGGACCCGAGGATCATGACCCCAGCCTAAGGCAGTTGCTCAGCTGACTGAGCCACCCAGGCGCCCCAATTATTGGTGTTTTAAACATGTATTTTGTGTCTTCCTCTTCCTTCCAGTGATTTTTATTAAAAATGGCATACCTTTTAGTTTAATTTATTCATATCACAATATTTTGGGGGGACCTACTGTTTTCTAGGCACTATTCTTGACAAAGATGCCTACCCTCATAGACCTTATGTCTATACTAGTGGTGGTGCCTAGGTAAGAACAGATAGTAAATTATAGCAGAATACATAAATAAAATATATACCGTATTAGAAGGTAAGAAGTGCTATAGAAAGAGGAAAAATAGAACCTGATAAAAAGGAATGCCAGGAGTACCTTGGTCAGGGTGAGTAGGCCTCATTGTAAAGGTGCCATGGGAATGGTCTTAAAAGATGATCATGTCCATACCGGTACAGTCTGCCAATAAGTTTCTCCTTATTAGAAGTGTACTGATCCTCATTTCATCAGTTACCAAGACCTTCTGGAATCATATCAGCCAGGCCTGAAATGCCACCATTTCATTTGGACTTGGGTGAAGGGGGGATAGAGGGGTGCAGCACCCCTTGCTTCAAGGCTGAAAGCAGAGAACCTTCACCTCTGTTAGATGTCAGCCCACAGCCTCAAGGAAGAGGTGTAAGAGGGTCCAGTCATTTCACCCTCAACTGCCTTTAGTGAGTGCCTGCTTCATGCCTATGTCCTGAGGGATATAGCACAATAATCTCTATCCTTAAGGAGACAAACATCTTGTGAACTGTTATTTATATATGTATTTTTTAACTTAATTTTGAATAGTAAAGACAGTACTATTTTATTTAATTTTTTAAAAAATACAGTACTGTAGAACAAAATTTTAAAAGTATGTATGGGAACTTAATTTATAATTTATTCTCTCCTTTTATTTCCAAAAAGGGCTTGCAGTGACTCAAATTAAAATACAAATATAAATGTACACAGGAGAGTTAAAACTGGATCAGGATCAGAAATCATATTGGTAAAAGGAAAGATAATTGTATCAGGATTGAACTAGAGATTTTCTTTTCTGAAAATAGCTTTATTATTTTTGTAAAAATAATATAGAGAAGAAAGTAGCAGTCAACTGAATTCCCTCTATCTAGAAATTAAGCAGTGTGTGTGTGTGTGATTTCACATAAATGGGACCATGCTATACTCACTGTAAGTCAGGTAATTAGTGGAATTTTCACTTTAGATTGAAGTTTCCTAATGAGCAGGGCAAAAATAGGGATACAGAGGATCTGGTTCTTCAGGGGAAAAAAACTCTGTTCTGACACCCCTATGTATTATCATTTTATGTATCCAGCAAACATTTTTTAAAACTATACTGTGTCTGGTGCTGATGTGCTAGGCTCTGAGGGGATTCAGATAATAAGCAGCACAACCTTTGCCTTAAGAAGCTTCCTTGGGGGGCGCCTGGGTGGCTCAGTGGGTGAAAGCCTTTGCCTTCAGCTCAGGTCATGATCCCTGGGTCCTGGGATCAAGCCCCACATCGGGCTCTCTGCTCCGAGGGAAGCCTGCTTTCTCCTCTCTCTCTGCCTGCTTGTGATCTCTGTCTGTCATATAAATAAATAAAATCTAAAAAAAAAAAAAAAGAAAGAAAGAAAGCTTCCTTGGACTGCCGACATCAAGGACTTGAGTAATGTGATGGCCATTGTCTTCAGTAGCCATTCTGCCAAAGATTTACCAACATTCTACTAGGATGATCCTTTTTCCAGCCCAAGTAACAGCTTGGGTGTAGTAGTGACTTCAGGGGCAGTTGCTGGGGGCTGACCCCTTTTCCATAGTGAGGCCTCCATAAGCCTCATGCCACAGGCACTTGTTTCGCTGGAGTCTGGGGGCCTCGTTCTGTGTTGCACTTTGACCCTGCCTAGCTAAAGGCTGAGCCACCGGGTCCCAGGATGATCACTGTGACTTAGCATAGCCTTCACCAGCTCTTGCAAATATACCCAGCCTGCAGCTAAATTCAATTAGTTTTCTTTAAGAAGGGAAAGAAATCCAATTTTACCAAACACGGACAGACGGTGGAAGGGACTTTGATGTTACAACCTCTCAGTGATGCTTTACTTAGTCACAAGTTCATAAGCAAGAAGGCTTAATTACTTGGGAAAACACAGGATTAAAACTGGACACAATGGCTGAGTATCCGCTCTTAGGCGACTTGATTCGAACCCATGTACCCAGTTCGTGTGTGGTGCAAACTTTGATGTGTGCTATGACAAGCTGAAAGTCATGACCCCCTCAGGGAAGCTCCTTCACATGGCATTTGCAGGATGTGTAGGCGGAGAGGCAGGGCCTGCCAGGCCTGTTTGCTCAACTTTGATGTCCAAGCAGCCACAGGCCCCTCTGTTTGCTCTTTCACTGAAGGATGGATTGGGATCCTCCTACCTTTCCCAGTGGACAATGGCCAGCAATGGAGTGTGACGACTGTTGACCATTCCAGGAGCCTGGCGGACCAGAACAGGGCTTTTGGGAGCCCAGAGCCTGGGGGGCCAAAAGCTGTTTATAAGACAGCCATTTCTCCAGATGTAGCTTTCCTTAAAGTCTAATGCTGGTTGGGTGCTTATAGCGGAGGTAAAAATAGCCTCGTAGTTTTAACAGGTATCAGCTATTGCTTGACTGTCCATCCAGTGGCACTAAGGTATTTGTAATCTGAAGATTGAAGTCTGTCCTGTTCCTTTCATCAGTGTGTATATGCAGGGGATAGCGGTTTGGCAGAAAAATGGTATGATTTAGATCCTTATAATTTTTAATTCTTCAAAAAAGAAACTCAAAACAGACATATGATAAAGGAATGTTACCGGAAGATATAAAGAACTCTTATAAATCAATAGTAAAAAGACAACCCAGTTCTTAAAAAATGGGCAAAAGTTTGAGCAGACATTAACCAGAGAAGAGCTGGATGGCAAATAAGCACGTGAAAAGATAACTCAGCATTAATCATTTAGTATGGCTAAAATTTAGAAAATCTGACAATACCAAGTGCTGACAGGGTTGCAGAACAATTGCCATCATTGCTAATTAGGAATGCATTATGCTGTGGCCACTTTGGAAAACACTTTGGCAGTTTCTTAAGAAGGTAAAACATATATTTACCACGCAACCCAGCAATACTAGCTCCTGTATTAACTTTGTCCATGAGATATAACAACATACATCTTCAAAAAAGACCTGTATTGGGGGTGCCTGGGTGGCTCAGTGGGTTAAGCCGCTGTCTTCGGCTCAGGTCATGATATCAGGGTCCTGGGATCAAGTCCCGCATCAGGCTCTCTGCTCAGCAGGGAGCCTGCTTCCTCCTCTCTCTCTCTGCCTGCTTCTCTGCCTACTTGTGTGCTCTCTCTCTGTCAAATAAATAAATAAAATCTTAAAGAAAAAAAAAAAAAGACCTGTATGCGGACATTTATAGTAGCTTTGTTCATAATCACCAAAAACTGGAAATCACCCAGGAAATCATCCAGGGATACTGGAAATATCCCTCAGCTGGTAAATGGACAAATTGTGATACATCCATACAGTGGACCACTACTCAGCAATTAAAACTATTCAGAGGCGTCTGGGTGGCTCACTTGGTTAAGCGACTGCCTTCACTCAGGTCATGATCTCAGGGTCCTGGGATCAAGCCCCACATCAGGCTCCCTGCTCCAGGGAAGCTTGCTTCTCCCTCTCCCTCTGCCTGCTGTTCCTCCTGCTTGTGCTCTCTCTTTCTGTTACATAAATATAAAATCTTTAAAAAGAAACCCAAACCATTTACACATGCAGCAAAAGGGATGAATCTTTTTTTTTTTTAAAGAGAGAGTGCATGCACGTGACTGGGAGAGGGGAAGAGAGAGAGAATCATAAGCAGGCTCCACGCTCAGTGCAAAGCCCAACACAGGGCTCAATCTCACAATCCTGAGATCATGACGTAAGCTGAAATCAAGAGTTGTACGCTTAACTGACTGAGCCACCTAGCTTAAAAGCCTTATGCTAAGCTAAAGCCAGTCACAAAAAACTACCTATGGTATAACTCCATTTATATCACAGTCTGGAAAAGGCAGTACTATAGGGACAGAGATCAGCTTAGTGGCTGCTAGGATTTAGAAGTAGGAGGAAGGGCCCAGAAGAACTTTTGGAGGGATGAAAATATTCAAAGTCTTGACTGTGGTGGTGATATACAATGAAAACTCATCAAATTGTACATCTTTTTTTTTTTTTTTTTTAAGATTTATTTATTTGTCAGAGAGAGAGCGAGCGAGAGCAAGCACAGGCAGACACAGTGGAAGGCAGAGTCAGAGGGAGAAGCAGGCTCCCTGCGGAGCAAGGAGCTCGATGTGGGACTCGATCCCAGGACGCTGGGATCATGACCTGAGCCGAAGGCAGCTGCTTAACCAACTGAGCCACCCAGGCATCCCCAAATTGTACATCTTAAAGGGATGAATTTTACTATGAGTACATGATACCTCAGTAAATTGACTTAAAAAAAAAACTTTTTAAAAGTCTATCCATCCGTGTCTCGTTTTCATTATTAATTGTCACTTACGGCATACTAAAAATTCACATTTGTAGTATCAGAATGAATTTGTATGGTTCATTGTCAGCTGGAATGTTTAGACTTCCTCTGGTTGATGGTATTTCATATTAGAGTACTGTATACTAGGTTGATAGAGAATAAAGATTTGTGATCTCATGATTTGTGATGTCATGAGACATAATTACTGACGAATAATGATAAATTCACTTACAAGTGATACACAGTGAGCTTTTATAAATTCATAGCATATTGTACGATCCTTAATATTAAGGAAAAAGAGTATAGGACTGAGAGGTTGCCTCCCATCCCACATCATCCTCCGACTCCTTGTCCCTGCATTGCCATGCAGGGAGACCATCTAAACAGTGTGGCCATTGTGGTGCTTCAGGAGCCACAGATCCTGAAAGAGTGGAGTGGTGGGGGCAGATTTGGATTTGAGTCCACTTGGGTTTTCTGGTTGCTTTGGAAGCCCCTGCCTCAGAGAAGGTGAGACCATGAGGCAGAGCTCCAGCAAAACTGTTTGAAATTCCCCACAAGAGTCTCCCTCCCTCCTCTGCCTTTTCTCCTGGAGTGCATTTCATCAGCATCGGAAGGACTGCTTCCCGGCACAGCCTTCCCTGCTTGGCTGGGGTCCCTGAGGAGCTGATCTAATGAGCGGCTAACACGCATTTGCCAAGGCCTTCCTGGATGTGGTACCTGGGCTTTGTTAATTTTAAAATGCCGCCATCCTTGGCTGAAAACCATTTAATTTCCTCTCGTAGCACTCATTTATTTTTAGCATTTGCTTATTTTCCCTCCACCTTACTAAGGGGATGGGTGGGTGGGCATTAAACCCTGTGTTTGACAAACCAGCAGCCTCAACCAGACTTCTGTCCTGTAGAAGAGGCTGTGCAGGCCTTTCTTTGTGGGCCAGCAGCTGCATAGGTGTTCTAGTGATACTGCTCTTGCAGCTGGGCCTGGGGCAGCTTCCCTGCAAGGTCCTTATTCCTTGCTGGCTGGCTGGAGGTAGAGCAGGTACAGCACCCCTGCACCCGTGCTTCAGTGCAGGTCCTTAAGGGACCTAACCACGTAGAACTCTACCCTGACTTAAAGGCCTACAGCCACTTCCTAGGGTCCCCAGCTTGTTCTTGACCTGGCTGCTTGTTGCAGAGGGGTGCTTCCTTTGGCCCAAAGAGGCTGGGCTTTACACTGGCCAATTCTCTGACTATATTGATATCACAGCTATGGTTGTGAATGGGGGCTTCTGTGTGCCAGGCCCATGTCCATCACTTCCAGTGTTGGCTCTGATCCTCACTGCAATCCTAATAGGGAAGGATCATTATCCCTGTTTTACAGCTAGGAAAAATGAAGTTCAGATATGCCCATTGTTGTCTAATAAGTGAAAGAGGGAGATAGGATTTGAAGCCAGATCTCTTTGAACCACAAATTCTCATTCTTTCTACTGGATATATTGCCTGTAGAGGGAAGGGTGGGGAACAAGGCCATGGGATGGACTAAGAGGTACCAGGACCAGAGTCAAATCAGCTCAGTCAGGGTTTCTTGATGACCCACTGGTGTCAAGATATGCTGGGTTTTTGAGAAGTCTAAAAACAGAGCACTCTTTGTCTCAAAAGCTGATAGGGAGTACTTGGCTGGTTCAATTGGTAAGGCATATAACTCTTGACTTTGGGATTGCAAGTTTGAGCCCCACGTTGGGTGTAGAGATTACTTAAACTAAAAAAAAAAAAAAAAAAAAAAAAAAAGATGGGGCACCTGGGTGGCTCAGTGGGTTAAGCCGCTGCCTTCGGCTCAGGTCCTGAGATCGAGTCCCACATTGGGCTCTCTGCTCAGCAGGGAGCCTGCTTCCCTCCCTCTCTCTCTCTGCCTGCCTCTCTGCCTACTTGTGATCTCTCTCTGTCAAATAAATAAATAAAATCTTTAAAAAAAAAAAAAGAAAAGAAATCTTAAAAAAAAATAAAAAGCTGACAGCAATAAAGGGATAAACAAGCCCCCCCCCCCTTTTTTAACCTGTAGAATGACACAGAACGTGGTCAGTGTCCCAGAGAAGATCACCTCGAGTGACAGGCAGAGATCATGCCGTGTAGAGATGAAATAATGAAAGGAGGCCTTTCACATGAGGTGGACCTTGAAAGATGGGACAGGATTTTGATTGGTAGAGGGACAGCATTTCTGAAATATCATTAGTACCAAAGGAGTGGTGTGAACATTGGTTCACAAAGGTGAGAAAGCAAGAATGTGCCAGATCCAGTTGGAGGAGCTGGCAGTCTAGAGATGAGAGAGTGTGCCGGAAAGGCCTTATCCAACATGGGCCACGATCCTCTCAGTCTGTGGTAGTCTAGCATCGATACATCTGTAGGTTCTAGAGCAGATTACATGAATTCAATTCCTCTTCTTCCTCTTACCAGTTATGTACCTTGGCAGGTTCTTTAACTTATCTGTGATTGTTTCTTCAACCATAAAATGGGCCTAATGAGCAAATCTACCCTAAAAGACTATTTTGAGGTTTAAATATGTAAATATTGTATTGTTTAGAATAATGGCCTGCCGTACAGTAAGCACTTGATAAGGTTTGGGTACTTTAGTTAATAGCATAGTAGTAGTGGTGGTGATGCTTAATTATTATTATCACTGTGGGTCACTCCAAGAGGAAATTGTTAACAGTCTGCAGGTAAATCTGTCTTCGAATGTGGGGTATTACTTGTCTCTCACCAACACCTTTAGGTGGCTCAGAAGCAGAAGGGATTTGGAGACTTTTTACACTCCTTTTCATCTAAGAAGCTGGGCCTAGAACATGACACCCCAGAGCAGGGCACTTTGATGTGGGACTGGCTCTTGTCCCAGGTGGCCACATGCCCAATGCTGGACAGTGCCCAGTATTTCCCAGCAAGGAAGGGTGGGTGAGGGTGCTGGCCAGGTGCCCGGAATGCCAGCATCATGCCCCCAGAAAAGTGTGCCAGGCTTGATGTTTCTCCCACTGCTGCTGTGGCCGATTATATCTGAGTAACAGTCATTTCTAATCCCATTTGGAATCGTTGCTCAAGATAATCCTGTTTCGTAGTAATGATATTCCAATTCCAGCATGCACCGATTCTAGTTTGGCAGATGCATGCCTTGACCTCAGGCAACCCAAGACAGTGCTCCCTGGAAAGCAGTGCCAGCTCATTTGCCTAACATATGATCTCAGGGTAACTCCCTTTCTCCAACACTGTATCTCATCCTGGGGTTCTGTGTTTGGTGCTTTCACAGAGAGTATCAATTGGGATCAGGGGAGCATCCACTGCTCATCCAATTCAGCTACTTGGGGAAGGATGTTCCTCTTCTAGGGACTGTGATTTGGTTCACTCCCATACCTCTTTTTAAAGACATCAGACCCATGTTGTGCCATGAGCTGCTTGCTTGCTTGCTTATTTATTATGTATTTATTTTTATAAGAGAACAAATCTACACCTTTATAAATCCTTGAGAGGTATAGCATCACATGGATTCTGTGGCCAGTGGCTTTAGCAGGTTCCTTCAGAATCTGGCATCAACACTAGTTACTTTTCCCTAGATTACTGTGGTTTTGTTCAGTTTGTCACCAGGAGTTACTGTGTTGTTCTTTACTTTGTACACCTAAGCACATCCCTTACCTAAATAAAATTCAGTTTCACCTCGGGCATAAACAGCTTCAATTTTAAGAAGAGCTTTGTGCTCCCTCTGGTTCCAGAGACCTCACTTACAGCCAGCAAAAATGGCCGTGGACCACAGCCTTCCAGACGTATTTGTCGTTTTAGGAGTCCTATTCCTAGCAGGCCTCCATAGACCAAGAAAGAGGTGGAAAGATGTGAACTGTTTATTTAAATAGGGCTGCAAGCTAGTGGATCAGGAGTATATGGTAATATAGTAGGTGTGTCTGGGTTTCAGCAGGGTATTTGTTTCTCATGATACCCATATGAATAAAGTATGATGTGGAGAATAGTTCAGTCAGATGGTGAATGGCCTGTTTCATATGTTGTGTATATATGACTGGAGACCAGAGAGCAAACTCAGTGGTGAGCCACGGGGCCCTGTCCTATTCAGTCATTACGTCACTGATTCCATTGAGACCATGGATAAATGCCAACCCAACTGGCAGATTAAATGAAGCTTAAAGAGGAGCACCTGGGTGGCTCAGTGGGTTAAGCCTCTGCCTTTTTGGCTCAGGTCATGGTCTCAGGGTCCTGGGATTGAGCCCCACATTGGGCTGTCTGCTCTGCAGGGAGCTTGCTTCCCCCTCTCTCTCTGCCTGCCTCTCTGCCTACTTGTGATCTCTCTCTGTCAAATAAATAAATAAAAAAAATTTTTTTAAAATGAGGCCTAAAGACAGAGATAATATGTTGGGTGAAAGAATCAGAGATACTGAAAAAAGAACTCAGTGGGCTCGAACAATGTTTAAATCTGTGGTGAAAAACATTAATAGGGATTGAGTGTTTAAGTCTACAACTAAAACCAAAGGCCAACTGTAAAATCCAGGGTGAGGAAGACCCAACTTAGCAGTAGTAGTGAATAAAGCCCAGAAGCTGACCAAAACTCAGTGTGCACATCAGCAAGTACAGTGTTAAGGCCCCAGAAGTGAATTGATTCAACAAATATTTACTGGCCTATAGTGGGCCTTATGTATGAGGAACAGATGGTTAGGGCATAGTCCCTGTTTGGGGGAGCATGTAGTCTAGCTGTGTGTAACGTAGTGGTAAGGAACAAGGGCTCTGGAAGGAGATTGCCTAACTTAAAAACCTTCCTATACCTCTTACTAGCTCTGGTTCCTTATCTGCAGAATGCAAATAATAATAGCCCCTACCTCAGCATAGGGAGATTGCAAAGATTAAAATGCATATAAAACCGTTCAGTGGGATGCCTAGTGTGTAGTTAGGTACTTAATAGGTATCTGCTGGTGTTACTAATATTTTTTGTTTTCTTGTTATTTTCATCCAGAGTCTAAGGAATATACCAGCCCCAGCATGCTCTTATAGAGCATTTGCCTAGAGAGAACCTAGTCCAGGCCCATGTTGTAATGAAATCCCTAACAACCAGGGCTTGACCACTTTGGCCTATAGGTTCAGCAACCGTGTATTCTAGAGCACAGATCGAAAGACATGGAAGATAGGGAATTATATTTAGTACTAAGCTGAGAATGTGAGATCCAGGTTGTCTGGGAAACCCTGTGATGGGTGGATCTTGGTTCCATGGCCCTCTCCTTAATGTGCCACGTCTTCTTTGGGCCTTGACCCAAATGATCTCATGTTGCCTGGGCCCACCGTTGATTTTGACCCTTGTCCATCTGAAGGAGACTCCCTATCCATTTATTTATTTATTTACTTACTTATTTGACAGAGAGAGAGAGTGAGAGAGCGAGAGCGAGTACATGTGATCTCACGTTGTCTGGGCCCACCGTTGATTTTGACCCTTGTCCATCTGAAGGAGACTCCCTATTTATTTATTTATTTATTTGACAGAAAGGGATAGCGTATGTGCACAGGCAGAGCAGCAGGGAAAGGGAGAAGCATGCTGACCTGCTTTACCTTACCATCTGAAAATGTCACTATCCCTGGTGTGTAATAGAGGCTCAGTAATTACGGGATAGTAAGACAAACTAACTGATGGATGGTTGGATGAGTGAGAACCAATGTGGTTTAGGGAAATGTGTACCAGCTTTGGCCCCACACAGACCTGGATTTTAATCTTGGTTCCTATGCTTAATTTAATTCATGTGTATAATTGGGCAGCTCATGTTACCTTGCTGTTTATTCATTTATAAAATGGGACTAGTACCTCATTGTAAGTGGTTATATGGACCTGGAACAGTGAATGTGAAGTGCAGCTGTACCTTTTGAGGGAAGAAAACAAAAGTTTATTATCCTCTTTTGAGAAAATTGTGGCACATTTTCTACACAGATTCTTTGCCTCCTACCAAATCTTAGTTTTTTTTCCTAAGGAAGCTGGCTTTAAAAAGAAAACTGTTCTCCCCACCCTCTCCACTCAGGGTTCATGCTCCCATGCCACAGGACCTTTAGATTTAACACATGCCGCTGCCTTTGGTCAGGCCACCCTGCTTTCCTGACCAGTGCGTAGACCAGCCAGTGGACTGAATGAGCCACAGCTCATTTGACTTTCCAGCAGACCTCCTGAACTGTGACCTCTTTGCTTCTTCCCTTCATCGAGGTGTGCACTGGATTGAGAATAGGTCACCTCTTTGTCTTCTCCTTGGGACCCGTGACACTCATCACAGTGACCCTGTGCTTTGGATGTGGGGGGTAAAGGGGAGGAGGAGTTGGAGGAGCTTCTCCTGAAGCTCAACATTGTGTGGGGACGACCTGGAGCTGGGATCACTGCCCTTCTTGCTTCACCAGCTCCAGCTGCTCGCCAGCCGTCTTTGACACGTGCCTGGCCCAGCATAGGCCTCGGCCCACACCACAGGTTTCCTCGCTTTTTCTTAAACAATGTGGCAACCCCAAGCCCCTCCGGCCACTGAGAGCAGAAAGCCTTAGCATCGATCGATGTAACTGTCCTCCCATGCATTGTGACGCCCCACTGTCCTGAAAGCAGGAGCTCATCAAGGTCAGTGTGAGCCAACCTTCCTACATATGCTCCCACCTCTAATCTAATTACAACCTGATCAGCAAATTAAAATGCGCCTCATGGGGGCTGTGGCTCCAAAGGGAGTTCCATGAGTCTCAGGAGCTGCCACTTTGGGACCACCCTCCAATTTATTTCCTCAGCTTTGTCTAGGAACAGTCTGCTGGAAGGCAGGAAAGGCCTGGTACTCAGGAGAGGAAGGTGAAGGTTTTCCACTGCTAAACTGCCCGTGACCTAGTTTGCATCCTCAGGTGGGAGATGTTTATTTAGGCAGGGCTGATAGAGTTGCATCTACCATTTCCCACCAAATAAAATAATGATTTTATTTATTCTTCTTTCATTTATTCATGCACTCATTCAGAAAGCATCTACTGACTACTTTGGCTTAGGCACTGGGCAAGGACCTGGGAATGAAGGTCAAGACATGGCCCTTCCCTCATAGTCTAGCAGAGAAGGCAAATAAAAGTAAATAGGCAATCATGGTACAACATGATGAGGGTCACTTACCCATGGGGGTAAGTACTGCATTGTGGGTAGACAAATAGGAAAGACATGGACCCAGGCTGGGGGTCAGAGAAGACTCAGTCAAGTTGGTGACCTAGTTCCTGAAGAGCCCTGAAAGTGATGGGCACTAACCAGTTGAAGCAGCAGGAAACATTCCCAGCAGAAGGAGTGGCACATTTGATGGCCTTTGGTGTACTTCAGAGAATTCATTGTTTTTGCTGGGTCTATAATCCTTCAGTCCCCAAGATCCACTAGAGATAATCCCTGAGATCATCATAGGAATTAGAAGTTCTGCAGTTGAAAGACGTCCCGAAGGAATAAACTTTTGGAACAAATGGTCAAGTTCGCTATGATTAATAGAAGAGGGTAGGGAATCAGCCCTTTTTGAAAAATCATGTCAGTGTTGTTGCATGTATATCCAGTCTGTTGATTCTAACTGCTGTATCGTATTTCATAGTGTGTCTCTACCATGTTTAACTTACTCGTCCCCAGAGGGGGACACTTGATTGTCTGCAACTCCCCACTGTCACAGAATGCTGGGATGAACATCTCCCATGTTGCCCCCTATGGATCTGCGAAAGAATTGCTGTGGGAGGTATATATTCAGAAGTGTGGGGTCTTAGGGTAAGGTACTTTAATTTGATAAAGTATTACAAGATCGCCTTCTAGAGGCCGTACCAGTCTGTCAGAGGGTCCCAGAATCCCGTGTCCTTTCCCAACACGTGGCATTTTTCAGCTTTCTAACTTTTGCCAATTTGTGGAATTTAAAGTGATATCTCATTGTTTTAATTTGCTTTTTTCTAATAACAGATGAGCTTGAAGATCTCTTCATATACTTAATAGTAATCTTTTTTGTTAGTTTCTTCCTCTGTTGGGCTTTCTGATCCTAGCCATGCTGCTAAAACCTGACTTGAGGTATGGTTCCCACGGTTTGTTAGCTGCCTCGGAGTCAGTATAGGGAAGTGAGGGGCAGTATAGCTGAGGGATGAGGACATAGACTTTGTAGCCACACTGCCCTGGCTTGAATCCCACCTCAGTACTTTACAGCTGAATGATACCTTAGGCAAGTTACTTAACTCCTCGGGGCCTCAGTTTTCTTAATGCTTAAGCTGCCTCATTGGGTTGTTGCAAAGATTAAATGTGTTAGTATATATGAAATGTTTAAAACAGCATGTGGCATGGGGGAAGTATACACAAATGTTAGCTCTTATTAGACTACTGTCTTCCTAGTACTTAGCCACACTCTGTACCCTTGAGAAAATAGATACTTGTACTAACAGGTAGTAGAAACAAGACAGAATAAAACAGTTCTCAGCCTAGGATCAGAGCTCACTCTCACATCCTTCACCTTCAGTGAGTCAGCTCACTTGGGTAGAGATAGAAACAGAACAGATTCTGACTGGTGTCGGGAAGGCAAGTACTGCTGCTAGAGACAAGTCATTAAAAGACAAACCCCCATTCTCTTGGGCTGTACATAGCCTCTGAATCTCCAAATTAGGGCAGTAGAGTCTGGAGATTATCTCTAGTCTTTGAGGCTAATAATGGCATTGGTTTTCTTTCCACAGACCATCAGAGATCAAATCCTGAGCTAGCTCAGAGAATTGCTGGTATTCTTAAGTCTTTGCCCAGAGGGAACCTGTTGAGTAGTCCGCATAAATCCTTTGAATAGAAATGTTTCCTGTTGTAGAAAAACAAAGTTCATGGGGTGATATACTCTGTCCCCTTTAATCCAGTTGTTAAGACCATAAAGACCTAGCCCATACACCACAGCCTGTATGGTACCAGCTACCCAAGTTTAAGGCAGTAATACCTAAACCCAGACTTACTAAAGATCAACAGCCAGTATGCCAGCATCAGAACAGAGGGGAGGCTGCAGTTGTCCTTTTTTTTTTTTTTTTTTAAAGATTTTATTTATTTATTTGACAGACAGAGATCACAAGTAGGCAGAGAGGCAGGCAGAGAGAGAGAGGAAGGGAAACAGGCTCCCTGCTGAGCAGAGAGCCCGACTCGGGGCTCGATCCCAGAACCCTGAGATCATGACCTGAGCTGAAGGCAGCGGCTTAACCCACTGAGCCACCCAGGCGCCCCTGCAGTTGTCCTTTGATAGGTCACCTCGAATAGCGACATCTGCTTCCATTTGTGCCATCAAATTCTCTTTTTACTTCTGACCTTGTACTCCCCATGTTAGCCAGACAACAGACCTACTTACCATCTCCCCATGTAAGTCACCTTCTCCCAAATACAGTTCTGAACCTGGGAATTTGTTTCTGCTTCAGTAAAAGGCATCAAAGAGAAAGAAATCACTTCATTCCAAAGTCTCAGTGCTGCTCCTGGTTTCTGCTTTTGCCTTTCCTTGACTTCTGATACCTGTATATTCCTTGGTTTCTGGCTACCTACTTGGTTTGTTAACCTACTGTTCTTTAGCTTCTAGTCCTTAACATCTGACATGGCTTTTGCCTCATATCTGTGCCGCCCGGTCTCTGGCCCTTGGTTCTGTTTTACTCTGAACTTCTTGACACTTGCTGGACATAGCCAACTGCTAAGCCTGTTCTTACCAGCTTTGCCTTAGCTTTCTCTAACCTGGCTAGCCTCCTACCCTGTTTTTGCCCCGCTGTATTTCTGTTGGTCATCAAAGTTAGCTAACCAGAGTCATGTAGCCCTCTAGCCTGATCTGGGCTGGCTTCCCCAAGAAGGGCCTTATCCCCCTGGAGGTCTGGATTAGATGCATTGTAAGTAAGTAATGGCTGTTGGACAGAAAGCCTCCTAGCCATCTGGCAAGGTGTTTGGTGCCACTCTTGGCCACTAAGCAGCCACAGTTCCTTTAGTCCTAGCTATACCCCCGCAGTGGGGCTCCTGCCTTTGAGTTTTATTAAAAATGAAGGGAATCTTCTCTGAGGTTACAGAATGAGTCACTAGCTTGGTTGCTTACCCTCTTTGGCCTCCAAGTTTGTGAAGTGAATTGCCCATTCCGTTTGATTGGGTTAGCAGTCTGAGGGCTGAGCCTAGTCACTGTCTTCTCTCCATCCTGTCAGACCACCATCTGCCCTCCAGGGCCAAGGGTAGCATACTTGGTTGCTTGGACACGTCTTGCAGCCTGCAAATTGGACAGATGGAATCAATATTCACGAACCTGAAGAGGCCCAGGTAGCACAGTTAGTGACACTAGCTGCCTGGAGGGACAGCCTGCCATGGGAGGAGTTGTGATTGAATGGTGATTGGATACAGCAGCTGAGGATTAACCAAATTATGTCCCTTTGAGTTTAGGTCGACAAACCTTTCTCTTGGATTTTAAAGCAAGCCACCTTGTGCAGAATATAGAAAGAAGTGCTGCCTTCTTAACCCAGGGCTATGCCACCTTGAATCCTGGGGCGGAGGCGGGGGGCATGGTCAGGTATACATCTGGTGCCGGCTTCAACCCAGAATCATGTTATCATTAAGATTATATGGACAAAGGGGGGCGCCTGGGTGACTCAGTAGGTTAAAGCCTCTGCCTTCGGCTCAGGTCATGATCCCAGGGTCCTGGGATGGAGCCCTGCATCGGACTCTCTGCTCAGCAGGGAGCCTGTTTCCTCCCCTCTCTCTGCCTGCTTCTCTGCCTACTTGTGATCTCTGTCTGTCAAATAAATAAATAAAATCTTAAAAAAAAAAAAGATTATATGGACAAAGGGAAGAGAGCTCATATTTGTGGACTCCTTCTACGTGTCATGTACTACTGAGTTTTACATACTTATAACCTGTGGGTGGGCGACGTTATTATCTCCATTTTCCTGGTAAGGGAATGGGCGTCCGAGATATGGTAACTTGTCCTGGATCACAGACAGTGAATGATAGAGCTTTGATTTGAACCCAGATCTCTCTGTTTAGTTATAAAATATGCTGTCTTCCCAATTTAAATGTCTCAGTTCACATTTCTCTGACTTCCCCACAGCCCAACCACAGGTCAGGGACTTAGTAAAAATAATAACCAGTGTTTGTTGAGCACTTACTATATGTCAGGTGTGTTTTAAGCACTTTATGTGTGTTCACACAGCCATGTGAGCCAGATGCTTTTATCATCTGTGATAACTATGAGATTGCAAAATGATGTTCTAATTTCATTGTACCTTCTACATTTATTAGTTGTCATTCTATAATAAGAAAGAACTTTCTTTTCATCCCATTAACATACTTATTTTCAGTATGGAATTACGAAATCTTTTTTTACTCAGTGGGTTATAATCCATTATTGTCATTCACATTGATGCTCAGATTGTCCCAGATTTTTTTTTTTTAATTTGAGAGAGAGACAGTGAGAGAGAGCACGAGTGAGGAGAAGGTCAAAGGGAGAAGCAGACTCCCCATGGAGCTCGGAGCCCGATGCGGTACTCGATCCCGGGACTCCGGGATCATGACCTGAGCCGAAGGCAGTCGTCCAACCAAATGAACCACCCAGGCATCCCTCAGATTGTCCCAGATTTTAAAGCCAATGTTCTTAACCTCTATATCGTACTGTCTCTCTAGCAGATATTTTTTTTTCACTGCCTTCTGTGTTGGTTTTCATGTCTATAAGAGTCTTTTTATACCCTCTTGGCTTTTCATCTTCTGGGGAAACAAGGAAGACCAATGCCAGTTTTATCCCAATTATGTGTAAACAAAGAGCAAATACACCTCCAAGTGAGAACCTGAGAGACTCTGCTGCAAATTCAATATCTGAATTTTAGACATGGATTTTAACTGCTTAGAGAGCCTTCTCATTTCTTCTTAGGATTGTAATCGATATACTGGATAGATTACCTATGAAAGGTAATTCTTTTTTTTTTTTTTTTAATTAACATATAATGTATTATTTGCCCCAGGGTTGCAGGTCTGTGAATCATCTGGCTTACACATTTCACAGCACTCACTATAGCACATACCCTCCCCAATGTCCATCACCCAGCCACCCTATCCCTCCCCCCTCACCCCACAGCAACCCTCAGTTTGTTTCATGAAATTAAGAGTCTCTTATGGATTGTCTCCCTCCCAATGAAAGGTAATTCTTAAGATCATTTTAGGTAAGGTGATAGACTCCTGAGACTTGGCCTGACCGAGTTAGATCAGTTGTAGGAGAACCTCAGCTACTTGGGAGGTGGATTTTGGTTTTCTGACTTACCTGTGAGGACTGTGTGTCTGTGTACATGGGAGTTATTAAAATTCATCCATCCAGGGCACCTGGCTGGCTCGGATGGTTGAGCATCTGCTTTTAGCTTCGGTCATGGTCCGAGGGTCCTGGGATCAAGTCCCACATTGGGCTCCCTACTCAGTGGGGAGCCTGCTTTTCCCTCTTCCTCTCTCTTTCTCTCTGTCTCTCATTAATAAGTTTAAGAAATCATTTTTTAAATTTTTTTTATTTATTTGACAGAGATAACAAGTAGGCAGAGAGGCAGGCAGAGAGAGAGGAGGAAGCAGGTTCCCTGCTGAGCAGAGAGCCCGATGCGGGACTCGATCCCAGGACCCCGAGATCATGACCTGAGCCGAAGGCAGCCGCTTAACCCACTGAGCCACCCAGGCGCCCAAGTTTAAGAAATCATTTTAAAAATTCATCCATCCATGCAGTAAATAATTGAACCAGGTTCTATGCCTATTTGAATGAAATTCAAGCCAATTGGCACAGGGAAAACTATGAACACTGCTGCTTACAGATATTGAAAAACAAAGAGATAAGCTAAAACTATAATTTGACTTAATTAAAGATTTTATTTATTTATTTGTCAGAGAGAGACAGAGAATACAAGCACAGGGAAAGGCAAGAAGAGAGGGAAGCAGGTTGCCTGATATGGGACTCGATCCCAGGAACCTGGGATCATGACCTGAGCGGAAGGCAGATGCTTAACCAATTGAGCCACCCAGGCATCCCTACAATTTGACTTTTTAATAGTTATGATAGAGTAATTTTTAGAAATGCTCACCATTATACTCTCAAAAGCATTAACAGTTCTTTTTTTTTTTTTTTCAAAGATTTTATTTATTTATTTGACAGAGATCACAAGCAGGCAGAGAGGCAGGCAGAGAGAGAGGAAGGGAAGCAGGCTCCCCGCTGAGCAAAGAGCCCGATGTGGGGCTCAATCCCAGGACCCTGGGATCATGACCTGAGCTGAAGGCAGAGGCTTTAACCCACTGAGCCAGCCAGGTGCCCTAAAAGCATTAACAGTTCTGAAGGCCAGTAAGCAAAAGATTAACATGCTAAGAGAAAAATGGTCAAAGGACATTATGAAAATAGTCAACTATCATGATTCATGAAAAAGAAACACAACTGACTACTAAACATATATATTTTTAAGTCCAATCTCCTTAGTAATCCAAGAAGTGCAAGTGGAGTTTGTAGTGTGATTCCATTTCTGCTTACCAGATTGACACGTGATAAAGAAAAATAAATACCCTATTTTGGTGAAAGGAAAGCACAATTTACTCTCATCCTTCTTCCTTTGCTAGTTAAAAAGAAAAACTGGTACACTCTTTGTGAAATTCAGTTCAATATTTATCAAAACACTTAAAAAGGCTTACACTTTTAGGGTGCCTGGGTGGCTCTGTTGGTTAAGCATCTGCCTTTGGCTCAGATCATGATCTCATCTAACTCTCTGCTCAGCAAGGAGTCTGCTTCTCCCTCTCCCTCTGCTCCTCCCCTTAGCTCATTCTCTCTCTTTCAAATAAATTTAGAAAGCTTAAAAACAAAACAAAACACAAAAACCTTACACTTTTGATCCAGAACTTCATCTCCTAGGAATTTAGCCAAAGGAAATAATCAGACTGTGTTATTGAAATATTTAAAATAATCTAATGTCTTAGAATAGGAGATTGGTTAAATGAAGTATACAATAGTAGAACACTGTGCAGCTATTGAAAACAGCGTGGTAGACAAAATACTTAAAACCTTGAAATATTGGGGCTCCTGGGTGGTTCATTCAGTTAAGCATCTGACTCTCGGTTTTGGCTCAGGTCATGATCTCAGGGTTGTGAGATCCAGCCCTGCATTGTGCTTAGTTTGGTGTCTGTTTAAGATTCTCTCACTTTCCCTCTTCCTCACCCTTTGCCCCTTTCCCCATTCACATGTTTGCATTTGTGTGCTCTTTCTCATAAATAAAATCTTTATTAAAAAGTGGAAATGTGGGGTGCCTGGGTGGCTCAGTTGGTTAAGCGTCTGCCTTTGGCTCAGGTTATCATTGCAGGGTCCTGGGATCGAGCCCCACATCGAGCTCCCTTGGTTCAGCAGAGAGCCTGCTTCTCTCTCTCCCCAGGCCTGCCACTCTGCTTACTTGTGCTCTCTATCTCTCTGTCAAATAAATTAAAAAAAAAAAAAAGTGGAGGTGTGTATGTTTGTGTTTTGAGAGAATTTATTATGGTCTTATTTTTGTAAATAAAAACACACATACATTGAAAAAACTGGAAGGTTGTTTATATATTCTAAAAACATTTTCTTTTTAATTATTTATAGTTTCTGAATTTTTTATGGTGAACAGAGCTTTTTTTTTTTTTCTCCTTAAGGAGAAAAAGCATTAGCAGAAACATGCCACAATAGGAGGGAAGTGAACATATATATGTAGCCCTTCCTGGGTCAAGCACACTAGGCTCAGTGCTCTGTAAATTTACCTAATTTAACCTTATAACAAGTCTGTAGAGGCTTCTACCTCTG
Organism: Mustela nigripes; assembly: GCF_022355385.1. Taxonomy (NCBI): domain Eukaryota; kingdom Metazoa; phylum Chordata; class Mammalia; order Carnivora; family Mustelidae; genus Mustela; species Mustela nigripes. Next base: position 48,441,198 of record NC_081557.1, on the reverse strand, counting down.
GTCCCACTCCCTTTGATCCATTCTCACAGCCACTAGAGTGACTGTTCGAATAGCAAAGCTTTGGCAGGAAATCCACCAAACTATAAATAGTGGTTACTCTTGGAATTTAGATTGAGGAGGTAGATATAAGGAAGACTTTCATTCTTTAATTTAATATTGCAATGTAGTATGCATTTTTCTAAGTCTGTATATTTTGAAGTGGGGAGGAAAAGCATATGTTGTCAAGTCACTTCCCCTTTAAGCCCTTCAGTGGCCTACCTTCTCTCCCAACAGTTCTTCCCCTTACACTCTCAGCTCCAGTGCTACTTTCTTCAGGTGAAGCTCTGTGCCCCTTTGCCTCTAGGATTTGTGAATACATTGAGTCCTCCCACTTCACCACCCAGATCTGGCTATGCATCCTTCCAAGTCTTAGGATCCTTAAATACCACATCCTCCGGGAGGCCTTTCCTGATCTCCTTCCTTGGTTTCCCACTGTACATGGTTGTTGTTGTTTTTCTTCTTCTCTTTATTGATTATTTATTTATTTATTTATTTGATTTATTTATTTGACAGAGCATGTGTGTTCAAGCCGGGGGAGTGGCAGGGAGAGGGAAAAGCAGGCTCCCCACTGAGCAGGGAGCCTGATGCGGGGCTTCATCCCAGGACCCTGGGTTCATGACCTGAGCTGAAGGCAGATGCTTAACCAACCGAGCCACCCAGCTGCCCCAGTACTTCCTCCATCATAGCCTTTACCACACATTACTATAATTTCATGCTTATTCTTGATATTCCCAGAAGACCATAAGTTCTATGAGGTTGCAGACCATTGCACAGTAGAACAGTGATTACAACACTGTTGTAAGAATTTAATAAGTAATTGCGGAATAAGTAATTCTGTATTTTGTGGTTGTGGAAACCTAGCCTTAAGAGAGGTGTTAATGCACCCGAATGTTTATAGCAGCAATGTCCACAATAGCCAGACTATGGAAAGAACCTAGATGTCCATCAACAGATGAATGGATCAAGAAGATGTGGTATATATACACAATGGAATACTATGCAGCCATCAAAAGAAATGAAATCTTGCCATTTGCAACAACATGGATGGAACTAGAGCGTATCATGCTTAGCGAAATAAGTCAAGCAGAGAAAGACAACTATCATATGATCTCCCTGATATGAGGAAGTGGTGATGCAACATGGAGGCTTAAGTGGGTAGAAGAATAAATGAAACAGGATGGGATTGGGAGGGAGACAAACCATAAGTGACTCTTAATCTCACAAAACAAACTGAGGGTTGCTGGGGGGAGGGGGTTTGGGAGAAGGGGGTGGTATTATGGACATTGGGGAGGGTATGTGATTTGGTGAGTGCTGTGAAGTGTGTAAACCTGGTGATTCACAGACCTGTACCCCTGGGGATAAAAATATATGTTTATAAAAATTAAAATAAAAAAACATAAAAAAAAAAAAAAAAAAGAGAGGTGTTAGATAACTTGATCAGAGTCACTCAGCTAGTCAGTTTCAGAGCTTTCCTTGTCTTTTACACTGGCAGAGTTTACCCTCTTTCCCCTGTACCACTCACATGAGCAGAAGCAGCTCCAATCCCCAAACATGCTTCAGAATCTGAGTCTCGACTTCCTTTGCCTTTCCAGCTTTTGACACTTTCTGTCTTTCTGATTTCTTCCAGTGTGGTGCAGATCCTGCTTGCTGCTGGTGCTGACCCAAACCTTGGGGATGATTTCAGCAGTGTTTATAAGACTGCCAAGGAGCAGGGAATCCATTCTTTGGAAGGTAAGCACAGAATTCCCTGCTGTTCTGAGCACTCTCTTCCCTTTGGCTTCTAGGCAGCCTTGCTCTTGTGCCCGCTCTCCCAGCAGCTCAGAGTGAGAGCCTGCAAGTCCCTCATCCTCTGGGAACTCATGGATAACGCAGAAAGCTTAGAACACATGCCCTTCACAGTCCCCTCTGGCTCTATGATTTATGTCCCTTCTGGAGTCTTAGGGAATAAGATAGAGGCCTGACTTCATGACCAGAGCAGGGAGTGGGGGATACCTTTCACTTGGTGTTCTCCTGATAGTACTTCACCCCACAGAGTCTCAGGTGAGTGGATATTGGAGCAGGTTTCCATAAAATAATTAAGGCAACTGCATGGAATGTGGCTTTGTTCCTCTTCTACTTCCTGCAGACTTAACCTATCCCATCCCTGTCCCAGAACTAGAAAGCAGCCTCACTGGTTTCCTCTGCCTAAGAGGTCCCTCAATACCACTCTGAATACTGCTTTTTCCCCCTTCTGTATGCAGAATGCAATCCTATCTCTGGGACCGGCCCCTCGATTTACCATTATGACCCAGGACAAAAAGTGAACCTTCTCTGTGCCTTGAGGTTTATGCTTATAAAATAGGGTGGGCATCTGTGACTCCTGAGGGTGTTAATGTGGGTTGTTTGGACTTCAGAAGAAAGAGGCGGTGTGCACCTGTATCAGGGTTCAGTCACGTGTCTGTCGGAGCATACTCAGGCAATCGGTCTTTGTTACTTCTTCTGGGGAGTAGTTCTTCAGAAGTGAGGTGTAGAAGAGGATAGGTTGCTTTGGCTATAAACAGCAATGAATATTTATTTTACTTTTGAGCTTTTGCTGATTCATGCTGACCCCTCTGCCTGTCCATTATCCTGTGTCACTCACAGAAGCTGAGATACCCCTGTTTCCATCAATAGGGTAGCTGAGAAGTACTGCTCTAGGGTTGGCAGTGATGCCCAGAGGGCAGACAGTCATGCCGACTGCCTAACGGTCAGAACACTGAAGGGAGGTTTGGTGAGGCGAGCAGTGCGCTTGGTCCCCAGAGCGGTCAGTGAGGCTGCCAGACTGACGTAGCTGTGGTAGCCCAGGGCAAAGCTGTCGTTGCTGCCCCAGTGAGGTTCTCAGATCAGCAGCACGAAGGCGGTGTCAAGAGCGTCAGAGCGTTGCTGCTCGGGGGAAGTGTGGAGTAGCCCTCCCCCTACCTCTCTACTTCTCTAAAACTGCTCCTTCTGTCAAGCTCCACTTCTGTATCTGGATCCTCCACGAAGCCTTTACTGTCCTTGGCAATAATTGCAACCTGCCCTCAGCTGCTCTTTTGAATGTTCTCTAAATCTTGGCCTTTTATATGGTTATTTGAGCTTTCATCTGCCCATATGTCTTTCCTTTCCTCCTCAGCTGACAGCTCCACGTGCAGGCCATGACCTATGCTTCCTTGGATTCCCCACTGAGCTGGAGGAATTATGTTCACTTTATGTTTCAGAGGAAAATTTCATGAGTGAAACTTGCCCTGTGTGGAGACACCTCTTGGCTATTCTCTCCTCACTCGAACACAGCATTACTGTCCTCAGCTTGGTCTTGTGTCTAGGTGCTCTCACAAAAAAGCAAAGGGGGCAGAGCCAGGTGGAAGGGAAGGGATTATTTGAGTGCCTTATCATCTGCTCTCAGGATCCCAGCAGGGCTCAGACACTATTTTTGATTTCATAGAATCCCAGGGCTGTGAAGCCATGGAGGCCAACCTTTGCTGTCACACCAGTTCCTACCCCTGCACCTAAGTTTTATATCTTTGTTCTCTCCAGATTGATGCTCATATTCAACATTCTAGATCAGTAGTCAGCAAACTTTTTCTGGAAAAAGCTGCTTAGTGGCTTTTAAGCTTGGTGAGCCACCTGGTCTGAATTGTGAGTGCTCAGCTTGGCCGCTGTAGTGCCGATGCAGCTATAGACACACAACACATGTACGTGGGTATGGACCAGTAAAACTTTTTAATTTGCAAAAACAGGCAGCAGGTTGGATTTGGCCCGTAGGCTGTATTTGCTGACCCTGTTGTAGGTATTTTCTTTTTTCTTTCTTCCTTCTTTCCATCCTTTTTTTCCCCTTCTTTTCTGTCAACTTCCTCTTAAATTTATTTTAACTCTTAAACTAGCTAGCCTATATTCTAGATAGGTAGGTAGATAGACAACAAAAATATTGGAAAAGGCTATTATATTCCTTATGAAATAAGATAAAAATATTAAGTATCTCTTCTTATTTTGTATGATCTATGAATTTAGTGAGTAAGCTTTCTGTGGATTCGTATATTTACTGATGACATTCCTACCTAGCAGACACTGTTCTAGGCATTGGTGAGTTAGACAGGCAAGATCCCTGCCATCATGTGCTTTATGTGTTAGTCTTTGGTTTATGAGACTGAGGACCTTCAGATGTAGTCTTTGGTTTAAATGTTTGTAAGGACTCAGTTCAGTATGGAGCCTTGGAGCATGTAATCATGACAATTTTGAAGCATTACTCAACATTCACAACTGTGTCCACCAAACTTCACTTTTTTCTATCCTCCATTTCTCATGTTGTCCACGGAATTTTAAGAGATTTTCTTAGATTTCTTGCTAAAATAAAAATGTGTTTAGCATTTGTTGTAATTTTTTTTGCCCAATAACCCTTTCGCCCAAAGACACTAAGTTATTCTGACATGGTCTTGTCTTGTCCTTAGCGAGCCCATACTGATACCCAGTAATTACCTAAGTGTTTAAGAACCATTAAAAAAAAAACCACATTCTAGAATTTTATCAGAATCATTGATGAACTCACTCTTTAGCTTGCAGGATATGCCTGGCTCTGCATCTTTTTGTTGTTGTTCTAAGGGTTTTTTTGTTTTTGTTTTTGTTTTGTTAAATTCCAGACTGCACTGCCTGCCACAGTTTCTGGCAGCTTATCTAATTTTCCCTGGCATATCAGTTTGGATTTTCTGTGCCCTCCCAACTTCATATGCTCTAGGCCCTGAAAAGTAACCGTTCTTTAGAATCATCCCAGGGATCTCTTCTCTCCTTACTAAGCCTTTAGCTCCTTCTTAACCAGATCGATCGATTGATCGATCTTCCTTTCTTTCTTCCTTTTTTCCTTTCTTTCTTTTATTTAAAGATACCTCGTTCTTTTATGCATTCAACCTGTATCTGTTACCTACTCTATCTATTTCTGGGTCATTCTCATTGGTGAAGTAGACAGGAACAAAAGAACCTTGTGATTCTTTAGATGGGACAGACTTTCTCACAGGAGGTTACCTGACTTATAGGATGTGTGAGGAGAGTAGAAAAGAGCAAGAGTGCTAGCCTTTTGCCCAGAGTGTGTCTAGGCAAATTCAAAGGAAAGTCACAGGCTTAGTTGGACAGTTCTTCACTATTGCAGCAGAGTCCATCAAATTTACTAAATTTCTAGTAGATATTTCTGTGGCCCTTTGTACTGTGCTAAGTACTGAAAGGAAGTGGTAAGTTGTCGTTTGTGACCTTGCCAGGACCTCTAAAGCCCAGTAATACATCCCTTTTCTACCTTATCAGTATTGTGAACATCAAGAGATAAAGCATATGATGTGTGAATTGTAAAGTGCTCTGCAGTTGTAATTGCTTATTAGTTTTATTTCTTTATAATTCAGCATGCATTTACTGAGTGTCAGGCACACTGCCAGATGCTGGGAATGTAGAAATGAATATACATGATCTAGGCCCTCAACAGTGTTCCCAGTTAAGTGAGAAGACAGACCTATGAACAAGGCATCACAGTACAGAGTGATAATGCAAAGGTAGATGTACAATGAATGGAGATAGCACTGGCATAGGCAATGATAAGCGCTACCTGAGGGCAGACTGCTGTCTGGGAAGGGGCATAGTGTGAATGACTTTGAATAGGGTCTTAAGGAAGAGTGGGAGATTGCCTGGCAGACTAAGAGGTATGGATCTTCTGGGTAGAAGGGACAACACATGAAGAGACGTGGGATGGGTGGGTGACAGCAAGGACTCATCTGCCTCAGTGTTGAGAATAGCAAGAAGCGAGACTAGAGAGGGAAGCAGGGTTCTGCATGAGAAGGACATTGTAGGACAGTTGTAGGGTGCTCACACTGTTTTCCGAAGGTCCTTGAAGGATTTTAAGAAAGGAGATGCTTGGTTTACATTTGCAATTTAAATGAATCATTTGGATGGGGTGAGGGATGAAATTGGAGGAGAGAGATTAGCAGTGGCTCTTTGACCTTTAGGGGATGATGGCCTCCTTTGAGAATTGGATGAGAAGCTATGCTCCTCTCCCCCAAAATGTACTTAAAATTTCTGGGGATTCCTAAAAGTGATATTTGGAAACGGAGAAAGTAGATGTTTAAAAAAAATATTAAGAGGTTGAATTCTTAGCTGAATGTAGGAATTGATGGAAAAGGAGGCATCCGTGGTGACATCCCGATTTCTGATTTGGGTGAACAGTTGGATGTGTGGGTCTGGAGTTCAAAGGAGAAGTCTGGCAGGAGATAGGGATCTAGGAGTCACCAGCGTTTGCTTGGTAGTGACTACAGTGGATGTGACTAAAATTGTCCAAGGAAAAGAGTGAAGGTAAGAGGTGAGGGGACAATCTCCTCACTCAGGGTACAGCATCTAAGGTGTGAAGAAGAAAGAGGATCCAAACAGGAGTGCCAAAAGCATTGGAGAAATTGCCTTGTTTTCTTTCAGAGAGGTTCTTTCTGTTTTACCTGCTTAGAACAGGCACAGTCTAGAAAGGAAAGAAACTTCTGCAACCCCCTTTATGAGACTTTGTCATCGGTTGCCCCGTTCCTAGCAAAACCCTTCTATTTTATATATGGCCATTGCTCCTTAGCAAGAAGACTGCTCTGCTAGGCATATTACAATATTCCCCACCCTCATCAAGGTGGGTGTTTCTGGGCAGAGGGCAGGTCTGCTAATGCAAGTGATGCGAGAGTGCCCTGCATAGAAACCAGGTTGGCCTGACTGTTCTGTCCATTCTCTTCAGCCATTAAGAGTGGCATCTTCAGAGGTATGATGGTGTCCTGGAGAGAGGTCAGGCTTTAGTGCTAGGCAGTTATCTAAGCTCTGTTTGCCTAAGTTCTGTAACTTACTAGCTATGTGTTCTTGAGCCAGTAGTTAAGGTTTTAGAATTTCCGTTTTCTCCTCTATAACATAGGGATAACAATACCCATCTTACAGGGTTGTTAGGATGACTAGAGATAAGTAAAGCATCATGTGAAGGATGATATTTGATGAAGAACTTCTCTACAGAGGTGGGTTTGACTCCGTGTAAAGCTGCCTTGGAGGTACTGAGCAACTCATTACTCCAGGGGCATTGACAGAGGTTGCCCATCAGGGATTGTGTACAGGGGATTCTTGCCCTGGGTCTTTGGGTAATATGGCTTCTAAAGGACCCTATCAGCCGTGCGATTTCTAAGGTCTAGAAGCTCTAGGCTCACCATCAGAACAAGTGATGTACTTATAAGTGGGATTTGAGCTGAGCTTTGGAGAGCAGAAAGAAAGTGGGAAAAGAAAAGCTGTTCTAAGCAGGGAACACAGCTTGAGCAAAGGCACATAGAGGGGACATATGTGGAAAGGGGAGCATGGAGATCACTGCTGCTTCTCTACCAACTCACTCCCTGATATTGACCACATTCCATTCAGTGCCTTGATCCCCATCCATGCCCACTCCAGGAGAGTTCCACTTGTGGCTGGCAGATGGGTGGTGGGTCCCAATCCTCAGGTGGAGGAGACAGTAAATTAATGGTAACAGTAAACAAGTCATCCAGCCAGAGATGCCGCAGGGTGCTTGTAAGTAACTGTTATAAACATTGGGTGTCTCAGGCAGTCAGAAATGCAAGCGAGCACTCTGAGCGCCTCTTATATGTACAATTAAAACAATAAAACACGGCAGAAAAATGGTCAGAACAGGATATAAATCAGCTTCTCTTCTCAGCTTCAAATGGTGGCTGAATAAAGATGAGTCGTGTAGAAGCTGGGTTGGCGTAGGACCCTTCTGGGGCTAGAGGGTCTGACTTGCCAGGCTCTACCTCCCAAGGCCAACCCCAACAGTCTGGGTGGTCCTCTGCCCACAGCTCCATGGGCTGCAGGTTCTGGCCTGCTGTAGCTGACCTCCCCATCTCTGTGTCTTCAGATGGGGGACAGGACGGTGCAAGCTGGCGCATCACAAACCAGTGGACAAGTGCCCTGGAGTTCAGGAGATGGCTAGGAGTCCCCGCTGGCGGTAATGCAACAGCTCTCTAATATTTCTCCCCTTCCCCAGGACATGCCAGGGAGTGGTCTCATCCTGGTTCATCTCTTTAGTAGAAGTTAACCACCCAGCACCCACCATGTGCCCAGCCCCACCTAGGGAGAGCAGAGAAAATGTATGCCCTCAGAGAGCATAAATTTAAGTGGAAGTAATTATGCACCCAATGACATAAGAATCACCTAGAGAGCTTGTTAAAACACGGAGTCCTGGGTCCCACCCCCAGAGATTCTGATTCAGTGACTCTGGGGTGGGAACTGAGATTTTGCATTTCTCACAGCTCTCCATTGTTTGAGTAGCATGATCTAGACCGCAGATGTTAGTTCTGGCTTTGGGCTTGAACTGCTTTTTAAAAACTCATCTGGGCCTTTTCCCTGGAAGAGACCTTATTTTGCCACTTTAATTTCACTCCTAGTGAGGCTGAGTGCTTATGCCACGGTACTATGGGTATTACAGGACACATAATAACTATAACACCTGCAGCAATTTTCTGCACCTTTCAGCGGTCCTGTCTCCTTATTTATAAAATAAAGGTTACCAGTTTGTTTCCTGGAACTAACTGAACATAATAATATAAGCAAATAAATAAATAAATAAAGGTTATCAGAAGAGTTAGAGATAGCATATTTGTCCCTAACCTAAAACCTAGAACACAGAAGGAATCCCACTAATGTAAATTTCTGGTTTTCTGTACTCTCATAGAACTTTACCCAAACTCTTCAACATAGCCTTCCAAATGCTTTTCAGGGGTAGCAAACTGTTGTCTCTAGAGAGCCAAACATTATTAAGAGTCTGAGGAGTGGCTTAGCTGTCACCGAACCATGTGACTTTGGGCATTTCTCTTTATTTCTCTGAGACTTGATTTTTCTCATCTGTAGGGAAGAATATTTCCTCCACCATTGGCTTATTAGAAAGATCAGATTAAAGTACTTATGAAAACACTTGAGAAAATATAAGCCATCACGAAATGTGTAAGGTACTAGCAAGAAAAGTCATTAATAGTAATAACAAAGATTGAAGACTTGACCAAGACAGTACTTGACAAGTGTTCAGTCAGAGGTACAGATAACAGAGGACTATCAAGAGCTCAGAGAAGAGAATCTCTGGTTGAAGCAGTCAAGGAAATAAAATGGTATCTGAGCCTCAGAATAAAAAGTGTTATGGAGGGCCTGAAAGTGGGTACAGTTGGGCATAAAGGGGTGTGTTATATCCCAAACACTGGGAAACAGAGAAATGTGTGTCAGGCTGCAAAGTGAACTTGTTAAAATGAAGCTTCTACAGAGCAGATTTATTTTGAGAAGTAGTGAACAGTAAAGATGCTGAGTTCGTGCACTAGGGCCAGATCAAGATGTTGGGACTTTGTCCTTTAGACAGAGAGGGGCTTTGAAGGTTCTAGAGAAGAGGGCACTGCAGGAACAGATCCTTTCCAGGGTGGAGAAGCAGGAGAGGTGGTCACAGAATGGCGATGATAAGACCAGTGCAGCAGCAGGTAACATGGACTGATAACGGTGTGCCACAGCACCCTGTGATGCAGGCACTCAAGGAAACTGAGGCAGAGAGATGTAGCCAAATGCCAGCAGAGCTATCCTCTGCTCTTATGCAGAACCCAGCAACCGTGGCACTCTGTATGTACCAGGATCTCTGCTCGTCCAGAGTCTTAGAAGGCTTGGGAATCTGCCAAGCCAAAAGTTGTTGGGGCAAGTTATTACTTTTAATGTCTCTGCGTCTTCCTCATCATTGTCACAGCCTTGTTGCACCTCCAGGGCCAGTGGTTCTATGTCTCATTTCTCAGCAGTGCCAGCTGCTGTAGTCACCAAGATGGACAGTACACTGTCAATCCATCATGCCTGTTAACCAACTTCAAGGTGAAGTGTATCAGCCAGTTAGGTTAATTGTTTCTCTCTTTTTAGCTTTCTAAGCCCATATATATATGTTTATATATGTTTGACTAGGAGAAGGAGATAGACTAGTTGACATGTTTTATTAAAAAGAATAAATTTGATACATTTATAAAAATAAAGAAAAGTAGGATGGGGTGGTGAAGAACTAGTCCTTTGATTTTTAACTGATTTACATATTTTGTGTATAAATATTTTTTCATCAAAAGTTCCAAATCAGGGATGGGTCCCACACACCACACAAAATATATTAGAGACATTTATATGGATAGCAGGAAGGGAGACAGAGGGCTGAAATTTTCCAGGCACCCAGTGATTGATGGGGGCTGAGGCTCCCCCTGACGCTTTATTGAGTTTCCGATGATTATCTCTCGCTGAGACATTTTTTACAGATGACGGTCGAGCTGTCACAATGGACCATGGGGGAAAAAAAAACAACAATAATAACACTTTAATCTTTTTACTGCACTGCTCCCTAGTATCTCAGATTCATCTTCCCTGACGCACGCAGTTCATTATTCTGCCCCTCCCTGGATGGGAAATAAAGGAAAATAAATATATATGTAGACACACTTACCCACATACATACACACACACAGACTGGATAGAAGAGACCACCTCAGAACAGAGAGAGGCAGAATTTATTGTTCTTTTTGCAAGTGTTGAGGTTTATTAGTAGAGATGCTGGGTTGGCTTGGAATTGGCTATTAATTACAGCATTTTGTATTTGTTTTTTATTGCAAGTTTTTAACATTTTGAAGAAAAGACAGAGGAGAGGCAAGCAGGTGTAGAGATGGGGAGCACAGAGGGACTGAGTTTGGCCAACCAGGAAGCATAACTGGCTGAAAGGCAGAGAGGGCAGGCTCCTCTTGTCGCCAGCCCTACCTGGAGGATCCCTGGCGCTTAAAGATGGGATGTTTTGGTTGGGACAGGGGCACAACAGGGGCAGTGGGGAAGTTAAGCTCAGAGTAACAATAGGTCACCTCAGAGGGGCTCTAAATAGCTATGACATGTTACTGCTGTGAGAGTTAGAAGAGATGGGAAGAAGCGGACAATCAAACAGTGTTGCTGGGCCTGCAGACAGCAGAGTAACACTTTCTTAAGAGGTTGTTCCACTCTTTGAATTTGATGGTGTGAAGGTGACATGTGGGCTTTGGAAACCTCCACCTGAGTCTGTGGTCCATGAAGGGGCACCTGCCTGGCTCAGTTGGTGGAGCATGCAGCTCTTAATCTCAGGGTTGTAGTTTGAGCCTCACTTTAGATGTAGAGATTACCTAAAATAAAACATTTTTTAAAAAGGGGTGGGGGGAGGGTCCTGAGCCAGAAAGGATGCCACACTGTCTAGCATCACAGGCATGGTCAACAACATGTCTTCTTAAAGCTCCAACCTTCCCACTCTCCCCCTTCCCTTTCATGGGGATGAGAGAAGATGAGTTTGGGGTTCTTAGGGGAAGGCTGCCCTTTATGTGACTTCAGTAGAGTAAGTGCTGACCCAGTCTTCCCTTTAATTCTTCATACCTTTTCTGAGCTCCTACTAGAAGCTAATAAAGAGATAAACAGAGTTCTGTTCTTAAGGAGAAATTTTCCAGTCCATGGGCAAAGAACGTGGTGTCTGTGAGAACCATCTGCAAGTGAGGTCTTCTTCCCTCCATAGGCCAGCCTAGATGGCCATGAGTGCCTTTCTTGTAGGAAGGATAAAAAGATTTCTAAGACACAGGATCTATCCTTCAGGAACCCATCTTCTTCTTGGGGAGACAAGCTTACCATCTACTCACTAAGAAGTATTTATTGAGCACCTGCCATGTTTAGGAACATACACATGAGGCAATCTGCAAACCCATAAGACTTAAGAGAATGTTAACTAATTTGATGTTAACTAGATATTACTTGAATGCATAGAGGAAAGGGAGATCAGTGAAAATCAAACTGCTTGAGTTATAAAGAATAGGTAACTTGTAGATAAAAGGAATAATGAAGTCATGTAATCACATAAGGAAATGAGTACAGTCCTTGGAGTTAAACCGAGCAGCTCGGTCATTGAGTATCAGTGTCCTGAAACAAGCTACATACTTCTGTAGGTCATGGTTTCTTCATTAATTAAGTAGGAATAGTAATAACAATAAAAATAATAACCTAGTATGATTCTTGGGAGGAAAACAGTTGTAAAGTTCCCAGCACAGAACCTAGCACATAGTAAGTGCTCAATAAATGGAGGCTATTATTTTCTTACTTCTCTAAGAGTTATATACTTATTAATCCAAGTATTGGAGAAAGACTCTTAGTCCTAGGATATTAGGCATCAAGACCCCTATTACCTTCCACTGAGGATGAAATGGGCTCCCTGCAATGAGCCTGACGTAGTTTCTAGGCTAGTGTGAGAAGATCCTGGCCAGAGTGTGAGTGTCGCCTCAGGAAGAGGAAAGGGCACAATAATAAATGTTTTACCATTATTGAGTACCTACTGCATGCCAGGCAGTGTGCTCACCTCCTTATGTACATTTTTTTAATATAATAGCTTTGTTGAGATTTAATTCACATAGTTCAGTCATTTAAAGTGTGTAAGTTGGGGCTGGGTGGCTCAGTCAGAGTACTCAGTATCACTGAGATACTCACTGAGTATCTCAGTGGCTCAGTCAGATACTCAATCAGAGTATCTGACTCTTGATTTTGGCTCAGGTTGTAATCTCAGGATCCTGAGTTCGAGCCCTGCGTCCGGCTCCATGCTCAGCTGGGAGTTTGCTTGATTCTCTCTCTCCCTCTCCCCCCACTCATACTCATGTGTGCATGCACACATGTGTGCTTTCTCAAATAAATAAATCTGTTTTTAAAAAGTGTATGTCACTGGTTTATAGTATATTCACAAGGGTTGTGCATCCATCACCACAATCAGTTTTAGAACATTTTTATCAGTCCCTAAAGAAACCCCATTCCCCATTTCCTCTCAACTCCCCCTAACTTTAGACAGCCACTGACCTTTGTTTCTTTAAATTTGCATATTTTGGGCATTTCATATAAATGGAGTTACAATAGATGATCTTTTGGACTGACTGCTTTCACTTAGCATGTTTTCAAGGTTCATTCATGTTGTAACACCTACTAGTACTTCATTCCTTTTTCATAGCTGAATAATAGTTCATTAATGGATCTACCAAATTTCACATCTCCATCAGTTGAGGGATATTTGAGTTGTTTCTGTTCTATTCTATTATGAATAATACTGCTGTGAATGTTTGTGTACAAGTTTTGGTGTAGATATAATGATTTCAGTTTTCTTGACTTTATACCTAGCAGTGGAATTGTTTGGCCATAGGATAACTCTCTATTAACCTTTCGAGGAACTGCTAGACTGTTTTCCAAAGAAGCTGCACCATTATTTTACATTCCCACTAGCCATGTGTAAGGGGTCCAGTTTTTCTGCATCCTTAACCAGCTCTTGCTACTGCCTGTCTTTTTTACTTTGGCCATTGTGGTGGTTATGAAGTCGTTTCATGCTATGGTTTAAATTTGTGTTTCCCTGATGGCTAATGATTTTGACCATCTTTTCATGTGCCTTTTGGCCATTTGTACATCCATCTACTCAAATCCCAGGTCTATATTTTTTTAAAGATGTTATTTATTTATTTGACAGTCAGAGATCAGAAGTAGGCAGAGAGGCAGGCAGAGAGAGAGAGAGAGAAGAGGAAGCAGGCTCCCCGCCGAGCAGAGAGTCCGACGCAGGGCTCAATCCCAGGACCCTGGGATCATGACCTGAGCCGAAGGCAGCGGCTTTAACCCACTGAGCCACCCAGGTGCCCCAGCCTGGTCTATTTTTTAATTGGGTTTGCCATTGAGTCTTGCGAGGTAGGTGAGATTTGCAGATGAGGAAACATTCTCAGAGATGTTAAGTGTTTTGATCAATGTTGCACAGCGACTTTTGCTTCCCAGTCTGATTGACTCCAAACTCTTTTCTTTCTAAATCGCAGTGCTGCCTCCTGAGGACTCATGGTAGGATCACCAGGGTCCTCTTATGGGGGTTTTGACAGCAGGAAGAGAGGAGTTCAAAGTCTATTTGGAGACATTAACTAGGACTAGGTAGGAAAAGCCTCTGAAACTCAAACAGAGGAATATGGATGTATTACAGCTCCAGGACTGGAAAAATGGCCATTTCCTAGGGGGCTGGCCATTTCCTGTGCCCCTGACTATACCACATCATCTTTGATTTTCACAGTAAACCAGTTCATAGATATTAATGTTTCCATTTTACCAATGATGAATTTGAGGCCTGGAGGGATGAAGTAATTTTCCAGAGTCATCAGGATTAGAATTTGGTTCTCTCCAACTCAAAATTCTGAACTCTTTCCTGCCAGAGATATTTTATAAAAGATAGATTTTTTTCAGCATTATTTGAAGCATTTACAAGCTCTTGAGGCCATGGCCCAGCCCATGGAAAGTACTTAATTAATGGTTGGTGGATGAATGAGGAGATAGACCTTGAGTGTATGGTGAAAAAGGACCTAATTCCAACGGGGATTCTGTGGGGCAGAAGGATGTTTAAGTGAGATATTGGAGGTCTCATCCCAAGGCTTAGTGTCCTGGGGGCTTTGCTCTAAGCTTCTAAACATGAGGCTTGGGAAGAGTGTTCTGATGCCCAGACATCCTTGGCTTCCCGGGAGCAAGACAAGGCAGGTAGAGGTGGAATGGTTTAATCAGCCTTGCATCTTTCTTGTTTTTAGCACAAGAACATTAGAGGAAGGACACTCAGAGACCATCCAGTTTGGTGCATTCTGGTACATTCCCAAGCACTGCCTACTGAACATTGCTGAGATGGGGACCCAAGAATCAACAGTTTTTACAAGTTACCCAGGTGATTTTGTTCCCACTAAAGTTTGAGAACCATTGGTGTAGAAAAACTCTTCAACTTGAAAAATAGGGAGTCTGGGACACAGAGGGCTTGAAATGCATTCCAAGGTAGTTGAATGAGTTATTTTTTAGTCCAGGTCTCTCATCTCCTGATCTGTTGTTTTTGCTGTTCACCATGTTGCTTAATTCCTTAACAAAAAACTATTGTGTGCCCATAGCTTTCAGAATAGAATCCAAACCCCTCTGAGAGTCGGCCCTCTGCCTCCATGGGCAACCTCCTCTCTGCTCACAGCATCCTAGGTTCACTGAGAGACTCAGTTTCTTGAATGTACATGTAGTGCAGTCTTTACCCCTGGCCTTTGCAAACACCACTTTCTTTCCTAGAACGTCCTTCTTCCCCTCTCTACCTGGCAAGATCCCCCTCATCCTCAAGACAGTTTATATCTTGAGGTAATGTGTGTGCCCTGTCTCTGCTGCCATCAGACTGTGAATGTGTGACTCTCATAGCGCCTGCTGATCTGAGCTGCTCACTTGTGGTATGTTCATGAGCAGGCAGGTGGGTAAAGGCTCTCGTATGTTCATCGCTGAAGCTGTGTAAAATACGTGATACTGTATGAAATACATACAGAAAATGTTATCAACTAGTTACTGTCATCCACGAAGAGCCTAGGATGTAATTGGGGAGTCAGAGGGAAATTTTAACGCAAGAAACTATTATAAGAGATGTTGTTAGTAAAGAATTAACTGGTAAATGGGTACACATAATCAACACAGCAGGCATCCAGGGCAGAGCTGGGAGGAAAGGACTTTCTGGAAGAGGAGCCTTGGACAGGGCTTTAAAGAACAGGTAGGATTTGAAAAGAGAAAGAGGGGTTTCCAGGCTGTGGAAGGAATCCAATCCCTTGTCTTCCCTGGGATTGGTCTCATGTGACTCCTCACAGGGCGTCTCCCTCTCACTCCATCCTCTGCCCAAAGACAAACACAAGAGGCAGAGCTGACAGCGCCCATAGAGGCTGAGGTGGCGGTGGTTCCATCCCTGCTGGCAGGAGGGGGCTGTCTCAGGTAGTGAGGATTTAAAGAGGTAGTAGATACAGAATAGCCTGGAGGAAGCAGAGCCCAGAGGCTTCTTCCCTAAGACTCTTTATAAAAATTTAACCCAGATCCTGAGCTTCAAGCAAGGTCAGCCAACCCTGGTTTATGTGAGGCTTGAGTCTACAGGCACTGATAGAAGTTGGGCATGGAGAAGCATAGAAGCATGAGCCAGGGGGCCTCTGGATCTGGTTCTCTCCACTACCAATTAGCAGTGCAGGTTGGGCAGGCCACCCAGCCTTTTTACCTCTGTCTTCTAATCTTTTGAACAGAGAGAATGGTATCTGTCCTAAGTTGTCACAGGATGAGGAAACAATCGCGCTGATGTTGCACAGATGGAAGGGGCTGTTCTCGCCCTTGTCAGAGTAGTTGTAGAGGTTCTCTCTCATGGGGACATGCTCACATCTTTAAAGGCAAAAGGCGCTGCTGGACCCTCCGTGACATTAGACAGCACAAGTTCCTGGGAGTGTCACTCGTAATTAGGGTTGTCTTTCTTCTGCATAAGGCAGCAGTAATAAAGCTTTTGTTACCCAGAGACCACCCATCTTGACTCCTATACCTTTTTTCAAAGTCTCCCCCAATAGACTTTGCATATGTGGAAAGTGCCATGTCTGATTCATGTCCGTGCCCCCAGTGCTTAACCCAAGAGAGAGAGCAGCATTAGTCAATGTGGTGATGTTTAAAAAATACCTCTTATCAAAAAAAAAAAAAAAAAAACCCTATTATCAGATTTGATTCTCATAATATTTAAATATTTAGTATTGCTCAAATTATTTCTTATCATACCCATTTTACAGATAGAAGAACTTAGTGGCAGAGCTTAGATTCAGGACTGTAAGACCCCCTTTACCTTAAATCAGTCTTTCTCACTGGGGAAGACAGTTGCTTTTTTTTGCAGTTTCAGCAGTGCTGGCAAGTGGCCAGGGCTGTGTGACAGGCTTCAGGGACTACTTTCACCTCTGCTGACTCCTTGGCCCTGCTGAGTCCAAGGGAATCCTGCAAAGAGCACATCGGGCACATGTGTTTGCGACAGCACCCAAGGCATAGACTTTGCAACGTCGAAAGGCAGAGGTGGAAGCAGGAGGATGACAGTGCAATGTGTTGGCCTTCTCCCTGTGGTCAGAGGAGCGGAGAGACGTGAATAGCTGGCTTAGAGGAGAAACAGGAACCTGAGCTCATCTTACCCTGTGCTAGAGACAGGCTGGTAAATGGCTTAGTTGGGAAGGGGTCAGTTCACTGGCTGAGGATCACCCGTAAACACGGGGCCTCAAAAGACCACCTTGGTGGACAGCTGGTGAACCAGTCTTGGGTGAGTCATTTTAGCTTCCATGGATTTATTTCCTTTTCCTCAGGGAGAGTGGGTGATGGTGTGTGCTGCACCTCTCCCCACACCTCCTTTCCGCCTTTAGCTGCTTTTTTTGGATAGAGAATAATATGACCTCGAATGATCTGGGGGCTTCAGCAAGATCTTATGGGACAGGCTTCTCAAACTGGGTGATGTGAGGAAATGAGCTTATTGCTAAGAGCACCAAATGGGCCTAGCTGACTTTGACTAGGTCGTAGCTCCCATGCTAACTGATTACAGTACCTTTCTTAACTTCAGTTTTCTCATCTGTAACATGACAATAACTTCTACATCACAGGGTTAATCTAAAATAAATAAGGAAAGCAAAATGCTCTTTTACAGGTGATTGTAATGCACTACTCAGTCCCAAAGAATGTTCTGGGGAACACTAATACTGCAGGTTTTTAACAAGGACAAGGTAGAAAGAGGCTGCCGAACAGGAAGCTGCTGACTAACACCAAATTAAACAGCTGGTTCTTACTCAGCACTGTGCCTTTCAAAAAGAAAAGTATATGAAGGATTCCCCAAATGCAGCCACTTTTCACAGAGAGAATGCACTTTTGGAAGCACAAGACTAGATAGGAAGGGTAATAGCTGACATTTACTGAGAGGTATTGTATGCCAGGCACTGTTCCGAGCCCCTTTACTCACAATGTCTTGTCTAATCCTTACAACATCCCATAAGAGGCTACTGTTATCTCCATTTACCGATAAAGAAACTTGGCATAGAGAGGTTAGGTGATTTACCCAAGATTACAGTGAGTAAATTCAGAACTGGGATCCAAACACCAGGCTCTGGCTCCCGAGATCACTTATATAACAGCCACACTCTAAAACGGGTAATCCTAGGAACTTATTTATGTGTTATGTATCTTATTAGCTAATTCAACAAGTATTTATGAAGCCCATATTTATGTCTAGACACATACTGGCCACTGGGGATACAACTCTAAAGACAGTCACACTTTCTGCCCTCAGTGAGCATTTGGTCTGGTAGGGAACATAGTCAAGTAAACAGATGATTACAACAGAATAGAGTCAATACCGTAATTGGGAGATGTCTAAGGTGCTAGGGGAGCTCTTGGGAGGAACAACTGCCTCAGACTGAGGGAGAATCACTGCAGGAAGGGACTAAAGTGAATTGGAATTAGTCAACCAAAGGCATGGGAGAGGGGAAAACGTTCCAGGTAGTAGAATAGTATTTGCAAAACCTCAGAGGCAAGAAAGCACATTAGGAAGGGAGGGAATAGTGAGAGATGAGACCTCAGAGGTGTGCAGGAACCCTCTTCAGATACATTCCTTATTAGCTGGGCTATGACGTTGGCACTCTGCTGACATTTGTCCCTGAACTGAATAAGTCTAGCCGTATTCCTTAAGTTCATGTGCTTTTTATGGTAAGCACCCAGTGTACAGCTCTGTCATTGTGTTTACGAAACAGTCTTATAATTTGTCTGTTCCTGATTGTTGCATTAGACTGTTAACTTCTTAAAGTCAAGAACCCTGTCTTCTTCATTAGTACGTCTCCAGAAGCTATCACTATGCAGTGATGCTCAGTAAATGTTGTTTGTTGAATGAATGATGTGTTTTCTTTGTAAAATGGATTATATCCTTCCTGCTTTCGTGAGCCAACTATCACTTTTCCTCAGGTGCATCATTATATCCAGCAGTTAATGTCCTATGTGGAGTTCAGTGGTGCCCTTAGGGGATTTTGGGGTGCTGTATTCTTGACTTCCTCTTTCAGCTTTTTGTGGTGCTGTTCTTTTCCCTTCCTGCCTAGCCAGGACTTGATTATAATCAATTTGCTGGATTCTGAAGCCTCCTCCCCAGCCTTGTTTGTTTCTCCTAATCTGCAGTGGGCTGGAAATAAGATCATTTACCATGATTTGATAAGACTGTTTGTGACTAAGAGTTAGTAATCTCTGAGTTAGGCCCTGAAGAGCCCTTGTGCTGCTGACATGCAGATGCACATGGGGCTTGTATGTTAGCTACTCAGAGCTTCTTCCTGTTCTCCCTGCTCAGGAGAAGTCAGATTACACTCAGGGTTTGGAGGAGGTGTTCAGTCTGGAGAGCCTCTGCATGGTGGAGAAGAGCTGTTCTACCTTTGTGTGGCTAAACTACAGCAGTGTCTATTCTTCAGCTACACATTCCACCAACTTCATTTTGGCTAAACACTTGAAATGCTTCCACCTAAGCTAGCTTATCCAGAGGCTAGCTACAAAGCTCAGGCCGATCTCTATAAAGGCAAGTTCCACCAAGAGTGTGTTGTATCTTCATTTGAGCAGAGAAGAGTGAGTAGGAACCAAGGCTGAGACTAGAATATCTGGGCTCTGGGCTCTGATTCCCTCATTTGCAAAAGTAGAGTGACAACATGATATGATGTAAACAAAAAGCATTCGGATTAGATCTGGGTTCTAATCCTCACTCAACCACTCACTCACTAGGTGACCTCTGTACCTCAATTTCCTCATCTGTACAATGGGAATTATAATACCTACTGTATCAGGTGGTTAGAAGAATTAAATAGATTGTGTGGAGTGACCGTGCCAGGCATCGAGTAGAAAAAGGTCATTAGGTGACATCTGTTAGTATTAGGAAGAGACGTTATAGTCTTCTTGTTTGGGGAAACTTGTAAATAGGAAGTCCAGTTTCTCAGGAGGGAAATGCATAGACTCCATTCCATTATCACTTAGAAAAGAATGATTTAGAACTGGTATGGTGTGGGGCACGTGGGTGCCTCAGTCAGTTAAGTGTCTGCTTTAGGCTCAGGTCACAGTCCCAGGGTCCTAGGATTGAGCCCCGCATCAGGCTGCCTGAGCCTGCTTCTCCCTCTCCCTCTCCCTGTTGCTCCCCCTGCTTGTGCTCTTTCTCTGTAAAACGAATAAATAAAATCTTTAAAAGAAAGAAAGAAAGAAAGAAATAGTATGGAACTTTTAACTACCTAGGCAAGGTTACCTCTTGACTAAATTATACCCTTTATCCAGTGGGAGGTAAGAGAAATCTGCCTTTTCAAACTCTGTGCCATGGGCTAGTGGGAGGGGAGTACAGGTACGTAGGACCCAAATTTTGCCCTCAACAAACTCAGCTCAGGAGGGAATATAAGACAGTAATTTCAATAATTTCTACATGAGGCAGAAAGAAACCCTGTCTATACAGGATAAATATTGTTCTATGGGTTCTCATCTCTAAGGCAGGGCCCCAGAGGTAGGGTAACCACCCAATTTATTGTCCAAACTGGGACTGTCCAGTGTAGTAGGCATAAACCAGACCCATCCAGGGTAAACTGGGACCTATGTGGTCACCCAGCCCAGAGGGTCCTATAAAATTGATGGAACTAGTTTTAGGTTCTTCTGTATTAAATTGGAGAGTCATGAATATTAGCACTAGAGTGAACTGGGGGGTTTTGGTTCTTTGACCATATGAAATGCTTATTCTTTTTTCCCATTTAATCTATATAACTCTATTTTTTTTACTTAAAGTCAATTAGCCAACATATAGAGTACATCATTAGTTTCAGCTATAGTGTTCAATAATTTGTCAGTTGCATATAACAATACCCAGTGCTCATCACATCACATGCCCTCCTTAATACAACTCTTTTTAAGTGGTGGGCTTATTGTCCATATTTTTTCAGTTGAGAAAACTGAGATTCAAGAGCAAGTACAACTACATGTGCCTTTGAACCCCTCTTTTCTTCCATAGCCTTGAGGTCATCAATCAATGAAAGTCTTTCTCTTTGTACTTATCCCCTTCCTTTTAGAATCTTTCCCTAATACTATAAACATGCTCAGGTCTCATATAGCCTTTAGAAAATCATCTCACCTACAGTTATTCTCTACGAACCATTTGGTGTCTGTCTTTCTTTTATCAACCAATCTCTGGGAGGACCAGCAGACACTTGCTACATTCATTGCCTCCTCCTTACATCTTGAACTCACTCTCCAATGGCTCTGTAAAAGGGAGATAGTATAGAGATTGCCTAAAGTCATATATTCTTGGGTCAGACAAACCTGCATTTCTGCCACTGACTAGCTTTGCACTCTTGAATCAAAAACTCTTCTATAACCCTTAGTTCCTGTCTGTAAGTAGAATTATAGCACCACTGTCTGAGGACAGTTGCAAGGATTTCATCTGGGATGAAATGCTTGTTGTTCTTACCTTCAAAAAAAAAAAAAATGTTCACAGCAGATTATTAAAGGTTAAAAAAATACAAAATTGCAATATAGTAAGCTCTAATTTTGAAGAACAGGTATGCATAAGAGATATATATGTGCTTTGTAGGATTGTGTGTAGGATATACATTCATGCTAGTATGTATATATGTTTAAGGAGAGAGAGAGACATATAACAATATTAAATGTAGTTTCCTGAGTTGTTGAGCTGATGATACCTTTTCTACTTTGTACTATTTTGTGATTTCAAATGTGTAATAACTTTTAAAAATTAAAAAAGTTCTTTACAAAATAGTACTAAATACTCACTAGTTTATAAACATCTTTAAAATAGAGAGGTATGTTACTGTTCTGCTAGGAACGCCTTTTTCTCTCACCTGCTTACCATCCCCTAGCGAACCCCCAGCCTCCTTTCTTCACCTGGATAACATCCCTAGCCCCTTCAAGACTCTTATCTTTTGGGATGCTCTCTTCATGCCCAAACTGAGCTAAGCTCCCCTCTGCCTTCTGTATCACCCTGTTATAACTCTAACATAGCATTTATCTCAGATAGCACTTTATATACCTATTTTTGTCGCTTTCTTCATCAGATTGATTCAGGGACCATATCTGATTCATTTCTGTGTCTCCAAATGAATCCTAACACATAACAGATGTCAGTAAACATTTGTGAACTAACTGGCCTTGTTGTACCTCCTCTCACCCCTCACCGATGGCCCAGCACATAGTAGGTGCATTATA
Organism: Mustela nigripes; assembly: GCF_022355385.1. NCBI lineage: Eukaryota > Metazoa > Chordata > Mammalia > Carnivora > Mustelidae > Mustela > Mustela nigripes. The sequence continues at coordinate 48,419,082 of NC_081557.1, read as the reverse complement.
TGTTTAGTAAGCCGTGTAGATGATTGAGGGAGGGAAAGAAAACACCAAGGTGATATTGGTGACTCCTGGCATTTGTTGCTAATGGGAGGGTTTGTGTTGCTGTCCCCCCAGTCCTGGTAACCCGAGAGGATGACTTCAACAACCGACTAAACAACCGTGCCAGCTTCAAGGGCTGCACAGCCCTGCACTACGCTGTCCTTGCTGATGACTACCGCACTGTCAAGGAGCTGCTTGATGGAGGTGAGCGCATGGGGGAATGCGGTTGGAGGTTGGCAGAGAAAGAGTATTTGGCAACCTCTCCACTCTGGAAAATCCATGCTTCTGCAGAGCTCTGTTCCCCTCGCAGAGTGGGAAATGCCCAGAGGGTGGCTCCACCTCATGAGAGTGGCTCTGAGATGTGTGATTTGCCTTCATGTGGCTGGAATGTGTTCTTTGCCTGTGTGTGTGTCACACACCACACCATGCTGCCTGTCTGCATATGCTCTGAGTTTTTTTTATTGTGCCTCTCTCCAGAAATATCCTCTTTTCTCCCCTGTGACCTCCAGAGCAGGGCTAGTGGAACAAGGAGGGAAGCCCTTCAACTCTGTACCAGTGCAGGTCTCAAAGACATTCTCCTTGATCCCATGCCCCAACCACAGTCTAAATTAGCCCCCTTTCATTACTCTGGATCATGGCACGCTATTCTTTCCCATCATCACTCTTGTCACAATCTGGAATTATTTTCATATGTTCAGTAGCCTTCTCCCTAACTTGACTCACTCCCTAAAGGCCACTGATTTGTCCCTAGCACCTAGTTTAGTCCTTGGCATAAAGTAAGCACTCAATAAATCTTTCATTGATTGAATACCCTCCCTTTGGAGAGTGTTGGTTTAATTGGAGGGACAGTATGTGCCATCCCCCAGTTTGGGCTGGTACAGAGTTACCTCCCACCTGTCAGATATTTCCCAAGCTCTCACTTTCCCTCCCACTTCCTCTTATCCCATTCTGGCCTCTCTTTGGGGTAGGGAGAGAAGCATCTTACCTAGGTGTAAGGCCCAGGCCTCTGAGTATGGCACATGACTATCTCTTTATGCCCTTGCTGCCACTTCTTGAGGGCCTAGGGACTTTCTCTTGGGCCTGGATACCAAGGGCCTCCTTGTTGGTGGTCATTCTTCATAGAGCCTGGGAGCCAGAAGCGGCCTCAGAAGTCCTCTGAGTAACCCTGATTATGCTCCCCCTCCTCCTGGCAGGAACCTTCAACAGCTGCCAGGCTGGCATTTCCTTGGACCCTAGCAATGACTGAGGGAACCGTGTTTCTTCCCCAGGAGTCCATTCCATTTTAATTCTTCTCTAACTGCTTAAAACATCTTTTTTAAATACACTGTGATTTTCTTCTCTGTCATTTCTGCCAACTGTCCTCTGCAACCTAATCACTTTTTCAAAATCCAGTATTCAAAGAAAGTTCTTTCAGTCCCAGAGCCCTTCCTTCACAGCCTAACATTCCCAGATAATGTTCTAGTCCTTGTCATGTGATTAGGCTGGAGGGGTTTCTCAGTAATCCCCAAGTCCCGCCACCTTCTGTCAGCCACAGCCACACTGGCTTAAAATTTAGGCCTGGCCCATACCCCCTGCCTAGGCGATCTGCCTCAGAGCAGCAGGGTGTGGCTGGCTCTGGGGCATGAATGCTGTGAGGTGTAGGACTTCTCCTGGATGTGGTGACATTGCCTGGGGTGACTGATGCTTTCAGAGCAAGAGCTCACTGCTTTCAGAAATGGAGACTTAGAAAACTTGTCTCCAAGCAAGGTGCTGCTGACTTTGTCCTTTGGAAAGATTTCAGGCAAGATATTTGCAGCTAAGAATGGGAGCATTCACCATAGGGCTTGTTTCTGCTGAGCCTTAAAATCAGTCAGTACTCGAAGCCATTGTCCAGTGGTTTACATTCCCTGCTTCCCGTCAGCCCCCAAACAGGGAATTCACTCTAAAGAGAGACCCTCACCCAGCCTTCCAGATCGAACACCTTTGAAATGAAGATGCGCAGGCCTTTTATGAACCATCCCCCACCCTCACCCCCCCAGGCCAAGGCTGGTCCTTTGAGCCATTCCAGGGGCATGGTTCCTGCCTGTTGGCTTGGAACAGATGCCCTTAGCCCCCAACTTTACAGTTCGCCCACCTGCCTTTTTACCCAGCATCTATTTACACCCCCTGCCTTAATCTCCCAGCCTCAAGGGCCAAAACCATTAACCCACTTATTTCTCCTTTCCCGACCTGAACAAGTGGCCGTCACTCAGGGCCTGCAGGCCTGCCAACTTCTATCCCCCCTCACCCCCCTTGACCTCTTTTGGTCTGCCTGTGTGTGTGACCAGCCAACCGAGAGGCAAGATCCTGCTCTCTTGTCCTAGGGGCTATTGCCAGTCACATTTCCAAGGTCTTGTGACCTCAGCTGACCTCCTCCCGAGGGTTTCAGGGAAGGCAGAAGGGCTGCCTTCCTGCCCAATGAATTTTCTCAACCTATATTTGCCACTGGCTTTGCTGCAGCAACTTTAGAGGGATACTTTCTGGGAGATCCAAGGCAGGCCTAGGCACAGGGGCAGCCTGTGCTCACGAGGTCCACACAGAACCCTTGTCTTTGAAATTGCTGAGTGTCCACAGGGCTTTAGTTACCCCGTATGAGAGCTGGGAGGAGGTCCAGGCAGCTGCATCAGTCTATTAACGTGGGCAGTTCTCCGATCCCTTCAGAGGCAGCGTGGAGTAATAGAAGGGACACTGAGGACCTCAAAGTCAGGCCAACCTGGGTTTAAATCCTACCTCCCCCACCTACTAGCTGTTTTGCCTTGGATATGTTGCCTTAACTTTCTAGGCCTCAGTTTCTTATCTGTCAGATAACACCTGGAAGTATCACAGGGGTAACATGGGGAGTAGTGATAATGCCTGTATATGCCCAGATATGTGGTAAGTGCACCATGATTGTGTAAAGATGTCAAGCTCTCCTCCTGACAGGTATAAGTCTCCTATTTCCTCCTATGTAAAACCTGTGCTCCTGCCTAAAGACTTCTTCATTCTCTTTCAGCCACAACTTCTCCATCCTGCCTAAAACAACCATCGTGTTCCCTCTCTTCTCATCTAGATCCCTCTCTCAGGAAGCTTCTCTTGGTGCTCTGGTCCAGTCTCATAGCACCACCTCTGAGTTCTTGCATTGTTAGGCTGAATGCTTAGCACAGGTCATTTCTTCATCTTTAGGAGGTCCTGTAACATAGTGGAAAGAACACAAGCTTGGGAGTCTGACAGACCTGGGTTTACTTTAGTTCTGCATTGTCACTGTGGGCTAGGTAGTTGTCATTTCTGAACCCATAGACTTCAGGGCATCCTAAGATGATCAGGCAAATTGACCCTGACCGTGAGAGATTCTCAGACTGGTAGAGGAGATAGATATGGAAACAGGCAGTGACAGGTGGGTGGGTTTCTGGTGGGGGACTGGACAGGGGCTCTGGGAACATAAAGGAGGAAGTATCCTAGTGAGTAAAGATGTGGAGTCAGTTATAGAAAGCCTGAGGCTAGGGGGCAGGGGTGTGTGTGTGTGTGTGTGTGTGTGTGTGTGTGTGTGCGCGCGCGCGCGCGCGCATGTGCGTGCTTAAACCTTACTAGGAAGAGTTAATGGGAGGCATAAAGAATAGCATGGAGGACTTTAGAAGAAGGCAGGGAAAAATGAAGGGGGAGAAAAGGGAGTGGGAGATGAACCATGAGAGACTATGGACTCTGGGAAGAAAACTGAGGGTTTTACAAGGGGGGGAGAATGGGAGAATGGGTGAGCCCAGTGATGGGTATTAAGGAGGGCGTGGATTGCATGGAGCACTGGGTGTTATATGCAGACAGTGAATCGTGGAACAGTACATCAAAAACTGATGTCCTGTATGGTGACTAACATAACACAATTAAAAAAAAAAAAAAAAGGAAGGATAATGGGAGTTTGCCAGTTTTATGTGGTTGGGTTCTGAGTTCTGAATTCATGAGGACCAGTTTTCTACTCCTGAGCTCCACAAAGAAGTGGACGCCTTTGTGGTTCTCATTCTGTGACTGTGCTGCTTCTGCCTGTGTTGTTGGCTAATGAACTAAAAAGCTCTGCCTCAGCACTTGACTGCCAAGTACAAGAGAAGGTTGGAGGGAGGTAGGGTAGGAGAGAGAGGATGACTAGGAAGAGGAAGAGGAATAATCAGGAGGGTGGGGAGTTGCTTCCCTTAAGCCCCTAGAGTTGTCTACCTGTATTTCTAGGGCTCTTCAGGGGCTTTCGCAGCTGTTTCCTCCCAGGGATGTGATCCCCTGCTAGATCCATCTTCCTGAGACATACTTCCAATCTTGGCAGCCTTTCTCAACCAGGGTTCCTCCAGAGCATTGAGCCCTAATGCTGTAAGGCAGCCACTGTACACATGGAATAACTCCTCTCCCAGGCATCTAAAATGGTACAAGTTATGCACCATTCTTGGGAGAACTGAAAAAATCGTTACTCAGTTTCCTGTGTGTGGTTCAGAGGAGAAGCCCAGTTGAGGAAAGCTGCAAGTCAAGGGCATGAACTATGGAGTCAGGATCTGAATGCCAGCCCTGCCACTGCCTGTGGTCTTGGACCAACTACAGACTGCTCTGAGGTTCTCTTTCCTCATCTGGAAATGGAAGTGTGCCACCTACTCTGTCATGTCAGGAGTAGGGCATGTGTATGTTCTACAGGGGAGGCACTTTATGGATAATACTTAATAACTTCAAAAACAGTCAGTGCTTACTTGTTAAAAAAATAAATACAAAATAGGGGCTCCTCGGGGCGCCGGGGTGGCTCAGAGGGTTAAGCCTCTGCCTTTGGCTTAGGTCATGATCTCTGCTCAGCAGGGAGCCTGCTTCCTCCTCTCTCTCTGCCTGCCTCTCTGCCTACTTGTGATCTCTGTCTGTCAAATAAATAAATAAAATCTTAAAAAAAAAAAATAGGGGCTCCTGGCTGGCTGAGTCTCTAGAGCATGCGACTCTTGATCTTGGGGTTGGAGCCGCGTGTTGGGTGTATAGATTACTTAAAATAAAAGTCTAAAATAAATACATACATATATACATACACACATGCACACACACATATATATACAATATAAAAAGAATCCTACTCATCCTAACTTTTTAACCTGATTTTGGAGACATTCTAGTCTGACCCTCACCTAACTTTTTTCCCACTGCTACCCTAATCAGCTGTACAGTAATGTCGCCCCAGAGTTCCTACCTTGGTGCCTTTACTCATGCAGGTTTTTCTGCCAGTCAGTCCACATCTTCAGTGCCACTTCCCTTCTGAACTCTTCCCTGCTCCTGGACCCTGGGATTTGGGTCCAGTCCCTGCTACTAGACTGAGGTAGATTGAGGGTGAAGACAGTGTCTGATTTGCCCCTGCCTCCTTTGTCACGGTGCTCTGCACACAGTTTAGTATGTGATGGGGTGCACTGGTAAATCTCTAAGGCCACTGTAGATTTTCCATTGGGAGATGTGGCACCCTTGTTTCCTGGCCCACTCGATCTTCATGTCAGATTGTATCTGGTGTCTTAGAGCTCTACACACAAGCCACCTCTTTACACCTATCTTTGTAGTTACAGTACCACTGCCTTTTCAGTGCTTATCACCTCCAAAACACTTGGCCTTTGTGAAACCTACAGCACTTTCCCCAGGGCTTCCCTTAGCCACTTTCCTTCTACTTACTTTCTTGGCTCTTCCTTGCCCTTCTCTCCCAAGGGCATGACTGAGTCCTCAGTGTTAACCAGCCGTCATCAAATGAGCCAGATTCCCCACCATCTCTGCCTAAGGCTAAAAGCCTTCCCAGTGCTGACATCTTCCCTTGAACAGCCTGTTAGTTTGTTTTGGGGGCTGGAAACTTAAAGCTCCTTTCATTGTTCCACTGCACTGTCTGTCCATCTGGCTGTACTGCCAGATGCTGAGGGAGTTGGCTTTGCCTCTGGCTGTCCTTTGGAAACTTCACCCTCTGATTCTTGCCAGCCGTGCAAAGAAGGGGAATGAGCACTGGGCTGAAGATCAGCTGTTCTGGCCCTGCTACCAGCAAATCCTTTCTCCTTTAGGCAAATCCTTTCTTCTGTAGGCAAATCCTTTCTTCTCTAAAATAGGTAAGTTAGAGTAGCTGATCCCATGGACCCCTTCCAGTGCTAGCATGCTATGTAACCCCTAGGCAAGTCTTTTCATTCATTTTTCAAACACTTACTGAGTACCTCTCCTGTCATAGGTCCTACCCTAGGCACCTGGGAAATAAAGACGATCCAGACATGGTCTTTGCCCTTAAGGAACTCATAGTTCAGAGAGGAAATCAGACATTTTAACAAAGACTTGCTATCAGGTATATTAATGGAGATGTATAGGAGGTGCTGAGGGATCATAGAGAAAAGAACTTGCAGTCCCAGGGGAGAGCAGGGAAAGCATGGTGTAGGGGATGGTGTGTGCACTAAGTCTTACAGGATGAATACAAGTTTACCAGGCGGATGAGGGAGAAACGCAGAGGGACCAGCATCTCCAGAGGCATGGAGTATGAAGCAGCATACTTCAATGCATTCAATACATTGCAGGTGGGGTGGTTCAGAAGAACTGGGTTTATAGAGTATGGATGCAAGGCTCAGAAGGCAAGAATGGAAAGCAGGAGCCAATAATGGAGGCCTCTACCAAGCCCTGCTCAGGAAATGGGACTTTATTGTGCAGGGGGAGAGGATTAAAATTTAGGGGAGGGAAAGATTGGATTTATGTTAATGTGAAAAATGGTTTAGGAGTTTCAAAAATGTTTATCAGTAATTGAATGGGTAAATTATGGAATGTTCACACAGTGGAATAATCAATTGAATGAATGACACGAATGAATCTCTGGACACAAGCATTCTGGACACAAGCCAGACATGTAGAGTACTTACTGTATGACTGCCATTTACATAGAGAGTTCAGAATAGACAAAACTAACCAGTGCTATAAGAAGTCAGCTTAGTGGTTACCCTCAAGTGGGCAGGTAGTGACTGGGAGAGGATACCAAGAGGCTTCTGGGATGAGTAGTAGTCTATTTATTTATCTAGATCCTGGTTGTGCAGCTGTATCTACCTTGATGAGAATTCTTTGAGCTATGCCCATCTTTATTCTTTGTACTTTTCTGTATATGTTATACTTGAATCAAAGGTTAAGAAAATGGAAAAACATGGATAGGAAGGGGCATGGTTGGAGAAAGGGAAAATATTTCATTTAAAAGCTTTGCAGTTGTCTAAGTGAGGCCTAAGCCAAGGCTGTTGAAGTGGGAAGGGAGAGAAGACTGATCCCACAAAGAGTCAGGAGTAGAATCCATAGGATCAGACCATGAGAGAGGAGTCAGGATTAGGTCCTGGTTCCGGGTTGGATGACTGAGTAGAAGGCATGTACTTGGGCAGAGATAGGAAATACAGGATTAGAGGTACAGGGGTATGACTGTTTTGAACATTTTCTCCTCTCCCACTTTTCAGATTCCATGGCCCAGTGTTCTGATGATTCCCTTGCTGCTTTTTCCCTTCTTTGCACTCATCTGATGAAACACTGACTAACCCTGGTTAAACCCAGTTTCTTTTTACTTCATGTCTGTATCAGGAGAACTGAATATTGCTGGAGAAAAAAAATCACACAACCATGCTAAGTGGACTCACTTCACATTTACAACCATAAATCTCACTGTCATCCACCCCATCGTACTTGTGAGTACAGTCACCATCTTATTCTAGAGCCTTTTTTATACCTTCAATTTCCTCAGACCTCCTATCCTCTCCTCCAGCTACCAAGCCAATGACCCCACCTCACACTTCCTACAGAAAATATATTGTAGTCAGAAGGGAACTACCTCATCTTCCCACTGCTTCCATTGGCCTACCCCCATATGTACTTGAGTGCCACCCTCCTTCCTCTGCAGTTCCTAAGACCAAACCTGCATTTAAGCTCAGGCTCCTGTTTCCTCTGCTTCTCAAGGACTTTGCCCTTCCAGTTATTATCCCTGATCTCTCCTGCATTCTTTGTTACCCTCTCTGCTGGCTGATTCCAGTCAGCATAAAAATATGCTCTACAATCACCCATCTTAAACAAGAAAGCTAACTAAAAATTTTCTGAGCCTTATATCTCCATGCAACTGCCACCTCATTTCTGTCCATCCCTTCATGGCAAAGTCCTGAAAAAGAATGATCGCTATTGGGGCACCTGGGTGGCTCAGTGGGTTAAGCCGCTGCCTTCGGCTCAGGTCATGATCTCAGGGTCCTGGGATCGAGTCCTGCATCGGGCTCTCTGCTCGGCAGAGAGCCTGCTTCCCTTCCTCTCTCTCTGCCTGCCTCTCCGTCTACTTGTGATTTCTCTCTGTCAAATAAATAAATAAAATCTTTAAAAAAAAAAAAATGATCGCTATTCACTTAATCCACTCCCCCAGCTCCTGTTTTTCCCTCCATCTTAGTGTCAACTTGGCCAAAATATGCATGCGTCTGCTTTTCTTCCAAAATTGGCATCTGCCAGATCTTCCACATATCAATAAATGATATCATCATCTACATAGTTTTCAGGCCCCAAATCTTGACATCATCCTTGAATTCTCTTTTTTCCTTACATTCCCTGTCAAGTCCTTCAGTAAGTCCTGTCAGTTGTAACTCTAAAGCACATCTTGAACCCATTCCTACTTTCCCATTTCCATTAGTGCAGCTCTAGTCCCAAGGTGATGACCAGCACAGCTTCTTGGCTAGTCCCACATTTCCATTTTTGTCTTCCTAGGTCCATCCTCCAAATTATAGCCAAGGAGATCTTTTTAAAACATAAATCTTAATCAGTCAGTCAATCAATCAGTCTTGTCATTGTTCTACTTAAAACCTTCCATTGGTATCAACCCACACCAAAATGAAATCCAAACTCCTTACCAGAGCCTGTAAGGCCCCAAAGAACCCAGACCCTGCCTGCCTATGTGACCTCATCTCTAGCCACTTCCCACCCTTGTTCATAGTTCTTCAGTTACATACTGGCCTACTCTTACCCCTCAGATGCACTGAACTCCTTCCCTTGGCAGGGCCTCTGTACCTACCTCTCCCAGTTATTGGGATCATATCCCCCTTGGGAATTCAGGTCTCAACTCACATGTCCCCCTCCTCAGAGAGGCCTTCCCTGGGCACTCTAGTAAAATAGTTCCCCCAGTCACTTTCTCTCATATTATCCCGTTTTTCCTTCTTTCTGCCATTTATCAGTCCCTCAAATGATCGTGTTTATTGGTTCATCATCTCTCTCTTCCCCACTAAAATGTAAGCCATGTCTCTTTAATTTGCTGCTATATTCATATCTCCTAGGAAATAAAAAAAACACTCACAGCTGGCTTATGGTAGGTGATTAATAAATAGCTGTTGACCAATCAAGGAACCTGGGGGACACTCTCGGAGAGGTGTGTAGCAGACAGTTGGGTAAATGGGTCTGAGGCTCAAGAAGAAAAGACTGCTAAGTTGGGCATGAAAATTTCAGAGCTGTTCATTTCTTGGGGGCGGTGGAAGTCTGTGAGTTGCCCATGGAGAGCTGTAGAGCTAAAGATACCCGAGGACACAACTGAAAGAACCTTCATTTCAGATGTGAGCATGGGAAGAGCAAGTGCAAGAGATATAAGGAAACTGAGGGGGAAAGGGGGAACAGGAATGGAGAATGGGTTGCTTTAAGGCAGCACTTTGTTCAAACAATCTATGAAAGATCTGTTTCTTTTTGTTGTTGTTTGAATTGTCAATCTGTCATGAACCAATACTTCTGTAAAAAACAATAAAAATAAATTACTGGAAAAATTATATTTTAATAAGGCATACAAAATAGAGGCTTGAATATGTCATTAGGTTCAACAGATATAAAATTATCCTAAGTTGCTATAAAAGTTTCCAGACATTCCACTGTAGTTACCTCATCAAGAACTGGTATCAGGGCTCACAGACCTGTGCCAGTACATGGACCACACCTGAGATATCACCGCCCTGATGGTACACCTGGCCAAGAAGGGAAGACAGATGAGCAGAATATAGCCTCTGCCCTCAAGTAGCTTGAAGTCCATTGGGCTAAAACATTTGGGACACACAGTCAGACTATGTAGCAGAGAGATCAGAGCACTGCCATTATGATGCAGGCACCCAGCTTGCCACCGTCTCACCTCTGTAGGACTTGTGGCATCTCTGCCATCACTTTTTTTCATCTGTATGATGAAGAGATCATGTCAGATCATTGGAAGCTGAAGGTTCCTCATGTTGTTTGGATATGGAGCTAAAAACTCTGCATGCCAATAAGTGTCTGTGGGAGGGATGGGGAGTGATTGTTTATGGGTACAAGATTTCTTTGGGGCCTGGTAAAAATATTTTCAATTAGCCATAATTGCACCTTGGATAAACCTCATTGGCTACGATACTGCCACTACACAAAGCTGGTAAAAATATTTTAAAATTAGATTATGATAATGGTTGTACAACTCTGTAAATATACTAAAAAACATTAAATATATATTTTAATGGGTGAGCTTTATAGTATATAAGTTATATCTCAATAGAGCTCTTAGAAAGATAGAAAATCCTCCATGCCACTCAAAATCAGGAATGGGTGGGGATGCCCGGCTGGCTTAGTTGGTTAAGCGTCTGCCTTCAGCTCAGGTCATGATCCCAGAGTCCTGGGATCAAGCCTGCGTTGGGCTCCCTGCTCTACCCCCCCACCCCCACCCCATCGCCCACCTCACCCCTACCCGCAAATGCTCCTGCTCTCTTTCTCTCTCTCTGTAATTTAAAAAAAAAAAAAAAGAACCAGAAATGATTGGCTTGTGTGCGTGAGTGGTTGCAGGCCAGAAAGCCAGGAGGACCCAACAGGCCCCATAGCTAAGGTGGTATTTAAGAGGAGCTACTCTTGTGTATATGAAAGTTTTCTTTTAAAGAGTACTATTCAAGGGCGCCTGGGTGGCTCAGTTGTTAAGCATCTGCCATCGGCTCAGGTCATGATCCCAGGGTCCTGGAATCAAGCCCCACATTGGGCTCCCTGCTCTCGGGGGGCCTCCTTCTCCCTCTCCCACTCCCTCTACTGTGTTCCCTCTCTCACTGTGTCTCTCTCTGTCAAATAAGTAAATAAAATATTTTAAAAAGAGTACTATTCAAAACTTATCTGTAAAATTTTGTTTTTGTTGTAAAACTCGTCTTTTCACTTATTTCCTTTTATTAAACAACATTTATGGCATCTCCCTATCCTTGTGAAGCTTAGACTCTGGCAGAATATAGACATTAGGCAAATTATTACAGAATTATTAGCTAATTGTCACTGAGATAAGTATTATTAAGGAAGAATAGAGGGTTCTATGAGAGCATAACAGGGACCTGATCTGGTCTGAAGCAAGAGAAGTCTTCCCTGAGTAAATGTTTTGAGACCTGAAGTGTAGATCTCAGTTCATCACTTAACTTGAGAAAGTCCTATGGAGAAGCATCCAGAGGGACCCAGTACTCCCGTCAGGGACATGTGGGAATGGAGGGGTTCTGTGGTGGTATAATTTCAGTCCACATGGTAAGTAAAGGTCAACAGGGGTCCTCAGTGGCCCTGAGTCCTTCCTCTGTCCTTGGCCTATTCAGCCCCTCACCCAGTGCAGAGTAAAGAACTGTCCTTGCTAACCCCCAGGGAAAGATATTTCTGTATCTCAGATCCTGTGGATGTAGAGGAGTCACTGCATGGTTGAGTTACAGATCAGTGCCTGGCCACCAGAGCCCAAGCTCTTCAGAGCCGCCTGCCATCCAGGCACCCTCATTTCATCAAGACTGTAATCGGCTCCAAGCAGTCCTTGCATGAGCCTGGCTGGTATCCGGCATGACCTCATCACCGCCAACAGAGGCAGCTGGAGGCCAAGTCTCCCCTGGGTGAAGGAGAGGTCAGCCTTAGCTGGGGCAGGTCTGTTCTCTGTCCAGTATTCTCCTCCACCTGCACTGGGCCTGGAAACAGAGCTGAGTAGAATTCAGATTTCCTGAAGCAAGGCCATCTGCCCTTTGCTGGCCCAGTCTTGCTCCTTCAGTGAATATGCTTGTGGACAGAGTGCACAGAAAAAGGGCAGCACTGCAGCTTTAAGAAGGGATGTCAATCTGAAGATCAAGGGCTGCAGAATAGTAGCAAAGTTCCCATCCTAGAGTCAGACTGGGGATTTGCCCAGGACCAAGTTTCCCTACCCAAAAGGAGTTGTGCTTCTAGCATTCATGCTTTCTCTTCCTCTACACAGAGGCCTGGCAGTGTCACAGAAGGAGCACAGCAGAGATGCTCTCTATAGGCTTATACCATAGACTCCTTCCCAAACATGGTTTTAGAAATGAATTCTTTTAAATGTGGCAGAAGGAGCTTGCCACTTCAGGATTCCTTCAGAAACTCCCTTTGAAGTAATGAATGCTATTTGGTTGGAAGTGCTATGTCAGGTTTAGGTTATCTGGCACTAATTCAGCCTTGCTGTGCAACCTTGAGGAGACCCTCCGCCTCACTGAGCCTCTAATGATCTAAAACTAGATCATTGGCTTTCAATCTCAAAGCTTCCTTCTGTTTTCATATTTTGTGACTTTCAATGAACGCCTTCTGATTTATCTAATTGCAAATCTAAGAATTAATCTAATACTTAATTCAGCAACTGTTAAATATTTTCCTGCAGCTGACCGCCAGTATCCCTTTTCTAGGTTCCTCTGAACCTATGCTCTTAAAGCGTCCTGAATAATTTCTTTCTTAAACTTACCACAACATGTAGTCATACAGTTATTTGATCACTAGATCTCTCCTTTGTTATATTAATGTGTTTCCTGAAGGTAGAAGGTCTGGATCTGCAGTGTTTATATTCCCAGCATCCTGCAGTATCCTTAGCACATGAAGGGTACTCAGTAAACATTTGTTGAATAAATGTATTTATAATGGGCACTGGACGTTACAGGAAATAAAAAAGAGAAAGAGGCAGGCCCTTCCTTCAGGCTGTACCCCAGTTTGGTGCAGAGGCTCATCAGCAAAGCTCACTGAGAACAGTGCATGACAGTTCAGGACTCTGAAATAAACTTACTCCAAGGGCAGAATAAAAAGCATGTAATGAATGAGGAGGGAAAGATCAGTGTTGGTGTTGTAGAAGCTTCGTGGAGGAGGGGGACTGGAGGCCATTCCCGTAGGACAGGTAGAGTTCAAACAAGTAGAGGGAAGGAGGAAAGCTTTTCAGGTGCATCAGTAACAGAAATAAGATTTGCATGTTAGAGAGAAGGAAGAAGCGGGCCCCCTGCTGGATTATGGGTAGGGAGTGTGAAGAGCCTTGGGGATGAGCAGAGGACTTAAACTCCACTTCGAAATTAATAGTGCTTCTGAGGTGACTGACGTTTGTTTAGTGACTAGTGATTTTTACTTTCAAAATTTTATTTTTTTAAATGTATTTTAGAGAGTGCAAGCACGCGCGCTTGAGGGTGGAGGGAGGAGCGGAGGAAAAGGAGAGGGGGAAGCAGACTTCTGCTGAACACAGAACCTGACAGACTCAGGGCTCAGTCTTACACCCTGAGATCATGACCCGAGCTGGAACCGAGTCAGACACTGAACTGACTGAACCACCCGGGTGCCCCAACAGTGATTTTTACTTTAAAAAATGTACAAGGTAAAAATTTCAAGCGGTACCAGAATATATATAGTGAAAAAGAAGTCTCCCTTACAGAGTCCCTGGTCCTCCTCCTCAGAAGCAACCATTGTAACTTTTCTTACATATCCTTCCTATTGCTGCTGTGAACAAATGAGCAAAAACTTAGTGGCTTAAAACAACTCAAGTTTATTATCTTAAAATTCTGGAAATGAGTCTAGAATGGATCTCAGTGGACTAAGAGCAAGGTGTCAGGAGTACATTACTTTTTGGAGACACAGAGAGAATCTCTTTTCTTGCCTTCTCTGGTTTCTAGAGCCCGCCCACATTCCTTGTCTCATAGTCCCTTTATGTCTTCAAACTGGCAGTGGTCAGTTGGTCTTTCTCCTTTATCATTCTGACATTGAGTCTTCTGCCTCCCTTTTTCACTTTTAAGGACCCTTACGATTACATTGTGCCCACCTGAATAATCCAGGGTAATCTTCCCTTCTCAGAGTTAGCTGATTAACAACCTTAATTCTTTTTTTTTTTTTAAGATTTTATTTATTTGACAGATCACAAGTAGAGAGAGAGAGGGAGGGGGAGGGGGAGGAGGAAGCAGGCTCCCCGCCTAGCAGAGAGCCCGATGCAGGACTCGATTCCAGGACCCTGAGATCATGACCTGCGCTGAAGGCAAAGGTTTAACCCACTGAGCCACCCAGGCAGCCCAACAACCTTAATTCTATCTACAACCTTAATTCCCCTTTGCCAGGTGATTTAGCACAATCACAGGCTCTAAGGATTAGAATGTGGATATCATGGGGGAGGCCATTATTCTGCCTACTAGACTTTCAGAGATATTTTATGTTTTATTTTTCTTCCTGTTTTGAATAGTTAATACTAGTACACAGTACAAAATTCAAAAGTTTTCAGTTAACAGTCTCACTCCCACCCCGTCACAAACCCAAGTGGTTTCTCCACTGTATTTTTATGACTTCTTTTTAAAAAGATTTTATTTATTTATTTGTCAGAGGCGGAGGGTGTGTACATGTAAGCACAAGCAGGGGGTCTGGCAGGCAGAGGGAGAAGCAGTCTCCCCGCTGAGCAAGGAACCCGATGTGGGACTCAGTGCCAAGACCCTAGGATCATGACCTGAGCTGAAGGCAGACATTTAACCCACTGAGGCACCTAGGAGTCCCTCTTTATTACTTTTTCCCTTGAAATTAATAAGCAGTCTGTGGGGAGACAGTTTAAGACTATGCAGCTATCCTGCTCCTCATCAAAATTTCCCTCTGGACTTAGCTTCTATTGATGATTCTTTTTTTTTCCCCATTGATGAGTCTTTCCTGAACCAGTCTTTTATACAGTGGTTGCAAAATGAATATTTTACAACTTTCCCAACTCCAGCACTCACTCCACATTGACCACTCAGCACCTGTCATCCTTTAGTAAACAAGAGTCCTTTTCTTCCACATTTATTTATCTGTTGTGAAAATGTGCTCATGGCTACTATTGCTTTAATTGTTCTGTAACTCATTACTGTTCTTTGTTATTTTGTGCTAAAATGCTAAAACTGTCTCAGATTTGACCGGTGTGGCATACCCCCCCCCCTTTTTTTTTCTTTTAGCATTTCCGTATTTCCTGGGAGAAAAAGATGTTCCCCTCTTGTGTCCACCTTGCTGCTGCCCTGGAATCAGCCATTTCTCTCAGGAGCCCTAAGACTTTTTTTTTTTTTAAAGATTTTATTTATTTATTTGACAGAGAGAGATCACAAGTAGGCAGAGAGGCAGGCAGAGAGAGAGAGAGAGGAGGAAGCAGGCTCCCTGCTGAGCAGAGAGCCCGATGCGGGACTTGATCCCAGGACCCTGGGATCATGACTTGAGCCGAAGGCAGCGGCTTAACCCACTGAGCCACTCGGGCGCCCATTTATTTATTTATTTATTTATTTGTCACAGAGAGAGAGATCACAAGCAGGCAGAGAGAGGGGGGGGGGGGAAACAGGCTCCCCGCTGAGCAGAGAACCCAATGTGGGGCTCAATCCCAGGACCCTGAGACCATGACCCAAGCGGAAGGCAGAGGCTTAACCCACTGAGCCACCCAGGTGCCCCACCCTAAGACTTTTTAATGAGCAATTTTATTATATGCTGAAACCTGAGTACCATGTTTGCTTATTACCCTTTCTGTTGACAGGACCAGGAAATATATATGGTTATATACACATGTGCATACACGTATGTGCATATACATATTTATACACATATGCATATTGCATGTACATATTTTTGAAATCCTGAATACCACTACCTCCCATTCCAGTCCATCCCCACTGGGTTCTTCTTTGTCTTCACACATTTCTTCTTTATATGCCCCTTCTTCTTGTAGGGAGAATGCTGGCTCCAAACAGCACTGATACATTTGCTCATTTTCTTACTCCTATAATACATCTAAGAAGGCTTCATCCTTGCCTCACCTGTTCCACTCTAGAAAACAGACCTACTAAATGAAGTTCAGATCAGGGTTTGTTTACAGTTCTCATGCCTACTCCATCCAAGGCTAAGAGTATAGAGTCAAATGTTACTTGGGTGGTATTTTTTCCCCTTCATTGTGAGTCTTAATCATTTGAAATACGGTTGGGTTAATTTTTCAATTCACTTGTAGTTTTCAGGCTTTTCTCTCTTACCTGTTTTTGTTTTAATTTTGTTGTTTGAACTATATAGAAAGATATATTCAGAAAAGTAAAACTCTCTCCTGTATCCCTTTCTACCCTTTTTCTGCTCCCCTCAGTGAGCCCTGACCCCATGTTTCTTTGTATAGGTAAATTATATGTATTTTTAAATATACCCTTTTTTCCTACACAAGAGGTAGCACACGATATATGCTCTTCTGCAGTCTGGTTTTTTAACATAACCATATTTCCTGGAAATCACATGATAGCAGTTCACAGAGGTCTTATTCTTTTTTATAGCTGCATAGTATTCCCCTGTGTGTTTGTATTGTATTTCCTATGCTTAGACATTGAGTTTTCCAGTATTCTTTTAGTTACCAATAATGGTACAGTGAATAACCTCTTACACGTATATTTGGGATTGTTGGAGGTGTGTCTTTATAGTTAAGTCCTAGAAGTGGTATTGCTGGGTCAAGGGGTAGATATATATTCCTTTAGTTAGATATTGTGAATTTCTCCTCCACAGAAGTTGTACCATTTTTGCATTCCCACTAACAATTTATATGAAAGTGCCTGTTTTTCTCACCTCTCCCAACCGAGTGTATTGTCAAGCTTTAAGATTTTTGCCAGTCTGGTAGGTGAGACATAGTGTCTTAGCATAGTTTTAGTTTGATTCTCCTGTTATGATTAAAGTTAAGAGCCATTTCGTATCTCCTGTGAATTGTCTTTTTCATGTCTTTTGCCTGTTTTTCTATAGGACTTTTGGTCTTTTTCTTAATTTTTGAAATTTCTTTCTATGTTAAGGATGCAGCCTTTTATCTGTGATCTATATTGCAAATATTTTCTCCTACCTTGGACTGATATGTTTTTAATACTTCGCATATAATTTTGATACACAGCCAGGATTGCAAACCACTGGAATAGTTTAAACTGTGCCAACTGGAACAGTTTCTTTCTTTTTTTTTTTTTTAAGATTTTATTTATTTATTTGACAGAGATCACAAGTAGGCAGAGAGGCAGGCAGAGAGAGAGGAAGGGAAGCAGGCCCCCTGCTGAGCAGAGAGGCCCAGATGCAGGACTCGATCCCAGGACCCTGAGATCATGACCTGAGCCGAAGGCAGCAGCTTAACCCACTGAGCCACCCAGGCACCCAACTGGAACAGTTTCTTAAAGGAGAGTACATACAGAGAAAGGATCATGAGCTGAGGACTCAGCCTTGGATGTTACCCATAACCTGAGACAGAAGAATGAACAGGAACCTGCGTAGGAGATAAAGTCATGGGTGTTAGGTATCATAAAAATCAAAGTGGAAAAGAATCGAAAGGAGGAAGGATTGGTCAGCAGCACTGATTACTGTAGCCATGAGGAAGAATAAAGAGTTGTTGGGTATGCTAATGAGGTCCATACCTCTGCCTTCCAACACTGCTTCATCCCCGCTTGTTCAGGCTGAGAAAATACTCTCCTGATCTCTTTGTTTTCATCTAGCAGTATTTCCAGGGACTGGGCTATAGGAGGTCTCACCTAACAAATAGAAATTGAAGGAACATAGCCCAGCTGCATCATAACTGAAGCATAATTACTCAGTTAGTAAATATTTATTAAGCTCCTACTGTGTGCCAGCTACTATTCTAGCCACAGTCTGTCACAAGACCTCACTTTAAATGTGTGATTCTCGGGGCACCTGGGTGGCTCAGTGGGTTAAGCCGCTGCCTTCGGCTCAGGTCATGATCTCAGGGTCCTGGGATCAAGTCCCTCGTCGGGCTCTCTGCTCAGCGGGGGGCCTGCTTCCCTTCCTCTCTCTCTGCCTGCCTCTCTGCCTACTTGTGACCTCTCTCTGTCAAATAAATAAATAAAATCTTTAAAAAAAAAATGTGTTTCTCTTTCTGAAAAGTTTCTTTTTCCAAGTCCATCCATCTGGTTTGTCATGCAGCCTCAACTGAGACAAACTTGGTAAAGTCCTTAGAATTAATTAGAGAAAAATCCTTTTGAGGGGAATGGAATCATTAGCACCAGTTAGAAGCTCTGAATCAAAAATGGCCCTCCTAGCCTGCAAGTCTATTCCCTGCCCTCTCCTTCCTCCTAATCTTCCCACTGCCCTTCCACTTTTATTTTTGGTGACTGTTGCCTAGTGACCAGAGTTGGCCAGAAAGGAAGGAGCATAAACTGAGAGAGTCTTTGTTGGCAGTGGTTCTGTTTTGTTTTTTTTTTTTTTAAAGCCACAATTTTATGAGGGAGATGAGTAATTCCTTCAGCCTTGATGGGGGGGTTGAAAAGCAGACATCAGCAGATGAATGGTTCCTGCACCCAGGACTGGAGCCTGTAGCATTTAATATCATAAAGATGCCCACCTCCACACTCCTGATTCTCTCCCTACTAGGAAGTATAGTTAGCAAAAATTAGTTAGCAAAAATATTTCATTGGTTTCTGTTTTTCCAAGTGTTCTTGAAGCTGCCTATAAAGAAGGCCTCCTGCTTTCCTGAAGGTCAGAGTGAAAGTTTGTATATTTTAGTATACAGTTGGCTCTTGAACAATGCAGTGGTTAGGGGCGCTATGCAGGCAAAAATCTGCTTGTAACTTTCGACTCCCCCGAGATTCAATGATTAATAGCCTACTGCAGATCAAAAAAGTCTGACCAATAATATAAATGGTTGATTAACATACATTTTGTATATTATAGGTATTATATACCATATTCTTGTAATAATGTAAGCTAGAGCAAAGGTGTCATTTAAAAAAATCATAAGGAGGAGAAAATAGATGTATAGTACTATTTTTCAAAATAAATCCATGTGTAAGTGACCCGCACAGCTCAAATCTGTGTTGTTCATGGGTCACCTGGGCTTCATTGCAGTAAGCCTGGCTCAACCACCACTTTAATGTACCAATTGCTCTCATACAAGCAGAAGGCTTTACTTAGCTTTGGGAATAAACATGTAAGTGGCAGTGTAAGCCATCTCTTGGTAAACCCTCTTCTCTGCTGTGGACATTAGGCTGGGATTGGTCAGCAGAAGCTTAAACATCTGGTCAGGTCCTTTGGGGTGGTTGATGTTTTATAGACAACCCATCAAGATTGATTGGCCTCATAACTGAATTAGCCAGATGTGTGGGCATTGTGTGCCCTCTCCTCAGCCTCCCTTCAATGTTGTTAGACAGAAGCAGACATGCGATTAGCATGTTTGAAGATTATGTGTTTTCAGTGCATGAACAAAAGCTGCTGCCTTCTGCAGAGACGTGGCTCTGCCCCAGACGTCAACAGTATAATTGTTGACTGCTAAATTCAGCCCAGACCCCAGGCTTGGCTGCCTTGGTCTCAGCTGTCATTTGTGGGCGGGGGTGGGGGAATGCAGAAGCCCAGGGACCCAGGCTCTTATTATGTGCACTTTGAACTCTGCTTTATCCCGAGTCATTCACTTCCATGACAGTTGCTCCCAGCTGCTTTCTGGGCACAGAACCTGATGCCACTTCTGAGGGTAGTCTGTGCTGGATTGTGGGAAGAGAGAGAGAAGTGGGCTGGTCTCCTAAGAGTCCACAACTCCAGGAAACTTGCCCCAAATGGAAATGAGCTGAGGATCCCTGTACTCCTAGTGCTTATGCCGCATGCTATTCGGAAACATCTCTCATCTAGAAAACCCCTACCTTAGGTTGCATTGAACAGAAATCCTTGGCAGGAATAAGGCAAACCCTATTTCCTACCTAACTCTATATATGAATTATGTTTGAACACTTATTTACAGTACATTGTACTACCTCTTTTCTAACCAGACTAGCCTACATATTTGCCTTACAATAGGCCAAGCATTTTCATGTCTCCAATACCTCTGCTGATGCTTAATATTCTGTAGACTCTCATATTCAGTGTATCTAAACCCAACCTTCCACAGACTCCCCCATATTCATTATTTGGTGACTGGAAGCAACAATTATTGGTCACCAAACAAGAAAGTATTGTAAGTCTGATGACTTCACTCTCACTTTTTATCAAGCATGACTGTCTTAGAATTTTCTCTCCCTTTTGTCTGCTAAAGAGATGGGGTGGGGAGCTTCGCGTTCAGTATGCGATCTCTGCAATAGACCATTGGTGAGATGCATTGTAGGAAGGAATGCCTAATAATGGTAATTGTACTAAAAATAGCAATAGAGGGACGCCTGGGTGGCTCAGTTGGTTGGAC
Organism: Mustela nigripes; assembly: GCF_022355385.1. Taxonomy (NCBI): domain Eukaryota; kingdom Metazoa; phylum Chordata; class Mammalia; order Carnivora; family Mustelidae; genus Mustela; species Mustela nigripes. The sequence goes on along the minus strand of NC_081557.1, from coordinate 48,398,675 downwards.
AACTGCCTTCGGCTCAGGTCATGATCTTGGAGTCGCGGGATCGAGTCCTGCATCCGGCTCCCAGCTCCACGGGGAGTCTGCTTCTCTCTCTGCCCTTCTCCTCACTCATGCTCTCTCTCCCTGTCTCTCTCTCAAATAAATAAATAAAATCTTTAAAGAAAAAAAAATAGCAATAGCTATCATTTATTGAGTCCTTACTGTGTACTAAACTCTATACTATGGCTTTTTTTCCCCTCTCTTAATAATTAAAATAACTGAATTTGATACTCTTATTATCTACATATTCCATGTATAGAAACAATGGCACTGTTAAGTAACTTGGCCAAGTTCCACCACTCACTAGCAAGTAGCACAGCCATTGTGCCATTGTGGTCTATCTCTGCTTGTGATATCATGAGCAGAATTACCAGTCTGTATCCCCAGAGCCTCTACAGGGTCTGGCATAAAATAGGTGCTCTGGAATGTTGGTTGGTTGAATGAATGAATGAATCCATGTTCTTCCCATTGAACTTGCTTTCAGGCTTAAAGAGGGACTGGCTGAGCATTTGTAGCTTATGCCAAGAAGTATGGATTTTGTCTCCTCTCCTAATACCCAGCTGTACACAGACATGTTCCCTCCCACTCAGTAACAAACTGCCTGGAACTCTTTCCTGGCTCATATTTACAAGAGAATGTGATAAATTCTGTATTGATCCCTCCTGTTCCACTGTAAATTTTGCAAAAGATGATTAAATAGAGCAATAGAGTCTGCAGGCATTGTGGCTCAATATGTTGTGGAGTGGCGTATCGACCTCCTCCATCCAAAGGCAGCCAGCGCCTATCCCTGCTGCCCCAGACCAGTAATTAAAATCCTGTGAGACTGGGATTTAAAATCCAATCATATCCCTGAATCAAGGCTTCTAGCCTCCCCATGTGACGAGTGCAATAAGGTAACGGCAGGAGCATGTTTATGTCTGTGCTGAAGAAGTCCCCATAGGGTGGGTAAGAAATGGAGAGTTGGGTAGCCCTGCTGGCTAAATCACTTCACCCTGACATCACAGCCACTTGTAAGACAATCTGTAGGTACATAAACAAGTCCCCGCCAAAGATCAGATCTCAGGCTCTAAGAGCAAAATACCATGCACGGAATTCATGAATTGTGTTTTCAGTGTACACTTCTGTTCCCACAGCCAGTAGTTGGTTTAAGCAAGTGATTTGGCTTGATTAAGCTATGGCCTTTAATAATCAAATATGTGTTTGCATTTCTACAGGATCTCTTTGGTTTAATCTAAGCTGAAGCCAACCTTCTCTGTGCTGAGGTCTGTAATCGAGGCACAAGATATTCTTGAAATAAACTTACCCATCTTCTCCCAGCAGGACCAGGAACTCTTTAAGAGCTGGGACAGTGTTTTCTTTCTTTTTTATTTTTATTTTTTGAAGATTTTATTTATTTATTTGATGGTGGGGGGTAGTCCCAGTGAGGCAAAGAGGCAGGCAAAGAGAGAGGGGGAAGCAGGCCCCCTGCAGAGGAGAGAGCCCGATGTGGGGCTCAATCCCAGGCCCCTGAGATCATGACCTGAGCTGAAGGCAGAGGCTTAAGCCACTGAGCCACCCAGGTACCCTGGGACAGTGTTTTCTTATTCACTTTTGAATTCCTAGCACTCAGCTTGATTCCAGACACATAAAAGGTTCTCAAAAAGTATCTCTGAATGAACAGACATAAATTAACAATTAGTCTTGGGAAAAAAAAAACTCCATAATTAATAGATCTACTATAGTCATCCACTCAGTGCTTGAACCGTTCTAGTGCTGGGGAACTCATTTGTTCCTGAGGCTGCCAGAATCTATCTTTGGATAATGATTAGAAATTTCTTATATTCAACCAGAATCTGCTTCCAAGGGCCTTAACTTTACTGCGGGGCTTATGTAGAATGAATCTAATCCTTGTTCCACTGCTGGCCCTTCCAATACCTGAAGATGCAGGCATATTCTTCTGAGCTATCTTTTCTCCAGCCTGCACCTCCAGTTCCTTAACCCATTATTCTCATGTGGCTTCCCAAACTTTTTCTACTTTTTAAAAAGTATTTTACTTATTTTTTTAGTAATTTCTACACCCATCATAAGGCTTGAACTCACAACCCAGAGATCAAGAGTCACGTGCTCTTCCAGTTGAGCCAGCCAGGCACCCAACCCTTTCCTATTTTGATCACACTTCTCAAACCATCTCTACTTTGCCTCTCTTCTAAAACCCGTGACTTCCCATTTATTTCCATTACTTTTCATATCATTTGTTTCAGCTCTTAATGTCAGCCTTCCACCAGGTGTATCTGGCTCTTCTCACCATAATCTGATGCCTACAGGTTTGATGAACAGACCTTCCTGTGATATTTTTTGTCAAGGATAAACATACTAAACAGGACCAGCCCTATTTGCTGCCACTCAGAACTTCCTTCCAGGTCATCTATGATCATTCCCCTTGGGTCTGGTTAGTCCACCAGTCACTACTAACCTTCCATACTGTACTGGCACCCAGCCCACAATTCTCCATCATGTCTTCAGGTTATCCTGAGATACCCCATCAAATGTCTGATGAAGTCCACATTTGCCCTGACTACATCTATTGAGCACAGATAATCCCGATGAAGAAAGGAACTGAGGTTAGTCTGGCATGACTTGGGTTTCTGTGACCCCATCCTCATTGCCTGGTAACCATCACCATTTCCTTTTCTAGGTAGTCACAGGGCATCCTTTTAGTGATACATCTGATTTTGGAGATGAGGCGTGTGTGTATAAAAAGTATGTGATCGGGGCGCCTGGGTGGCTCAGTGGGTTAGGCTGCTGCCTTCTGCTCAGGTCATGATCTCAGGGTCCTGGGATCGAGTCCCGCATCGGGCTCTCTGCTTGGCAGGGATCCTGCTTCCTCCTCTCTCTCTGCCTGCCACTGTGCCTGCTTGTGATCTCTCTCCGTCAAATAAATAAATAAAATCTTTAAAAAAAAAAAAAAGTATGTGATCAGTTAGGTATTTTAGGGATTCAAAGGAGGACTCTGGGTGGTTAGCAAAGGGGAGTTGGCCACCACTGAAGAGAATAGTGACACCTCTGTGTGTTCTAGTCCTCCTGGTCACTTGGAATTGAAAGTCTGGGGGTGGAACCCAGGACTGTGGGCAGGTGGAAAGAACCCTAGACTGGAAGGCTCCAACCTTCCTTTTTCCAGACGTCTCCAGTGTTTTTTTCCTTAGTGCTGACTCAGTGTAACACCTCTGCTCTTCCCCAGCTGGTGCTGTGCTTTCCTGTCTCTCCAACTACATAGTATGTAGCTCTCTTGTAATGTGGGGAGGGGAGTTGTCATCCTCATCCCCTTGTCTGCCCTCACCACACTGCATTGTCACTGTTTCCGTTCCTGTCTCCCATCAGTCTGGGTTCTGTCCAAAGGCAAGAACCGGTCTGACCCTACTGTGTACCCAGCACTTGGCCTAGTGTCAGTTTTCAGTGGGTTTTAATAGAATGGCTGGGTCCAGTCATGAGGCAGTAGCTCTCTATTCCATGAACTTTAGATATCCCCCTCTCTGCAGGCAAGGGGTCTCAATTGACTGTGTCTGTTGGAGAGTTAGGAGTTACAGATAATCTTTTAGGATGTCAGTTAATGTGGGTCACTATTCACCTGGTCCCCAGTTGGAGAAGCCCCAAATGAAAGGAAAAGGAAACGGCATCTCGTACCCTACAAAGCTGTCAATCTCAAAGCTACCTCTAGAAATCTCCTGTATCCTGGTTTTGGAGCATCTCAGCACACTGGAAAGGAAAAAGAGAGATGATTTTTTTTCCCCTGTTTTTGAGTCGTCAGGTCTTTGGAAGATAGCACTATGTGGTGGAAAAGCAGACCTGGCTTCTTTAAAAAACAACAAAAAAACTGATTATGTAAAATTGTGTACAAAAGAAAGAATAGTGTAATAAATCTGTGCTTTAAATTCCAGCTCTACTGTTTGTCTGCTGAGTGACCATGGGCAAATTATTTCAGCTCACTGAGCCTGTTTTCTCTGAGTCTTTGTATGATGAATAATTCAGACACTATGTACAAAGGCCTTATACCCAACAAATGTTAGCTTACCTCTTTTCATCTTGCTCTTCTGCCAGACTCCATTAAATCGCCTGGAAAATGGGGAAAATAATACCTCTTCTGCTTTCTTCAGATTGTTAAGAATGAAATACATGGAAGGATTCAGCACAGGGTATGGCATGTAGTGAGTGCTGGTAAAGCTTGTTGGTCACAAGGGAGGCAGATCTAGAGGTGCACAGGTATGTGTGTGTATATATCTTGAGAGTGCTTACTGGTGTGATTTATGGAAATAGCTCGGGACAAGATGTCAGGGAATTGGGGCTCTTCCTGGTTCCACTCATTCTGACAGCATTCTGGACAGATCTCTTCTCTCTCTGACCTGAGGAGCTAAAGGCATACTAACTGTGAGGACTAAATGGGGATGGGCCCCCAGGAAAGGGAGGGTGTTGGAAAGACAACAGGATCCCATGGACAGACAAGAGAGCACTGAGAGCTGGAGGGTGGTAGAGGCTACCCATAGGGAGGGACCTTGAAGAAGGGGTAGTCAGGGAAATAAGGAGCAGGGTTCCAGGTGTGAAGAGTGGTTCAAACAACAGGGTGGAGACAGGGAAGACTTGTGGTTTTTCTGACATGGTCATTCTGTCTTTCTAGGAATGCTTCCTTGGTGGGGAACTCACATCCAGAAAGAGCAGATCCTTCCACACTGACATCTCTGATTATAGGGGAATTTTCCCTTATATTCAACAAAAAAACCTCTAATTGGGGGTAAACAAACTGTTGAAATAGTGAAAATCAAGATGAAGATGGTAAAGGAGCTAGCAGTAAAAATGGAAGGAAGAGTGAATATAAACATTATTACAAAGAACATTGTACCGTCTTTTTCCCCCCAATCATTTTCAAGCTTTTTGTTTTACTTGGTCCAAACAAAACCCCTAGAGGTAGGCAAGGGAGCAGTTGTTACCACCAGAGAAGTGAAGAAAGTGTCCTGGATCACACAGCAGGGAAGTGGTAGCCCCCACCCATGCAAGCTCCGCCAACCCTCCTCCCACCCCCCCCCCACCACCACCACCCTGCTTCTTGCTTTTTTAGAGAGCTGGGAGCCAGCTACATGCAGGGGATGGGGTTAGTCAGGGAAACTCATGGGTGGTAGACCTGGATCACTAGAAGGTCAAAATGGCTGATAGAACCACAGGGGTCGGTGTCAGTGGGGAGTATATGAGCATGTCAATGTTATTAATAATACAGCTTAACACATTTGTACACTGTGTGTTTTTTTAAAGCCTTCTTATACTAACATTATCTTCGTTGATATTCACAGAAGCAGGCAGAGGGCCAGAACAAGTAGTGACAGGGGTAGAGGGAGTAACAAGCCCCCTCCCCCACCCTAATTTCATCCCTTTCCCAAGGAAGGGCAGGTGAGCCAGTCTGTCCTACCTCTTCCTGCCCACTTCCCCCCACAGGGCCTAGAGGGTGTTGGGCCTGACCTGACCTAATTTTCCAGAGAGATTTCTTGGGACCAGGAAAGAGACTAGGAGCTTTGGCCTACAGGAGTCAGTAACAGTCATACACTTGCTGTCAGAGGGCTCTTCTGAGGCCGGAAGAGCAGCCATGTTTTGTGTGATCTCAGAAGATAGTCCCTGGAAAGAAATCCATTCATTTGGTTAATCTTAGTGAAACTTGTTCTGTGCCAGGCCCTGTGCTGCGTAGCAAGGATACAGCAGTGGATCAGACATGATCCCTGACTTCAAAGAGCTCTCAGTGACATACTGTTTCCATGCAGAATGATCAGTAAGGTAGAAGCAGAAGGGCCCGTGGGAACACAAATGGTGATACCAAACCTGGGATGGGAGGGAAACCAGGAAGGTTTCTTGGAGAAGCCTGAACCAGGTCTTTAAATATGACCAAGTGTTTGCTGGAAGACTAAGGTGGGAGTGGGTTTGGAGGGAGAAGTTGGGGCTCATATGAAACTGAGTTCTGTCCTCGGTTTAGTGGGGGACCCCTTAGAACCATGAGCTCGGGGCTAGGCTCTGGGCGTAGTCAGGCAAGCCAGGGTGAGCCCACCTGTTTCTGATATAGTGGAGGGGAATCTTTTCTTAGGGACTTGGAAGAGCTCACCATTAAGGTGTTTTTCTACTCAGAAAATCTATGATTGTGTCAAACCAAAGACAGCCACTATGCCAGAAAAGAGCAGGGGGTTCCCTGGGTCCCAGTTGGCCAGACTTCTGTCCTACCAACACCATTTCTACTGCTTTACATGATAAGACCCAAGCCAGCACTAGTACCAGCCAGGACCAGCCCATACCACCCCCCACATATACACCTTACTTTGCTGACCCAAGCCCTATTGACAGATCCCCCAGAATCTGAAGGAATTCAAGACAAATGGTTAAGAGGATGGAGTTAATAAAATTTGAAAAATTGAGGCCTGTCACTCCACTAAACTTTTTTCAATACCACTGACAGAAACATATTTCCCCAATGAGTGACCTTCCACAGCTGTAGCGGGCAGGCACAGCCGCAGCAGTGCTGCCAGGAAGTCATTCTGCTATTTATCAAATATTATAAGCTGGGACACACTAATCTGGCGCAGGGAGAGGAGAGGAGGGGTCCTGCTCTATACTGCCTGGGGTGCTCCAGGTGTTGGCCCCAGCCCCAGACAGCCAGTGGGAGGTGACGGATGGCCTGCGATTAGCACTCCCCACCTCCATTCGGCCCTCTCACTTACTCCCAGAGGCCTGACCCTCTAGACCAGCTGCTTGGCCCGGAGGGGCCCTGGGTAGGAGACAAGGGGAGGTCAGGCCAGGGCACGGGCCATCCTGATGCCCCCGGAGAGGGCAGACGGGTGACACCCAGTATGGTTATTTATTGGAGTATAATGGTTTGTGGCCGTTGGTCGTGGAGGTGAAATCGATCAGTTGTAAAAGTCAGGTTCTATCAATTATTACAGCAATTAGTCAAGTCAGAGCAAGGGTGTGGGGGGCTGGGGGACTAATATTAGATGGACATTTTCCATGGTGCCCCCACTTCAGCCTTCCTAAAGTGGGAGCAGAAGTGCTGCCCTGAGGCTCCAGAACCTTGGAGAAACTGGCTGGCTTCCCCCTTCAGAGTGGCTGGGTGGGGATTGACTGAGAGCCTCCTGAGCTAGAGATTGGCCCAGTACTGTTTTAAAAGCCATCCCTGTGCTCGCTGGCCCAGGTGCAGAGATGTCCTACCTGTCCCCATCCTATCATTTATGAGAAGTGACATGACTCCTACTAGAAATTACTCAGTGGCCAGTGTTTATGGCACACATTTTTCATTCTGTAAGCAAATATAGATCACTGACAACACTTGTTTGACGCAGCTAATCTCATCCTCTGTTCTTTCTCCCACTGTCTTCCTCTCCCACTTTTCCTTCCTTGCCTCCCTCTCCTTCTCTTTCATTTCTCTTCTCCCCTTCGCTCCTCTTGTCTTTCCCTTCTATAGGTCTCTCCTTATAGATTCCTCTTTTCTCCAGCCCATATCTAGTGACTGAGTTCCCCTCAAGGCTACCTAAAATGGAGGCCTTTCCCCTGCTGAATTGTAGCTCCCTTTTGGCCCTAGCCATGACCTAGGAACTTGGGGGGAGGGGAGGATGCCATCTGCCAGTGGCCCTCAGCCTTGTGGACCCCTCAGTGTTGAGCACCAGGGGGATGCTGGGTTGGGCTGTTAAGGCCAGACTAGGTGAACAAGCACCTTAGTACTCCATTCCTTTCCGCCGCCCCTCCCCCCACCCAGTACTGTCTATCTTTCCTTAAGCGCACACTGACATTCAGCCTGAGTTATGGTTGTTCAGTCATCTCTCATCCCCATTAGCTTCTGGAAAGCTGGGATTGTGCCTTCATGCACACTGTAGGTAGCGTCTAATCGTAAAGACAGGAAGAGGAGTCTGCACAAGAGATAGCCACAGGGGTGTGAGGAAAATCTAAAAACAAAACAAAGAGAAAAAAAAAGAAGAAAAAAAAAAAAAAAAAAAAAAAAAAAAAAAAAAAAAAAAAAAAAAAAAAAAGTTTTATAGAAATCAAAGGAAAATGGCCAAGATATCACTTGCTTCAAAGTGGTCAGGAAATAACAAAAGAGAAGACTATTCCTTGGCTTTGCCAGTCTCCCATCATCCTGCATCCAGAGCCCTTCAAATACAAAGCCCCCAGTCACCACCAGTAGAACTGAAAGAAGGAGGCTCCAATGGAGCCCCTAAGGACTTGGCTACTAATTAGGAAGAGCACAGACACCCTCCTTACAGGGAGGTACCACTTGGTCCTGTAAGTGGTGAAAAGCCGGGGAAGGTTATTTCAGCAGGGCTGTGTCAGAGCCGCCCCATGGGAGTGTGGAGAATTGGAATTGAGAACACCTGGCAATGAGTTGGACTCCTGGTCCAAGCAGATAATTAGCTTTGTGACCTTGGCCTAGTTGGTTCAATTTTCTGGGCCCCAGTTCTCATGTCTGTGGCATGGGGATTTTAATTTCTTCTCTCAGCTCTGGTTGCCAGGGTTAAGTGATACGGTGTACATGAAGTGCAGAGTTCAGTGTCCAGCACATAGTTTGTGCTCAGCAAATACCCATAGCCCCCGTGACCACCACTCCTACTAGGTTTATAGCCAAGAGAGACTCAAAGACTTGTACGCATACATTCAGAGCAGCATTGTTCACAATAGCATAAGGGAGAAACAACCCAAATGTCCATCAACTGATGCATGGTTAAGCAAAATGTGGCCTATCCACAGAATGGAGCTTTACACATCCATGAAAAGGAATGCTGCATTCCTGCTTTCATGTTGCAGCATGAATGACAGCTACTACAACATCAGTGAACCTTGAGAACATGCTGACTGAAAGAAGCCAGACGGAAAAGGCCATATATTGTATGTTTCCTTTTATATGAAATGTCAAGTATAGACAGATCTATAGAAACAGAAAGTAGACTAACGGTTGTTGGGTTTAGGGGGAATAGAGGTATCTGATAATGGTTATGGGGTTTCTTGTCAAGATTATGAAGATGATCTAGAATCAGTGGTATCTATGTATAATCAGTTGTATATATCTAGAGTGGTTGTACAACCCTGTAAGTATATTTAAAACCAGTGAATTTTATACTTTAAAAGGTTGAATTTTGGGGCGCCTGGGTGGCTCAGTGGGTTAAGCCGCTGCCTTCGGCTCAGGTCATGATCTCAGAGTCCTGGGATCGAGTCCCGCATCGGGCTCTCTGCTGAGCAGAGAGCCTGCTTCCCTCTCTCTCTCTCTCTGCCTGCCTCTCCATCTACTTGTGATTTCTCTCTGTCAAATAAATAAATAAAATCTTTAAAAAAAAAAAAAAAAAAAAAGGTTGAATTTTATGGTGTGTGAATTATATCTCAATAAAAAAGAACATAAATATTTCAAATTGCTGTTAGAAAATAGGATTATGTATAAAAGTATTAATTTTTCTCATTGATAAGTGTCCTTGGCCTGGATCGTACTTCTTGCTCTCTGCCCCACCCCCTCTTCCTCCCACACCTGTTCCTCTGTAGTCCAGGCAGACAGCCACATGTAAATGCTTAATAAATGCTTATAATTGTTGAAAATTTATAGACCTTTAAGAAGTTGAGAGCTTCAGTAGGAGTAGTTTTATATCCTGGAACAGATGTTTCCACAGCGTAGGACTGAGAAATGCTGGGTTTTGTAGTCCATCAGCAAACCATAGCTAGATACCTACCTTGAGCCAGGCCGTATGCTGATGTGCATTTGCCTGCATGTACAGTGCTCCCAACCAGCTCACTATATCCTTATGACAGGGGTGGAGTCTTAACCCTTCTTTACTTCTAGATAGTACTTCCTTAGCAAGAAAGAAGATCAAGGAAATGTTCTATTTAATACATAGTTCTTGAGCATCTGCTCTTTTCAAGGCACAGCTTTCTGTGGTTTGAGAGAAGTGCTTTGGGGGCCAGGCCAGATCTGATTCTTCTGTGTCTCAAGCCCCACACATTCAAGGTTTGCCAAACTGAATGGTATGGACACTTTTTGAAGAGGAGAGTGAGGTGTTCAGACCTGGCCTTGGGAAGGAGATTCTAGCAATGTGGAGGTCAGGGGAGCCCTTCCTCCATATCTTCCAAGACATTGCACCAAGTAGTCCCAGTTTAAACAGGCTTGTCAGTTGCCCATTTAAAAGAGAAAGAAGGTAGATAGATGGCCTGGGCAAGCCCCTTCTTTTTATCATACTTCAAGTTCTTTGTCCTCAAATCACAGCAACTAATGATTGGAAGAAACGCCTGCCTACACACACACATTCACCAACAGTTAGGCACTGACAAGGGCATCAAACCTGAAGGCTGCCATAACCAGCTTCCTAGTGATGCCTCCTCCCAGAAGACTCTACTAACTCTGGTAGACAGGAAATACCAAGGTAAAAGGGCATTAAAGGAGAGAGAGAGAGAGAGAGGAGCAGAGAGCAGGGAAAAGGGGGGCTGTTTTACTTCTTTTTATATTCTTTGCTTTAGAAAGGAACCCCTTTTATATGATTTTATTAATGAATATTCATCTATATGCAAATGACCTTAATCATACGGGTATTTTAATGACTGATGCGTTGGTGGTAGGATATATTAATCTATGTGTTTGGTATATTAGCATGTTCAGCTGTGTGTATTTGGGAGGGTAACTGTGTGTATATTTGTGTACAACCTATATGTGTACATATAACACATCTTTGTATACATGGTAGTATGGGTAATGTTTTTGCACATGAGTGCGTATATGTTTATGAACCCTGATACCCTGACCTCGGTGTTAGAACTAAGGACTGTCCTCTCAGAGTACCTTGACATGTTTTTCTCACCATTCTACAATCTCTTAGGGTTTGTTGCTCCCTACTTCGAAGGAAATTCCTTCTCTGAAGTCAGGGCCCAGGTTACCTCTGAGAGAAGGCTGAGGCCTCACTATGATCACCAATAGAGCCTTTGACTACTTCTCTTCCTGCCAGGAGCCAACCCTCTGCAGAGGAATGAAATGGGACACACACCCTTGGATTATGCCCGAGAAGGAGAGGTGATGAAGCTTCTGAGGACTTCCGAGGTGAAGGTAAGTCTCAAAAAAAGGAGAAGGCCTCTGGGCACTCCCTACTGCATTTAATCTTTCACTCATTAAATTATGTCTGGCTCCATACCAAGCCACTTCTCCTTAGGGATTATTGTCTGTTTAAATACAAGTCCAGCCCCCAGTTTCATCAAGAATAAGTAGCTGCCCCTGTCATGACCAGGCAGAGGCCTGAGCCACTTCTGACTTCTGAGGACTAAGCTTCAGATTCAGTTTTTGGGGTAATGGGCCTTCTAGCTCCTTTTCATAGGGCCAGGGATAGTTAGACAAAATCTTTAGCCCAAGTACTATTACCTCACCTCACATATTCTATAACCTCAGCAGGCAATCCTTTCCCATCATCACTCCTTCCAGAACCATTCTCTGACCCTTCCCCTCCACACATACTTCAAAGAGCCTGGGACAGTCTGAGCCAAAAAAATTGCTATCATAATTTGCTCTTCTCAACCAAACTTTTGAACTCCCTAAATGCCGGTTGCCTTCTGCTCTTCCAGCCACCAAGCTATCTCTCAGAAACTACTGGGCAGAATCCAAGAACTAGAATCACAAATCTCGGAGCTGTCAGGGACCTCAGAAATCATTAAGTCCAGTGGTGGGAAATCTTACCGAAGCCTAAGCAAATAAGTCAGAGGAAAATAAAGCTGTTCTGGTTGAAGGAGAGGTGGATCAGAGCCACACCTACCTGGCCTAGCCCTTCTCTCCTGGGCAGCCTCTATGGACGTTCTTCTGTGAGGCACATGTTTTAAATACCTGAAGCCTAAATCAATGGACTCATTTTACTTTTGGGGAAACAGGGGCCTGGGGATGTGACATAGCTTGCCTTTGGTCCCAGAGTGCATTGGTGTCAAAACAGAAACTAATAGACTTGAATGCAAGGTCGTGTAGTAGGTTCAGTGGTAGAACTAGAACTGAAAGCCTTAGTTTCTTTGTTTGTTTTTTCTTTTTATGGTGAAAAATTTTAGATTTAGCAGCTGGACTCAGTTTAGATGATCCCAGTTTTGTTGGCAACATCCAAAGCATCATACTCAGGAGCCAGTTGAACATACGCCTTTTTTTCTCTGTTGGGCCTGATCAGGGTGTTGACCCTGGCCACATCATGTCTTAGAGCTTCTTCACAGCCTATTTGACCTGGTGGTTGGTGGCCTTGCAATCCACAGTGAACACAAGTGTGCTGTTGTCTTCTGTTTTCTTCATGGCTGACTCGATAGTCAGAGGGATCTTGATGATGGCACAGTGGTCAAGTTTGTTTCTCCTGGGGGTGCTCTTTGGAGGATATTTGGACTGCCTTCAGAGACCCATTGTCTTGGGCGGTGGGAATGTAGGTGACATGCAGATCTTCTTTTCTTTGTGACTGTGGATGCCTTTCAGCACTGCTTTCTTGGACTTGAAAGCTTCAGCTTTGGCTTTGGTTTTGTCTTTGGGAGGGACAGGGGCTTCCTTCTTCACTTTCAGTGCCATCTTTATGAAAGAGCAGAAGACTTGATTTCTGACTCTCAGTTATGTGTTCTTTCCATCATTGTGGAGTCTCTTGGCATAGTGGCTGAAGTGCCTTGAGATGATTTAGTGTGACAAGTCCCACCTGGTAGCAAATATTCTCTGTGTCTTGAGTAAGAGCACTTAGGTCACCGGACCGAGACAGACGGTTGTGATCCCAACTCTGCCACTCACTGACTTGGTGACGTGGGACTAGCATTTCCCTTCACCGAAGCTCAGTTTACCTCTGTGAAATGAAGACATTGCACAAAATGGTTTCTAAGGTTCCATTCAGTATATAATTATCTGTGTATTCATCAGAATAAACCAGATTATGTTGTAACAACCCAGAATTTTAGTGGTGTAGAATAATGAAAATTTATTTTTGGCTTCATGCAGCCTGTCCATGATGGGTCAGTGGTGGGACCTGTGTTTGTCAGAGGCCCTCAGAGACCAGACTGGCATTACAGCCACAATCTGGGATGTTGCATGTCGCTGGCCAGAGGGAAAGGAATGCTCTGGAGGGTCTTGCATCTATAGTTAAATACTTAGTCTAGAAATCAACCCTCTACTTCCACTCACAATCACAAGAGGCCAAGAAGAGTAACCCTCCCATGTTCCCAGAAGGGGGAGAACTGGAAATATTTGGCAACCAGCATGAGACATACAGTTTGTCTCCCTGGAATCCTGAGTAACTGTCTTGCAGTAGTTCCCTCCAGAGAAGGGGTTGGAGGGTAGGAAGGGAGATGGGTTTTCACAGCACATCCTGAGGAGTGCTTGGGACCAGCAAGAGTGAAAGTTCCTAGAGAGCAAGCACTTCTTCCTCTCTGTTCAAATTTTCCATCCCAAGGAGCAGCCCTAGAGGCCAGGTCAGTTTCCTCAGGTGTCTTAAGGAAATCCCTGAAAATGTTTCAGATAACCTTAGGGACTGCAGTCCTGTCATCCCTCTCAGGCTCTTTCCATCATCATGGGTTGTCCCTGGACTTGGCCAAGAGAGTCTGTGGTGTGTTCAGTGGTATGACACAGAGCAGGCCTCTTAGTGCCGGCATAGGTGGAGGGGTTAGGGCTGCTAAGGGACCCTTAACTAAATTTGGCTGCCTTAGAAGTGGCTTAATGTTTGTCATGTTAGTACAAGGCTAGTGCCTTAGTGAATAATAGTGAATAATAGGTACTGTGCCAGGTGCTCTCCTGTATTTTTTCTAATCCTATAACAATCCTTGAAGCAGCTCTTACTGCCTCCATTTTACAGATGGGAAAACTGAAGTTGAGAGAAAGAAAGCAGATGACTTACAGGAAGCTATTGGATATGAATGAGAGGATTTCCTTCTATGACATTATATTTGCCTGTTCTGGACCTTATCTATCTATATATAAATGACCTCTTTTTTTAACCTGATTAATATATACAGCCTACTGTATATACAGGAGTCTCAAATGGCAACCATATTTTATTTTGCTAAACCAAGAATTTATAAAAAATGTGACCCCTTAGGGTTTGGGAATGTAGATTCTCCAGGCATAGGCGGCTCAACTCCCTATTATATTATGTGCCGGCCTATCAGACATTTGTATTTCCTACTTGACCCTGAAAGTGAATTATGATCCTAGTTCCATGGGGGAAGAGGGTTTCCACTTAATTTTCTTTCTTCCTTCCTTCCTTCCTTCCTTCTTCCTTCCTTCCTTCCTTCCTTTCTTTCTTTTTAGTTACTTTTTTTTTTTTTAGTAATCTCTGCACTCAGTGTGGGGGCTTGAACTCATGACTCTGAGATCAAGAGTTGCACATTCTTCCAACTGATCCAGCCAGGTGCTCAACTTAATACTATTTCTTGGGGTGCCTGGATGGTTCAGTGGGTTAAGCCTCTGCCTTTGGCTCAGGTCCCAGGGACCTGGGATCAAGCCCTGCATTGGGCTCTCTGCTCAGTGGGGAGCCTGCTTCCCCCTCTCTTTCTGGCTGCCTCTCTGCGTATTTGTGACCTCTCTCTTGTCAAATAAATAAATAAATAAAATCTTTTTAAAATATATTATTTCTTGATAATTTTCCCATTTTCAAGTTATCCATAAGCCTAACTTTTAATTTCATTCTGCCTTTTAAAATGTGTCACTTATCTAAGAATCTCTGTCACCTTAAGGGGCCTGAATGATTTTCTCCTTACTGTCAGGTTGCTCAGTTTCTCAGCATTCTCTGTGCAGAACCTTCCTTGGGCCTCCTAAGAAGATTCAGAGGTAGATGAAGCCTAGCCCCTGACCTCTGAGCTGGCCGTCTAGAAAAGGAGTATGGGGGAGAGGCAGGCTCTCTTATCTCTGATACCCACAGACTGACTTGTACATTAGAAGGGGCCTGCAGAGAGTTTGTGATCCAAGAAAGCATGGATCACATCCAGGCAGAATGAGCAGGGCAGGCTTCATAGAGAAGGTAGCTTGTGATCTCAGTTTGAAGGATTTTACTACATGGAGAGTTTAATACTTAGAGCTTAGACCATTTTCATGTTTTAACTAAGAGATGAAAGAGAGAGGTAGAAATATATCTCTGTGCACATGATGGCAGATAAAACAAAAATATGGGGAGTTATTCCATGATGAATATTCAGCTGAGGGGGACGTGCTGGTACCAGCCTGCATCTCCACTCCCAGATCCTCATTCCACCGAGACTCACGAGGAATTTATTGCTCATTTTAATCACACCCAGAGAATGAATTGGCAGGAATATTAGGCAGATAGGCCTATCATATATATTTTATTTGCATATCCCAGTGACAGAATCACAAGCACATTTCCTATATCTGCATTTTTTTCATTTGCTTCAGGGGTAGCTGGGGATGCAGCGCTCCCCTGGGCCTGCATTCTGGGCTATAAGGCTGGGTGCTCCCATCAGAGCTGTGGAAAGCCCTCTAGGAGAGAAGGGGTGAGGTACACAGGAGGGTAAGGGGGTTCTCTTACTCCTGTCTTAGGGAGAAGTGATGCCCCTTCCCCATTTTGCCCAGCCTGCTCCCTGCCACGTCTCAGTTGCCAACAGGTGCGCACCTAGCCCTGTGCTTGGCGCTACGGGGGTGGCAATACCATCTGACCTTCACTGTAGGCTTACTGTGGGCCAGGCACAGACTTAGGTGCTTTATGGAGACAAGCTTTTGCTCTCTCTTTTGTTTTTAACTTTTTGAAAACTTTTTGTTGAAATGTACTCTTATAAGGTGTACATATCACAAGTATAGAGCTCACTGAATTTTCACAAATTAAATACATTTGATCAAGAAATAGACCATTCGGGGCACCTGGGTGGCTCAGTGGGTTGAGCCTCTGCCTTCGGCCCAGATCATGATCCCGGGGTCCTGGGATCGAGCCCTGAGTCGGGCTCTCTGCTCAGCGGGGAGCCTGCTTCCCTTCCTCTCTCTCTACCTGCCTCTCTGCCTACTTGTGATCTCTGTCTGTCAAATAAATAAATAAATAAATATAAAAGAAATAGACCATTCACTCAGAAACCCACCTTATACTTCTTCCAGTCACTACCCATCCCCCAAGGAGAAGCATTATCTTGATATATTTTATTTTTACATAATTTCACAAATAGTGCAGTGAATTCTGTAAACCCTTCACCCATATTACCTGTTAACATTTATCACATTTGTTTTATGACGTATATAAATATTATAGAGATATGCATAATTTTTTCTGAACTATTTAAAAGTAAGTTATATACATGATGCTCCTCTACCCCTAAATATTTGTGTTTCCTAAAAAAACAAGGACATTTTCTAACCTTGGTACAGTCATCAGAAGCAGAACATTAATATAGATATTAACTAATTTGTAGATGTTATTCACATTTCACCAGTTGTCCCAATGATTACCTTTACAAGAAAAGAGAATTCTGGGTTCCAAGTTGGATTTAGTTTCATGTCTCTTTAGTAGTCTCCTTTAATCTAGAATGGTTCCTCAGTTTTTTCTTGTCTTTCATGACCTTGACATTTAATGAGTACAAGCAGGTTATTTTGTAAAGTGTCCCTCAATTTGGATTTGTCTAATGTTTCCTTATGATCAAATTCAGGTTATGCATTTCTGGTGTTTATTTTTAGTAAAATCATTAGGTAGCCTCATGCTAAAAGTAGGAATAAGAGATTTGTGTTTTAACTCTGATCTCCCTAAACAGACCCTAAACTCCCTGAGGCAGGGAACAGGTCTTTTCTTACCTGCAAGGTGGCAAGTACAAAGTTCTGAAGCCAGACTGCAAGGGTTAGTATTCTGTCTCTGTTACTTGCTACTAGAGGAACTGTGTTTTAATTTATCTCATCTCTGTACAGAGGAGATACTCTGAACTTCTTAGGGCCATGAGGATTAGAACAGCTGCTCCCCATCAGGTGAGACTTCACAGTGGATGCTAAAACTAGTGAGTGGGAGTTTGAGGAGTAACGGGATTATTTACATAGGCTCAGCTCTTCATCCCTCAGGATACTTATTAATTACAAAGTGGGGGAAACCTGGCACAGACCACCTTAACCAAGTGTTCAAAGTTAATGTCACCAGTTGTAGGATTATAAACATCCCATGCCACTGAGAACACAACTCATTTTCTTACTTGAGCCAGTCTTTGCCCCCTTTTAGCCTTCTCTCACCAGTCTTTGGATCAGCCTGGCTATTTGCATAGTGACATGATCTGATTTGCGTATTAAAACATCACTCTGGTAGCAAGGAGGATGGGGCTGCAAGAGAGGAGAGGAGAATGGAATCTGGGGTGCCGACATAACAGTCACCAAGTGTGATAGAACTGACACCTGCCCTGTTCCTGACTTCCTCTCCAGGGATGTGTGCTTTATGAGCTAGTTCAGGAGATTTTCAAGTCCCTTGGGTGCCACTCTCATCCACAGGCTTCTTTATTGGACCTCCTGGGCTGCTCTTACCATCATCCCCCCCACTCAGGGTTTCTTCCCATCATCCCCTGATCCCAGTCTCATCTATTGCCCCTTGTCCCTTTGGTGATCTCCCTACCCAGTCCTCTCTGTCATTCTAGCTTCAGCGCATGACAGAAGCCTGGTGATGTGAGTTGAGGTTAGAGTCAGGAGGATGTGGCATATCTGAGTGTATCTGAGAGCAGCCAGTAGGCTCTGTGGCCCTGACCTTCCATGAGAGGCAAATTGTAGCTTGGCCTTTCTTCTCTTCCCTCCTCTATTCCTACTACATTCCTACCCAGGGTCTCATTCTGCCTACTCACCACTCCCACCACTGCCTCAGCTGCCCTTTTGGTGAACACACTGCCAGGTTCATTGTCAGACCTGTTCCCTGAGGAATACTCAATAATAGGATTGCCTGACATACCCCTTCCCTCTCTAACCCTCCCCAAAGAACCACTCATCCCAGCCACCCACCTCTGAGAGAGCCTAGCTAGGCTTCACCCCAGCCTCCCAGCCCTTTCCTGTAAATGCACTCACAGCCAGGAGGGGTGCCATATTAAATCAAGAATGATGGAAACCAGTGGCCACGATTATCCAGCCAAGATGCAGCATGGGGAGCTGGTTGCTGCCGGCTCCAGGTGAGGGCTTCTGAAGCTAATTGCATGTGGCTTTTATTAAGATGATCACTCCCCCACTCCTGTTCTCCTGGGTGGCTTCTTCCTAGTGCTTCTCAGCCCAGTACCCTCTGCTTCTACAGGTTGGGTCACCTGCCCTATCTTTTTCTCCTTGGAATCCTGTCAAAATAGGGCCTTGCTTAGTCTCTGTAGGCTTCCTCAAAAAGCCTCAAAAAGCCAGGAACAGTAGTAGCCTACATTTATGGAACCCTTACCAAGTGCCTTCTCCCATCTTTCTCTCCTCCCCCACATAGAATATATATACACCAAGTATTTTTCTTTCCTTGGTTCTTCCACTAGCTGGTTTTTCACAAACTAATTTTTCACAAGCCTGGGCTCCTAGCTAATGCCTTAAGAAGCAGTTCATTCAACACATTTTTTAATAAAGATTCTTATTTATTTATTTGATGGACAGAGACCACAAGTAGGCAGAGGGGCAGGCAGAGAGAAAGGGGGAAGCAGGCTCCCTGCTGAGCAGAGAGCTGGATGTGGGGCTCGATCCCAGGACCCTGAGATCATGACCTGAGCTGAAGGCAGAGGCTTAACCCACTGAGCCACCCAAGTGCCCCTCAACACATTTTTTTAAAATACAGACTCTGTGCTGAGCACTAGGAAAAGACCATAAAGCAGGAAACTTTAACCTGGTTTGATTCCAGCATCCTATTCATTTTTAATCAAAAAGTCTGATCCATTTTCAGAAGTTTTTCTTAATAGATATTTAGGGTTCCAGGTTGGAAAGAATCAGGATGTGCCTAGATTTAGGCCACAGGTTGGGTCTTTCCCAGGACCATCTAGAAACCTCCTAAGAAACAAGCTAGGGATGCCTGAGTAGTTTGTTGGGCTTCCGACTCTTGATTTCAGTTCAGGTCAGGATCTCGAGGCCTCAGGATGGGGCTGGTTCATGCTCCATGCTCCGCAGGGAGTCTGCTTCCCCTCTCCCTCCGCCCCTCTCCCTGCACATGGCTCCCCACCCCCACCTAGAATAAGAAAATAAATCTTTAAATTAAAAAAAAAAGAAAGAAAGAAAGAAGAGGGCACCTGGGTGACTCAGTCAGTTAAGTGTCTGCCTTGAGCTCAGGTAATGATCCCAGGGTCTTGGGATCAAGTCTGGAATCGGGCTCCCTGCTCAACAAGAGAGTCTGCTTTTCCCTCCACCCTTGCCCCCTGCTCATGACACTTCTCTCTCTCTCTCAAATAAATAAATAAAATCTTAAAAAAGAAAAGAAGGAAAAAGAAAGAACAGAAGAAACCAGGCAGTTCACAGTATAACCTTTCCCCCATATTCACCCCCATAGAAGTCAAGGACCATTTCTCCTTGGCCAAGAAAATAACAAGAATATTAAAACCACCTAAAATCATGACACTGAAGAGTTATAGAAGATAAAAATGTTTCCCTGGAGAAGACTTACGGAGACTACAATATCTATACCCAAACCAACAGAGTGGCAAGAAGTCGTGTTTGCCTGTGACAAAGGAAAAAGATATATTCTAAGAGGCCCTACAGATGAATGCATGGAAAGCACCCAGAGGCAGAATTCTCTACCACAGTAAGGAAAACTGACAGGCAGAGATGAGCTGCTTTGTGCAGTTGAGGTATCCCCAGAACCCAGTTTGTATGGAGATGGTACCCTCAAACTTAGGCTTCTTGAGGAAGGAGCCATTTCTGGGGCAATGGGGGCATCTAAGTGGACTAGGCTTCTAGATTCTACTTGAGCCAGAGCAGTTCTTCATTTCTGGAGCCCACACAGCATAAGATAGTTAAAAGGATTCCAGTGCCCCTACCTCATCCCCTAGAAAAGCACTGGGCTAGGTAGTTACCAACATGCAGTGAAGGAAAAGAGAAGTAACATTTACCAGAAGCCTGCCCAGGGTCAGTTACTGTGCTCTGCACTTGTGTCCCTCCACCAACACTCCTGCCTGTACATTTGCTCTATGCCAGAGTCTCTGCAACGTTCTTTGTGTAGATTATCTCACCTGATCCTCACCAGTATTCCACCAGGACCCTGCAAGGTGGTGTGAGTTACTGTCTCCGTTTTAGACATGAGGAAGCAAAAATTCCGGGAGGCTGGTTAACTTCCCCAAGGTCAGCTTGCCGGTGAGTGAAGAGGTGAGGTTTGAATTCCGATCTCTCCGGAGCAAAGCCGCCTATTTCTCCCATACAGCGTGTCCCGCTGTGAGCCAAAAGAGGAGCCAAGCTTCCGATAGGGACAGCTGTGAGGACTGAAGGAGACACTGTACGTGAAGTGCAGCGCCTGGCTCAGCAAGGTGTTCCACAACCGGGACTTAACCTCATTCAGTTGGCAGCGCACACTGATGCCTTCTGGGAGCCAAGCCCTGTGCTATGTGACAGAGCCATGGAGCTGAGTAAGACGTGGCCGTTGTCACCGAGGATCTCATGGCTGATTAGGGAGAGACAAACAGGCAGTTAAACATGTACTCTGGAGGTGCCAGGCATGAAGCCTTACGCCAAGCTATTTAAACAATGCAGTATTCAAGTTGAGATCACCAGGCCACTCAGAGGTTGGTGGGAACAGAGGAGACTTCTTTGGTGAGGGAGCAGTATGAGCAAAGGCACAGAGGCAGGAAGACTCTGAGACTGTCACTGAGGGCAGATAAGGAAGCAGACCCAGTAAGCCCTCAGCAGCCAGCTCCCATTTCTTCAAGCTGCCTCCAAGCCGGCCAGGCCGCTAGCCAGTGCGGGACCAGGCGGTGTGTGTGTGCATCTCTCCATCAGAGCCTCCCAGCCCAGTGGACCCAAGTGCTGAGAGGGGCTGGGTGGGCAGGGAGGAGGAGGAGGCAGATATATGGCGGAGTCTTCAGAGCCAGGTGATGTATGTGGTGCCTGAGGGAGCTGCGCAGTGACACTCCGGATTCCAACCGGCAAGCGTCGCTCCACTGGGATTGGCTCCGAATTATTGCTCCATATGAAACCCAGGACTGATGGGAGCTTTCAGTTACAGACTGATAGCAACAGCCAAAATTGGATTGTTTGCTATTTATTTTTTTTAACTTCTGTCAAGGTCACTACCGTAACAGGAAAACACTGCCCAAGCAGCAGGTATTTTTCATCCACTCTGCCTGCAAGAGCAATCTGCAGCCACAACTTTTGTGACAGGGCCTTACCTTGGCAGCTCTCTTTCTAGAAAGCTGTCAGTGTTACGGGGTCTTAGGGGAAAGGAGCCTCTTCAAGATCCAGATCTTTCTGTCCCACTCCAAGGCCTGCTTCCTTCCCCCATCTGCCTGGTTCCATGAGCACTTTCTGATCTGACCTGCATACTCACGCACCCTGTCTGGAGACAGTCCCGCATCTCCGGCCTAACCCAGTAGTCCAACTTCTTCAAGCCTCCAGTCACCCAGAAGCCTCCCCACAGTGTTCTAGGCTGTGTGTATCTTTCCCTTCTCTGGACTCCTTTGTCACCCAGGTTAGCTGTTAATTCTCTCCTCTTCTTACCTGTAACCAAATTTATTTTGCAGACACTCACCAGCTGCCTTTTACTGTGCCAGGACTTGAGCAGTGAGTAAAAGACAGTGCCTGCCCTCAGGCAACTCATAATCAACTTAGAGGACAGATGCACAAACATGGAACAAATTTGGTTTTTGTTTTTAAGCAAGCTCCACACTAACATGGAGTCCAGTGTGGGGCTTGAACTCAGGACTCTGAGATTAGACCTGAGCTGAAGTCAAGACGCAAACATTTAACCGACTGAGCCGCTTAGGCGCCCCAACAAATTTGTTTTCAATAGTGGGAGGTTTTTATTTGTTTGTTTGTTTGTTTTTTAGTGATAGGTACAAGCTAGAAATAGGCATGCATACTTTGGAGGAAAATGGCTGATCCTGCCTAAGAAGTATTTGTGTAGGAGCCCTGCCTCACCTCCCTGTCCAACTTAGAGCTCCCTGAGGGCAGACCTAGCTCTCCTCTCTTTTCTTACAGTGTGATCACACCCAGGCCTCCTTCCTTCTGCCTTTTCTAAAGTGGACCAACAAGCCAAGGGCAAGACACACACCAGACACTCAGCAGCAGCTAGAGCCCCCTAGGTCCCAGTCCTCCTCCTCCTCCCCAACCTACCATTTCCATCATGGCATAAACAGGGCCAGACACATGGCAATTGCCAACTAATTGTGTTTAATTGAAATGCAATATCATTGAAGTGGAGGGTGTTCATAGCTCTGGTTTAAAAGGCAAAAAGATTTTGGGGGCACCTGGCTGGCTTAGTCGGCAGAGTGTGTGACTCTTGATCACGGGGTCATGAGTTCAAGCCCCACATTGGGCATAGAATTTAATGTTTAAAGAAAGAGAGAGAGAGTAAAAACCAAAAAGATTTTCAAGAGGGTAAGTGAAAGGAAAGAACCTCCGTTAAGCATTTACACTGCATGCCGGCTCATTGTGCATATCATCATATTTAATCACTAGTTTACAAATGAGAAAACTGAGGGGCAGTAACTTGCTCCAAATAATTAGCACATCTTGTAAGTGATAAAGCTGGGATTCAAACCCAGGCCTTTTGTCAGACTCCAGAGTCAAGGGTTAATCTACTTGCAGTACTTTATTTTATTAGCAGGGTGAGCCAGGACTCTTGAGCCATGTCCACCTGAGGTGAGGACTCGGACAAGGGGACAGTGGGAAGGACTGGGGCAGCCTCCAGTGGCCAGGAGCCTGAGTGTGCATCCAGACCCCTGGAGCCCCAGACCTGTGTTCTTTGCCCCTGGGTTATAGCGTAGAATGAAATGATCCTGCCAGGCCCGGCACCCCTGAGTCTGCTTCCCTTTCTCCCCACAGTATCAGGAGAAGCAACGGAAGCGTGAGGCTGAGGAGCGGCGCCGCTTTCCCCTGGAGCAGCGGCTGAAGGAGCACATCATTGGCCAGGAGAGTGCCATCGCCACAGTGGGTGCTGGTGAGTAGCAGGGGGGCCAGCCAGCACCACAAAAGGGTGGGTGGCTTGTGGTCTGCAGTGAGGTGTATACTGTCACCATACCGTGTGGAGGGGGCTGTTACAACTTAACATTCATTGTACTTCCTGTGTGCCAGGCATTGGATTAAGCTTGGCACATACATTTTCATTTAATCCTTACAGCAACTGCATGGTACCATTAAACCACCCCCCCCCCGCTTTTTTTAAAGTTATTTATTTATTTACTTATTTATTTGGAAGAGAGAGCACGAGTTGGGGGCAGAGGGAGAGGGAGAAGCAGACTCCCCACTGAGCAGGGAGCCCAACATGGGGCTTGAGCCCAAGACTCTGAGATCATGACCTGAGCCAAGGGCAGACCAGCTGATCCACCCAGGTGCCCCAAATCCCCACATTGCAGAGGAGGAGGCTGAGATATAGAGCACTTATAATAATTGCTCAAGGCTGCTTTCTTGTGCTCTAACTCTGATCTTCATCTGGTCCACTGTCCCCAACACCCACTTTTCAGGTGGGCAGACTGAGACCCAGAGAACAGGAGCTTATCCATCACTTGTAATGTTGCAACTCAGCCAGAACTAGAACTTCTGTCTTTTGTCTCCCAGCCTGGAATTCTGTCTCTCTTCAGTATAGTTTGTCAGCAGCTGACTTGATTTTAGGAAAAACACCCTGAACAAGTCTTTTTTTTTTTTAAGATTTTATTTATTTATTTGACAGACAGAGATCAGAAGTAGGCAGAGAGAGAGAGAGAGATGCAGAGAGAGAGAGAGGAGGAAGCAGGCTTTCCGCGGAGCGGACAGCCCGATGCGGGACTCGGTCCCAGGACCCGGGGATCATGACCTGAGCCGAAGGCAGAGGCTTTAACCCACTGAGCCACCCAGGCGCCCCCACCCTGAACAAGTCTTAAGTGTCTTCTTCTCAACCCTAGAAGCTCTTATGCTCCACACTAGGAGCCAGATTGCTCTCTGGTATAACCCCTACTCTAATTGTCTTCCTGCCCATGCAGACCCCATTAGAAAGAATATAAAACTAGGGTGCTGCTCAAGGTGGTGGCCTCACCTCTAGTCTGTGACTCAGGTGCATGACTTTCTGAAGGTGACCTCCCATGAGGCAAGGGCAGAGTAACCTGTGTCCAGCTTAAACAAGATATCCCCAAGGCATTGTTTCTCAAATAATGGTCTCAGCAACATCAGTATCCTTTGGGACCTCATTGGAATTACAGATCTCAGGTCTCCTCCAAACCTGTGGAATCAGAAACTGTGGGGTAGGGCCCAGTAGTCTGTGTTATAACAGGCCCTGCAGGTAATTGTGATGCTCAGCTTAAGTTTAAAAACCTCTGCCCTACAGTGTCTTGGTACCATTTGTGTTGCTTACCCCTTCTCTCCCAAGTTATTTGGTCCCACCAGATGCGGTCCGGTACTGCCAAAAACAGCACCTAATAGAGGCTCACTGATAAAAGAAGACATCAGGCTGTACTGTGGTGTTCCTCTGGGACATCCTGGAGCGGCATTTCAGCCCTAAGACACCAATTAGAGTAGTAATTGAAAAATGAAGGCAGCCACCCCTGCAACACAGCGAGCCCAGCCTGATCTCCATCCTCCTCAAACATCATTGAGACTCATGCAGTGGTCATGAACCCTTCATCAGGAGCCTGACCTCAGCAGCAGATAAAAGGAGCCCACAGACTAGAGCTGCCTCACCAGCTAGAGGTCAGAAGGCTGTCTGCAGCCACACATAGGAGCTGAGGAAAGCTTTTCTGAACACACAGGTGCCAGTACACTACCCAAACCACACCAGGCTACCCTTTTGTGTCTGAATACATCCACTCTCAGCCTCTGCATTGCAAGTGGCAACCCCCTACTTCTTTGCCAAGGCTGTGGCTGAGGTGGAGGGAGAAGAGACCCTGGGAGCCCTTGGGGATTGAAGAGAGGAGTTGCTCATGGGAGAGAGATTACCTGGGCAGAGAGCTCAGAAAGCACCTCCTGTTGGAGTTTCCTGTCCACAGGGGCTAGCACTGCCACTGCTATCGTAGTGTCTTCCCTCTGCTTCTTACACAGTCCTTTACCAGCAGGCTGTGTCTGTGACCTCCTGCCTCTCCCTGGCTCCTCAAGCCCATAAGATGTAAAGCTCCCAGAAGTTGGAGGGAGCGGAGAGGAGGATGTTGAATGGAGAGCATTAGACCAAACTGGGTCCGATAGCAGCCCTGCCATTTATCAGCCATGCAACTCGGGCTACTCACTCGTCCTTTCTGAGCATCAGTTTCCTCAACTTTGAGCTGGGGAACCAAGTACACGACTGTCTCACAATACAGCACGTGCTCTTTCTAGTTTCTGTCCTCAGGATGTCTATCATCCAGGGTTGGGCATGTTCTTTAGATCAGGCCCACAGTTGTTTCCTTCACGCCAGGACTGATCCGTAGTCCCAGCCCCAGGCTGGCCTCTTCCTCTGATCCTACACTGACCTCTAAAGTACCACCCACCTTGTCTCTCCTTGTCGTTGGCCCAGAGCAGGAGTGAATGATCCAGCTGCCCACCTCAGAGGAGCTGTCGGAATGTCTGCCCTGAGAGCTTCCCTCTACTCAGAGCTCCATTTTGTTACCCCAGCTCTGCCTCATATCAGGAAGGCCCTATGCCTTGACCTGTATTAGGTAGGTTGACCCTGCTCTCTCAGGGACCCTAGAAAAGACAAACAGGTATTGGGGCCTGAGCTGTGCGGTTGGCATCTCTCCTCCATTTGTATGGTAGTAACTGTATGCCCACCAACTGAGAGGCCTGTGGCTGGTGATCACACTGATGGTGATCAGGTAATATTCCCTTACCAGGTGAAGCATGAGGTACTCTCTGGGTCAGAATCTGTGGTGGGCAAGCAGCAGCCAGTGGCCCAACGTCTCCAGACTAAAGCAGGTGCAGGAGAGAGAGGCGGATCCACAGGGGTAGGCCGGGTCTCTATAGATCCTCTAGGCAGCATCAGCTATGTGCTAGGGACTGGCTGGGTGGAGTCTGGCACCCCAGGGGTACCATGAGGATGGGCAGCCAGAGAAGTGCCGCAGAATGAATTGATTTGATAAATGGCCATTTATTACCCACACGAATTGGCTGAAACCAATTTCGGTCACATCAACCCCTGGTAAGTGCTGGGATATTGATTTGTGCAAAGTAATACAGTGAATTTATCAGTGTGATCCCCAGCTGCAGGGCTTCTAGCAAGGCTGGCGCGCAGTTACCGCCTTACAAATGGAGGAGATAAAGTACCAACCCCTTAACTTAGGACCCCATGGCCTCTCTGGTCTTCTAGGGTCACTGGAGCCAAAGCAAGGCTAGCCTACATACCACAGGCCAGAGCCTTGGCACTGAAAGTGAGTCTCTCCTTTCAGAATCCAGAGTTACTCCTAGTCATGGGAGGGGGAGGATGCCTAGCCCATTGGGCCAACCTCCTGGGAGCTCAGAGCCTCTGTGCCCACCATTCTCCTCAGAAAAGCAACCAGCTGTCTCATTAGCACATGCAGGGCTAGACTCCACCCCCTTCTCTGACGGGCCCACCTCTCCTCTGTCTCAGTAAAGGCATTGGCATTCACTGGTCTCCTCAATAAAAACTTGGACAATTCCTTAGCTTCTCCCTCTCCCTCACCCCTTATAGCCCATCACATATTAGGTCCTAGCATTCTGCTTCTTAAATGGGTCTCAAATTTGGCCTCTCCCCTCCTTTCCTAATACCACTGCCCTTGCTCAGGACCTCAGAATCTCCCATTTGAACCATGTAGTGGCCTCCTCCCTGGTCTCCCTATCTCCTTTCCTTCCCCTGTAATCACACCTCCTCCCCAACTGGAGTGAGCTTTGTAAAATATGAAGATTGCCCCGTTCAAAATCTTTGAGTGGCTCTTGGTGCCATGGCCCATTATACAAGGCCCACTCCTGCTGCTGCCACCCCATCTTCCTTCCCTGAGCGAGTGTACACCTGACCGCTACCACAGTGGACATGCTGTGTTGATTTGCTTGTGTTTGACGCTGCCCTGCCACCCTCTGCTTGGAATTCCAATTTTTCTGGTCCTTTCCCAACTGTACCCCTGCCCTGCCCATCTCCCACACTCTGGCTGGTTTTTACTTAACCTAACTCAGTCCAGGAGCAATAGATTGTAGACTCCCGAGAGCAGAGACCATGACCGAATCATTTTGTTTTTCCAGTTCCTGGCACAACACTCTGCTTGAAGTAGATGTGTAGTGCAGTTCGCTGGAGCAATTTGGTTGGGCCTCTTGTCCATCTCTTTGCTCTGAGGAAAGAGGAGCAGCTAGCTGTAAGCCTGCCCTCTAGTAGCTCACAAGCATACTAGGAGCACGAGTGTATTGAAATAGTTAATAACAGCTCACACACTACTTGACCTTTGACCCTTGTGGATAGGCCATTCCCCAGTCCTACTCTGGGTTAGGCTGCCCACCTGGAAGCTTCCCTGACGCTCCCTCTAACCAGGGGCTTATCACCAACACCCATTGCACCTGCTCCCACTTGACTCTGAAGCCCATGAATTCCCTCAGGAAGCTCTGCCATCACAACTGATCTTCGTACCCAGCTCTGGCTGAATTCAGAATCTCAGCATCAGCTATGTGGCACACAGTGGGCTATCTTGTGCTTTGCTTCCCTTTTTGACCATCTAAAACTGTAATTGCCTAAGCCCTGCACCTTTCTGGGCCACCCCCCTTAGAGTCCTATTTCTGAGCTGAGAAATAAGTCCAGGCCATTCCTGAGTCATGGTGTGGTTGTGATTAATTTTGAAAACTGCGTGCAGTCCCATTCCACCTCATACCACTTCAGATGTTCTTGTTGTGCAGACCACCCTGGCCCTTCCCTGGCCTGTCGAGAAACTCAGGACCCAGGCCTTTTCCAGAAAGCCTTTCTTAGCCCTCCTCCAGGACACAGGGCCCATTCTTGGGGCTTTCCGTGGACACCTTTTATCACTGTACCTGCCACAGGACATCTTTTTGAATGTCTCTCTCCAAAGGTCAGGAACTACCTTCTTTCAGCATTTCCCTGGGGTTAGGCACACAGGTCTGTAAATATTGCTGAACTCAAGTGCGTGAAGCCTGAGCCCATCTTGACATTCAGCCTCTCTTCGACAGATTCTCATCCCAGCCTCTTTCTGGAAGGGTGGCACTCTTCCTTCCAGTGATTCCTACGAAGTGTGCACACACACACACACACACACACACCCCTGGGGTGGGGATGTTCAGCAAAAGCTATTTGCGTTTTTTATGTTAATCATGTTAACCACTCAGTAGCAATAGTAAGCCTTCAGAAACACTAATCCTTAGAGACTAAGAAGAGAACTCTTCTCTCATCCTCCCAACCTAAGGCCCCAGTCAGTACCCATTTTGCCAGCAAGCACTTCTTGAGCTGTGCTCCCCGAACCTACAAGCTATAGACAGGAGATTGCTAAAGATGTTCAGGTGACTCAGCCACAAGAATTCCTTTGAAGGACTGGTTCCCCTGAACTGCCACAAGTATGGTACAGACATGTTCCAGGTTAGGTTAAAAAACACCTCTCACACTAGATCACTAGAACTTTTCAAGAAGGAGGAGTTGGCCGTCGCAGATAGCCTCAGAACGTGGAGCTGGATGGAGGTAGCGGCCTGGGATGGGAGAAGGAAGAGGCAGGTGTCTCCTCTTGCTTTGGATTTGCATATGGTGGGTCTTTCTGTCTGGAATGTCCCATCATGCCCACACTGCCTGGCAGTACCCCCCCATCGTCCTGGCAAGGATGTCAGTCGGACACGAATGGCTCTTCCCACACCTCTCCCGGGGCTCCCATCCCATTTGGAAGCCACAGTTTGCACAGCAGCGCTCACTTAAATGGCACAGACCTTACATTAGCACAGCACCTGGCTCTGAAGGAGAAGGCTCCCTGGAGAGGGGTTAAGAAGAGAGAGGAAGCCTTCTTCACTATGGGTCATAGTGACCACTGGAAGCATTAAGAGACTCAGATCCAGGCCTCCCTTTTCTTCTCTGTAAAATGGAAATCGAAGTATTTGTTGTTTCCTCCTTGTGATCCCAGAAAAACCAACAATTAATTGATTCAATCAGCGAGCATTATACCACCTCTGGGCTAGTCCCAAGGGTTCCTCAGGAAATGGAGCTCCTAGCACCTGCTGCCATAGATTACACCCTATGGGCATGCCTGGGCACACCCTCCAGAACACAAAGGCACCGGTGAATGAAACCCCTTGCACTGCCCCTCACTGAGCCCTAGTCTTCTATGTAAAATGGAACTAGTACCTACTGCTCAGGACTAGCACGAGGATGAAAGAGATATCTGTCCCATACCACTACAGCTGCCACTGCTACTGGGACTACTGTGGTTTGTACTTTCCTGATTATCCTGCTTATGCAGAGTGCCTTCATAACCCTGGACTCATTTCATCTACATGTGTGTGGCTTGGTGTGTGTCTGACTATTCCTATTTTAAAACTAAAGAAACCAAGGCTCTACAGGAATCCATATTTTATTCAAAGCCACTCAGCTGGAAAGTGGCAGAGCCAGGACTCTACATTTGATCCTGTAACTCCTACCCTGTCTACTGTAATACCCTGTAGGTGACATGGGCCAGAGAATAAAGACCCCAGGAGGTTTTGGTTTTGTTTTTGTTTTAAGATTTTATTCATTCAATTTGAGAGAGAGAGAGAGCAAAAGCCAAGGGGAGGGACAGACCCCCACTGAGCAGGGAATCCGACATGGGGCTCCATCCCAGGACCCTGAGATCAAGACCCAAGCCGAAGGCAGATGCTCAACCTACTGAGTAGATGCTCAACTCCCAGACCCCGGGAGTTAATGCAGTAGAGGTGGGGTCATGGAGTTAATCAAGAAGTTCGCTGCCTGTGAGTTTGAAGGTGGTCCCGTAGTGGTAGGCACAGCCAGGAGAAGGCATTCTCCTAAGGGGAAGAACATAGAAAGGAGGCACTGGTGCTGGCCCAGTCTGTGGAGGGGCAGCCAGGCCTGTGCAAGCTTGCAGAGATGGGACGGGCCAAGGAAGGGGCTGAGCTGCCTGCTCAGGAGACCCTGATACCATCTCAAACCCAGAGAGCTGTGGCCAGGAGACAGTTGGAGTACAGGGGCTCCTGAGGCCATGTATCTGTAGCCAGACTGGAAGGCTACAGAAAGACAAGTTTTCTGGCTGAGGCTCAGTTGTGAGGAGGTGCTGTGGCCAGGAAGGCTGACTCCTTTCTTGAAACTCCTGAAGCATGAGTTCAGGCTTGAGAGTTAGCCAGAACTGTGGGTAAAGCCCAGGGCCTTCATTTATTTACCTGTATAACCGTGAGCAGGTTATCTAACTTCTCTGCACATATTTCCTCATCTATAAGAAGGGAATCAAGGAACACATGGCTGGCTCAATCCGAAGAGCACACAGGTCTTGATCTCAGCATCATGAGTTCAAGACCCACGTTGGGTGTTGAGATTACTAAAAAATAAACTTAATAAAAGGGGGGGATAAAATTCTCTGCCCTGCCTGCTTTGTAGATTCATAATGAGGCTCAAATGAAGTTATGTCTATGGAAGTTTTTGATAGACTGAAAAGTGCTGGCAGAAGAAGTTGTTGCATTTGCTGGTCCACGGAGAGAACATCAGCACCTATGGCCACGTCTCCAGCAGCCCTTCAGAGTCTCTGCCCCAGCCTGACAGAACCCTCAGGGCTCCCAGCCGTGGTCATCAGCCGCCCTGCCAGCCACACACCCTGGGGGCCCGCCTTCCTCAGTCCTTCCTAGCTGCTTCCATTTTTCATTCTGTCGGACTCCATCTGCTTGGTCGTTTTTCTCTTCAGATATTATTAGAAATATCCAGAGTTGTAATTGTTTAATGGTTGGCATTTCGCCTGTTTCACAGGGGGCCAGATCAAGCCCACCCCAGACTCGTGCCCCGGGTCTGGCAGAATTGGCCAGGGACAGCTGTGCAGTGGAGTCTGCCTGGCATTATAAAGGGCTCTCTCCCAGGTGCATTATTAGAAAAGAAGGGGGAAAGATGGCCACAGGCATAATCCAATTCCTCCTTCTCCGTGGTGTTTTTGAACTGCATAGCCCAGCAGTGTGTAGCTCACAGTAGCTGGGAAGCTTTTTTGAAAGAGAGATCAGGATCAGAACCTCAGGTACCTGACACCTGGGGAAATATACTTCCCCCAGGCCACCTGTCTGGGTGATGCCTGGCCACTTCTGCCTCCCCCAGATACCCTATGAAGCCTGAACCCAGTTCATGCTCAGCTTCTTTCCAACCTACATTCTTAGTTTACCCAACTTTTGGAAGAATATGACTCCTTTCAGATGTCCCTCTCTCACCCCTGCCCCAATACACACCTACACATCGTGTCCACAGAAGTCTAGCCTTAGCCATTTATATCTCTGCCTCCCCAAAAACGCCATGCACAGTCCCACTTCTTGTTTCTCTCAGGGGCATTGGGGACTCCCATCTCAGCCAGGGTTAGAGTACCCCTCATCATCCCCAGCCTTCAGGTACCTGTGAAGCTGGTGGGTTCCTCTGAGAGCCAAGCCTTCCATAGGACTGGGTCAGCCAGTGTAAAGATGGTCTGGAACTTTGCCCAAGGGAGTATTTTCTTAAGCCCCTCTCGGGATTCTCAGGGGATGTCTCCCAAGAGGTTGCACTTCCATCTGTTTCTGCTGAGGCCAGAACTGGAAAGGTCTTCAGGTAGCAGCATATGAGTTTGAGGTAAGAAAGGCCACAAAGGCAGGTATTTGAGACCATAATCTGACCCCACTCACAAATACTCATGTTCATTCCTGTCTCCCCATTTGTGTCATGCTGGCCACTTTTGGCTCTCCAGATCCTTCCCAGCCTCCACAATCCCTCATCAGTCCCACTTCTTCCAAAAAGCCTTTCCTGACCTCCGCAGCTACTTCTCTGGAACCCAGCCATATAGATCATAGCACACAGTATAGCATTTATGATCTTTGTACCTTAGGACTGGCCAATACTTTCCCCCAAGACCATCAGCTCTTTCTCAGTTGACTTGTTTTCCAGGTCTTGTCTTCTGGCATATATCCCTTTGTTAATCTCCCCCTGACACTTGAGAACCAGACCAGCCTGACATTACACAGTGCTCTATCCCCTTCTTGCCTCTGACTGCCATGTTCCCATTCATGTTTAAAGCAACCCTATATGAGCAAAAAGAAGAAATGTTTAGAGAGAGAAGAGACTCTACTCTCAACTAGTAATCTACTAGTTGTATGACTGGGGCAAGTCTCTTTATCTCTTGCCTCAGTTTCCTGTTTAGTAGAATAGAATTGAAAATAAGACTTTTGCTCTCAGGGTGTTTGTGTGGGTCTCAGGTAATAAAAACTGTTGACAATTTTTCCAGTTGTGTGCAGCAGATAGCATGTTCAATAAATGGTTTTTCTTCTAGTGGTTCTGCCTCCTTCCTCCCCCTGCTTTTCCACTTGAGTGATGCCTCGGAGCCCGATTCTCCCACTCTGTCGTTAGACACTTAATTTCCTCACCTTGAATGCACAGCCCTTGGTTATATACTTCCTCCTGAAGAGGAGTGGTCAGCTCTGTCTCGAGCAGAGCTGAACTCTTTAGGGAACCTAGTACATGTCTGTCTCACTCCCCAGCCACTGCTCCTCACTGGAGGCCATGGTTAATGGCAGTGCTAACCAAGTGGCTCACCCGTCTGTGCCCTGAGCTCTACACTACCCTTGACTGGATTCCAGAAAGTACATTTGGCTATACTCTTAAACAGCAGACTAGATCTTGGTTTCCCCAAATGGGGAAGAGTCCAGAGCTCACACCCCGGATCCCTCAGGGCCTGTCATAGGCTTCTGTCTCTTCCATTTGCCTAGGAGGCAGGCTTAGTCTCTCATCAGTGGTGAGTAGATGGGTAACCAGCCATCTAAGAGCTAAAGTTCCTCTCGAATTCTCCTTCACCAGCCCCCTACCCCTCCATTCACCGTCCACCCGCCTTTCAGTTTCCCTGGCAACGCTGAGTGCTCATCCTGGAAAACTTTATCCGAAATCTGCTCTGGGCAGCTTTCCAAATCCATGCTAACCTGATTAGGTGTCTCTAGGGGCCTTGCCAGCTAATCAGATTAGGCAGCACTAATGGTAGTGAGGACTTTGAGTGGGCGCAGAGCAGTAAAACATATTGTATACTTAGTGATAATTATCCTGCCTTTTGTGTCATTGATTTATCTGCCTCCCCCCCCCCCCCAAATCTTGTGTGTTTGGCCCTAGCAATCCGGAGGAAGGAGAATGGCTGGTACGACGAAGAACACCCTCTGGTCTTCCTCTTTTTGGGATCATCTGGAATAGGTAACTGAGAGCAGATTGGAAAGTGGGGGAGGAGAGCTGGGGGAACCCTAGCTGCTATGGGCCAGAGTCACACAATCCACTTCTGTACAACTCCAGCTCTGAAAATACCACCTCCAAATTACAGAGTCAGCAAGAGGATCATCTGTCACATTAGGTTAGGAACAGCTGGAATCA
Organism: Mustela nigripes; assembly: GCF_022355385.1. Lineage (NCBI taxonomy): Eukaryota > Metazoa > Chordata > Mammalia > Carnivora > Mustelidae > Mustela > Mustela nigripes. The sequence goes on along the minus strand of NC_081557.1, from coordinate 48,365,151 downwards.
CGTCCCTCTCGCTCGAAGCTGTGGTGTAGGGCCTAAGTCACCTGGCCTTTTGGGGTCTGATAGCCCTGGTCCGGCCACTCTGCATCCCCAACACTGCCCTTTGGGAACAGTTAAACCACCTCCACTGCCCAGCACACCAACCTTATTTAGTACAGCTTGGGGCATGACCTTCTAGGAAGCTAAAGAAAGCCCTTGATGTGGCCAACACAGTGTGGGGTGCATTGCAAAATTGGTTTTAGTCAAATGGGTTGGGTATTTTTCTGGCCAGTTGGGCTGGATTATCTGAGGTATTCTCACATTCACTCTCCACCCTCACAGAAACCCCCCACCTGTACCACCTCCTCCCATCATTGTCCTGATGGCAAGTTTTCATGCATTTGTTGTCTCTTCTTTCCCTCTTAGCATCTTCAAGGACCTAGCACTCCCCCACCTCACCATGATACTGTAGAACTTGATTTCCTTTGCTAGGCAGTGAGTTCTGAAGATTTGGCCATCATACCAAAAGGCCCTTCAGAGCCACCACTTGGTATTGTCCTTTCTTCTTTATGTTACAAAGAAAGACTATGAGGCCAAGAAGAAGTAGTCTTTATCCTCCCCACCCCTCGCTGCCCCCCAGCCTCAGTTCAGCCTTTAGCTCTGGGTCCTGGCTGAATGGCAAGACTGTGAGTGCCTAAAGAGATTTAGTACAGTGACCAGGAATCAGAGTGCTCCTGTGTCAGAGGCAAGGTTTGCATTGGGCTTCAAAGGACAAATTGGCTCTAGATTATAAAAGTCCACCCCCCATTCTTAGGATGCTGCTGTAGAAAAAAAGTCTCAATCTCTATCCACAGAAAAATCAAGATGCAGTATATACTTTGATTCTGATTCCAACTCCACCTTTAATTCTCCCTCCAGTGACTGGGAGAGTCACCAACCCTCCATGAGCCCATCCATAAAACATTATTTCCAATGTCCATCCATTTCTAATATTCTTTCATTCCAAAAGACAAGTCATTTAATCCTAACCCAACACCTCTCCCTTCCTTCTTATTAGGAAAGACAGAGCTGGCCAAGCAGACAGCCAAATACATGCACAAAGATGCCAAAAAGGTAAGGGCTGGGATGTCGGCCTGATGTGCAGGCCATGGAGACCTCACCACTACTGCTAGCCCCCAAAATTCTAAGCTCCCTGAATCTGGCAATAGTGAATCAAAAAGATGGACCCTGGCCCAGAAAGCAGGCCTCAGTCTGACCCCAACTTGGCCACCAGTTGTTCCAGGAATTTGGGTAAGTTATCCAACCTCCTCGTATCTCAGTTTATTCATCTGTGAAACAGTAAAAATAATCCTTGCCTTACCTGACTGCTAGGACATTTAGGAGAACCCAATGAGATTCATCAATGCATTTTCAGGCATCTTCTCTGGCCAGGTATTGTATAGATCCTGATAACTCAGCATTTAGGACATACTCCCTGCTCTGAGGAACTTGGGCTAGAGAGGGAAATAGGTTTAGAAAGATATTATTACTCTCTAGTACATCAAGGCCATGCTAGAGAGAGTCTTGGGCCTATAGAAGAAAACAAGTTGGAATGAGAAGATAACCATATTGCTTCTCTCCATTGTATATGAACTTTTAAATATTTCCCACATTTCCCATAGCCCTAAGCTGTGGGGTGGTCATAGACCCTTTTCCCCATGACTTCAGAGCCTTTGGACCTCGCCGAAAGAGAAGACTGTCCCTATATTTTTTCAGACTCGGGCCCTCAAGGCCTTCTTAGTTTGACTTTGTAGGCTGAATGGAAACGTTTTCCTGCAGAGAGAGATGTCAGAGCCATCCTTGGAGATTGCAGAAACATTTCAACTAAAGCCCGACATTCTTCTCCCAGCCTTCTGGTGTGGAGGCTAAGGTACCCCTGCTTACCACCTGAGGTTGCCTGTGACCCCAGATGCCCTTGCCTAATTTCTGTGGAAGGCCTCCCCAGCTGAGGCATTGAGAAATTGCTCAGGCCACTGTCAGCCAAAATTGCACTAACAGCAGAGTCCTAGCCACCTTCCGTCCTGCTTCCGGCCTCACTGCCCCTTTGCCTCCTCCCTGAGGGCCTGGCAGCCATGGCAACATCCCCGGCCCCTTCTGCCTAATAACTGGCTAAAGGCTCCGAAGCCTCCCTGGCTCTGCCCGTAGCTGTGCTCTGCCTCAACCAAGCCCAGAGCAGACCTTCCTGACAGGCAGTAAGCAAGAACAGCATATTAGCATGCTGCAACTGAAATAGCATTTTTAAGACAATTCATCAGGTTGGCAGCGATTGAAACAATTAGCACTCTGGAAAGAGCCATAAACTAGCAAGACTATTAGGGAAGATACAGTTACGGGCAGGAACCACCTGATTAGGGATGAAGAATTCTGAGTGGTTTAATTTTAATACTGTCAGAAAGGTTAATATTTAATTACAAATTATAATCTCCTTATCCAAGCTGTCTTAATATGTCTTCATACACAGTGGAAGAAGAAGGGAAGCATCGGCTGACTTGCTGGTGTAGAAAGGAGATGGGCTTGCTAAGAGACTGATGATGCAGGTCGTTTTCAGTCAGCGCATCTGAACGAGGGGCCGACTGACACCAGGGCAGGGACTTCTGAAAGCATGGGGATAGTGTCCTACAGTATACCATCATCCCTCAGAGGCGGTGGGCTGGGCACTCAAGGAGTGTCCCTGGAGCTGCCCATGCCTCAGCACAGGCTCCAGTTCTTCTTTCTACTGGCCTTAGGCAGGTTGCTTGACCCCTCCCCAAAGCGAGATACTGAGTCACAGTGAGCTCAGGCTCTAGCACACTAATCAGTGCCTGAGCCCTGATCTCATGTTTATTCATCACCTCATATTTTCCACGGTACCACCCCATCGACCTCTTGTTCAACCCCATGAGGAAGATAACATAGATGCTGAATTAGAGCCACTTTTCAGATGGGAAGGCCCAGACCCTATAGCATGTAGGGGCCTGTCCAGTGTCAGTTGCAAGGGGAAGAGATAAAATCAGAATCCAAGTCTCTCAACTCTCCTTTCAGTGCCATTGTTCCTAGTTGTAGTAGGCAGCTAGATTGTAAACTTGTCAGTCTTGTGTCAAATAGGGAGATGTGAGGCATGGGAAACCCAGTACAACCGTCTGTGTATTTAATATTTAAATCCTAGGTGGTGCCTCTATAAAACCCTCTTGTACCAACTCCATTCAGAGTCTGTGTTTAGCACAGGCATTTTCTGGCCATGTAACAGGCAGGCATGAAACCTGCCTTCAAAACCTGAGAGTCCTGGACTGTACCTGATGACAGCAGGACCCAAGGAAAGATATACAGGAAGGGCCATGTCACAGGAGCTGGAGAGGACCTGGGCAGTAGGGCCGGCTCAGTGACATGTACACTAGCTGGACACTCGACTTGGTTTTAAGTTCTGGCTTTCTGATCCTTAGTGGCCTCATTTTTAAAAAGTTACGAATGCCTCTAGACCTGGCTGCCTCACAAGGTCTTGTTTGGACATTTGTATAATTTCTTTTTCAGATCTTTGGCTTATTTTTTTCTCTCATTAACTTCTGCTCTTTGTCCCAAATTTGAGCAATTTTGTTAGCTTCCATTATTAGTTAAAAATCCTTGCAAAAGCACCCTAGTGCTTAGGGGCTCTGTGGTCTTCTGAGGTAGGATAGTAGTGCCCGGAAGATGGCAGTTAGCATGGCACTGTGACAAAGGTCTGAGTCCCCTGCCTGGCTTCAAATACCAACTCTCAACTGTTCCGGAGGGATCTGGCTGGGATCTGTGTTCCCATCTTTTTTCTCATCTGTAAAATGGGTTCAGTTATGGCGCCTATCTCATTGGATTATTATGAAGGTTAAATGAGACCATGTAAACAGCTAAACACCATTAGCACATAGTAAGTGATTGGTATATATTGGATATTACTATCATAATTGTTGCCTCACTTCTAGATAACCCTAAGCTAAGACCATGTGAAACCAAAAATATTTCAGGCAAGCAAATCAACCCGGAAACTTGTTCGGAGTTACTCAGCAAATCAGTAGAAGTAGGACAAGAACCCACAACACTTGACCTAAGTGATCATTAGAGTGTTTACTTCTGGTATCCTGGGACATTTGACATCCAGGCACAAAGCTCAGAACTTAGAAATGAAGACTGCCAAGCGCTGATTGACAGAGCAGGAAATATGAGGCAGTAGAGTTTAGTGGCTAAGAGCACAGACTTGGAGCTAAATTGTCATACCTGATTGACCTTGGGCATGTTACTTTAATCTGTGACTCAGTTTTCTCATCTGGAGGGTAGAAATGATAATAATATTTAGCTCATAGACTTGTACATGTTCTGAGCCCTGAGTTTGTTTAGATCATTGCCAGGCACTTAAAGAAGCATCCAGAACTGTCAACTGTTACCATTAGGAACTCATCTCATGGCTTTCAGTGCATTGCTCCCTCTGGGAAGCACTTGAGCTTCCTCATGTCCATCCTCCCCTTCTTCCGCAAGCCTTGGCTAAGCTACCTAGGACCCTCTGGAAATGCTTGCTGGCTGATGTCCCATGTTCTCTAAGAGCAGTGATCACCTCCATGTAGCCTTAATAGTTCTCCAAACCCTTATCTATCTCTTGGATTAGGTGCTCTCAGGCCCTTGGTGAGGCAGGGAGAGGAAACAGGAGCCTGTGTTCCACAGAAAGGAACTACAGCTCCAAAAGAAGAGGCAGCATGCCCAGCGCCACAGAGACAGTGGCCAACCTAGGACTGGAAGCCATGTCCCTGCCAGAGCACTTCTGCTGCCCTGTACTGCGGGTACAGAGTGACAGGATGCGAGAAAAACTACAGTTCTGACCAGCAGCATGTGGCCTAGATATCAGACGTAGATAGCTACCTCCCTCTAGGGTCTTGGTGCCCTGTCATCCCCAGCTGTTGGACGAAGTGTATTCAGTGAGTGCTCTTTCTGAGGTGGAAACGTGTGCCAGTGGGAAAGGAGCCTGGGGAACCCTGGTTCGGGTGGAGGGACAGGGCATGTGTAACTATAAGTCCCTAAATTCATCATGAAAAAGAGTGAACGCTGCCTGCGTTAACTCACGAACTTCCCACCGCATACACATACACATACCCTTTCCCTGGGGCTAATCGTGGTTGAACCTCACCCCAGAGGGCCAGTTCCCAGCAGATCACTCCTAGGCCCAGTGGTGGAGAGGGATGGGCTACAAGCTGCCTTATGTATAGCTTTTAAGTGAAATGAAGAAATGTAAATAAATTAAAAGATTTCTTAGCACAAAAGAGAAGTGATATAAAACAAAAAGGCATGTGCCCACAAAAGCTGCAACGTTGAGGGCACCATGGAGCTGGCTGGGTACTTGCTGCACCCTTCCTTCTCCCCATGGCCCACACAGACTGTATCTGACTCTACCCATGTCTACCTGCCCCACTTGACGGCTTCTTCTCAAGGATGGAGACCAAGACTTGTTCGCTGCTGTAGCTTTAGCACACACAGAATGCCCTCAGGAAATATGGGATGGCTGATGTGGTAATAAGACCAGTAGAAGCCTAAAAAGAGACATTCTGAGCCAGATTTAGAAAGGCCGGGACATGACTTGGGTTTATTAAGGTAGGGAATGAGGGAATCATGGGGGAGAGGAGTGGACAGAAAAGGAGGCAAGGAGCCAAAAAAATAGAATGGGATAGAAGATCTTGCACTGGTGTGGACTGAAAGCCTAGGGGATATTTGAGATGCTCTCCTCCTTAACCCTCTCCCTCTAACTTCCTGACTCCAAATGGACTCCTGCTTGTTTCCACACAGGGCTTCATCAGGCTGGACATGTCTGAGTTCCAAGAGCGGCATGAGGTAAGTGAGAGTCCTCGCTGAAGTATGGTATGGAGGGCCTGTGAATCAACATCACTCTGCGTGGGTATTTTGTTGGGACTTGTCATTTGGACCTGAGATAACTCCAGCAGCATTGGGATTCATCCTTTGGGGGCATATATGTGCAAGAGGGTCACCGATCTGTTTTGCATAGGACTTGCTCTGAAAAAGAAACCTAGAGAAGATCTGTAGACTCTTTTATTGTGGCAGGATTCCTACTACCCCAGAAGAAAGTCTGACTGTCCTTATTGAGATAGGCAGTGTTAATAATGAATGAAGCCATTTTCCTGTGCATGTCCACATCAGAAACTAAAGGTATAGTAAGACCTTTCCAGTGTGTTTCCTTCCTTCCTCCAGGTAGCCAAGTTTATCGGGTCCCCACCAGGCTACATTGGCCACGAGGAGGGCGGCCAGCTGACCAAGAAGCTGAAGCAGTGTCCCAATGCTGTAGTGCTCTTCGATGAGGTGGACAAGGCCCATCCAGATGTGCTCACCATCATGCTGCAGCTGTTTGACGAGGTGAAAGTCACTTTGGGCTGGGATGGAGTAGGGGTCACTTCGGGGCATGGGGACCTATGAACAATAAGAATCAAGGACCCAGAGGCCTGTCTGACCCTTCCTTCATTTGCCACTTCCACATGTGTACATTCAGTCACCTAGCAGATGTGGCTTTGCCCCCTTTCTGGACCAGGGCCCATGCTGGGCACTTTAGGATAAACCAGCACTACCCAAGAATTGAAATTCTGTGGCTACCCAGGCTGCCTTCTAGAGAGACACAGAGTGGAAGTGCCAGGACAGACCTGAAGTTTTAGTTTCAACTCTTCTCCATCTCTAAGCATCAGGGGCCTCATGTGACAAACAGGCTGAATCCAAGATAATCTCCAAGAACTTCCTGGCTCATGGAGCCCTTTTCTTGTCACAAGCCCTTTTCAGGCTTGTCACAAACTAGACAGCCTCCTACTGGTGGGGTGAGCTCTAAATGAGAAAAACTCTCTTTTCTTTCAGCATATTCTGTGTACTAGGCTAAAGATGTTATTGCTAACCATCATAACAGCAGGCAGAGTAGAAACTCTTTTTACAGAAGAAACTAAGGTTCAGAGAGGTTATAAATGTCGTGCCTATGGCATGGAGCCACTGTGCAGAGGAACCATGTTTGGGCCACAGATACGTTTGATTCTGGAGTCTCAGTTCTCCCTCTCTGTACCACTCCTTAACCTCAAGCAGAGAAGAGAGACTTACGAACATAGGAAGGGTTGACCTCCTTTAGGGGCCCTGTGGAACTGGGCATGAGGCTTCTCTTCTATATTAGCCAACACGTGTCCAGAGGGAGTCCAGCCTGCCTTTCCACTTAGCCCCCTATAGCCCGGGGACAACAGGAATGTGTTTTGCTTCCCATGTTGCAAGTGTACTCAAAAGGCAGGAAGGGACTTCTGGACCAAATAGCACACCAGGTGCCAAGCCAGGAAGACCCAGATCCAGATATACTCACAGCTGCCCATCACCTTCCCAACCTGGCCCAGCATCCTTGTCCCTGCCCCAGTTTTACTGCCATCTTCCTAGCTCCCCAGGTCTACCCTGTCCCCCGACCAGCCGCTGAGGAATGGAGGCCGGTGCTTCCAAGGTTACATATTCAGTTACTCATACCTGTGCTCTGAGACCTCCCACCTCGTTCCATTCTCTTGATGGGATTCAAGTACACAGCTATGGACCAGGCCCAGTCCTGGTCTCTAGGAGCTCCCTGCATAGTAGATGGTTAGAAAGGAGACATAATAATAGTTGATATTTTTTACTTTATGTGCCAAACACTGTTCTAAAACATTTACTTATATCAATTCATCTAGTCCTCCCACCATCCCTGTGAAGGTGGTTATTATTATTGCCTCTGTAATTACTGAAGTAAAGTGAGAGAAGTGATTGGCCTATGGGCATGCAGCTGGGAAGAGGGAGTCCAGGATGGGAGCCCAGGTAGTCCAGTTGAGAGCCTGCAGCTTTAGTAATAACTACCATTCAGCCAGGGTCAGAAGAGAGAGGTAGATCTGCAGGGAAGCCTTCACGGGAAGGGAGGGCCCAGCTCAGAGAGCATGGGCACTGCAGCTTCTGACATCTCTGTAGAGTTACCTCTGATGGCCTTCTTGGCCCAGAAGAGGGGAGGCAGCTACTGACTGAGATGCAACAAGTGCTGCCTCCAGGTTGTTACCACCTCCATATGTAAGCCCTGTACCCCTCCCCTGCTGTTTCTCCACTGACTACTTTCTGGGAGTTGATAATAATTCCTTCCTGTGGCCTCTGGCAGCCTACTACCATCTCTGAAGTTTATGCCCTTGGTTCCATTGACCAAAGCTGCCATTCAAGATTGCTTAGATTTATGCTTATAGGCGTCTTGTGGACAAGGATCTTGTCTTACTCACTCCAGCCACTCCCAGAGCCCACAGAGTCAAGGGAAATGCTCTGCTGAGTAACTTAATTCAACAGTAATTCAGCATACCTTCCAGGATAACTAAGGAGGTTCTAGGTGAACAGTGGAGAAGGGCTGACAGCGGACACCTATTAAGCAGAAGCACAGGGGCATGAGGCATCCTGGTCTGTCCAGGAAACTCTAGCTGCTCAGCACCACTAGACTGCAAAATGAAAGTGAGAGCAGAACAGTAGAGGTGAGTGGGTAACGTTGGCAGGGACCAATTATGGTCCCAGGCGAAGGAATGTGGATTTTAGATTGAAAGGAGCCTTTAAGGTAGTCCGCCCACCTCTCTTTCTGCCTCCGCAGCCACCATGGTGCCCGTGAAAAAGCTGGTGGCGAAGGGGGGCAAAAAAAAGAAGCAAGTTCTGAAGTTTACCCTTGATTGCACCCACCCTGTAGAAGATGGAATCATGGATGCGGCCAATTTTGAGAAGTTTCTTCAGGAGAGAATCAAAGTGAATGGAAAAGCTGGAAATCTCGGTGGAGGGGTGGTAACCATTGAAAGGAGCAAAAGCAAGATTACTGTAACTTCCGAGGTGCCTTTTTCCAAAAGGTATTTGAAATATCTGACCAAAAAGTGCTTGAAGAAGAATAACCTCCGTGACTGGCTGCATGTGGTGGCCAACAGCAAGGAGAGCTACAAGCTATGCTACTTCCAGATCAACCAGGACGAGGAGGAGGAGGACGACGAGGATTAGAAGTCCTGTGTTTGGGATATTTAGTATAATTTTTAAATAAAATCTAGGAATCACAAAAAAAAAAAAAAAGGAGCCTTTAAAAGCTTTAAGTAAGAACACATTCTCACTTTATAAAGATCCTATTGGTAACTGTGATAGAATGGACCGGAAAGAAGAGGGGGAGCAGCGAGGAGGCTGGTGAAGCATCCAGGCTAGATGTGGGGATGCCTGCTCTGAAGCAGGGAAGTGGGCTGGCCAGAACTCCCAGAAGGCCGACTGTGCAGGACTCAGGGATTGAATGTGAGGGGAGACAGAGGAGCCAGGGGTGGTCAACTCCAGGACTCTGGCCTGGGTGGCTGGACAGCTACTGCTGCCTTCAGCTGAGGCAGGGAACCCATGAGGACAAGCAGCAGATAGGCGAGGAAGATGAGGAGTTGAAGTTTGAAATTGCTAAAAATGAGATACTTGAGGGACGACCAGGTGGAGGTGCCCAAGAGGCTGGTCATCAGTTGGAGAAGTCTAGAGCATAGGACAGATCTGGACTGGAAGCAGAGATTGAGGAATGTCAGCACAGGTAGAGTAAGAGAAGCCCCAGGAAAGGATGAGCTCTCTCAGCTAGGGGGTATATGGTATGCATAGAAGGGAGGGCTAATAACAGAGTCTGTGACCTATCAGGAAAGTCAGAGAGGGAATGTGGTTCAGTGTAGGGTGGATGGGACACACAATACATGGTCTCTGCCTCGGTGTTCATGAAAGAGTTGGGAAGACTAATAGCAAAAAGCATTTCACCCCACCTTCATACGTGCTGTACTAGGATAAGTGGCAAGTGCTGGGAGTTGTAAGGGCTCCTGCTCCAGTCTGGGGGCGTGAAGGAAGCCCCTCATTCCCGCCCAGCTCAGTTCTCCCAAGTCTGGTCAGGAGCCCTGATGCTCTCAGCAAAACACCAAGTGGAACTAATGACCCCAGAGCCTGCCATGCAGGGCAGAAGTCTCAGGAGGACACTGCCCCTGCAGAGCCTGCTTCTGCTCCTCCCTCAAGGACAGAAACAGTGGGAAAACAGCCCCTATAACCCTGGGGTAGCATTCACACCCAGTCATTGCTGGGATGGGACAGTGACAGCTCCCTTTTTAGAGAGGACTCTTTGGCAGTCCTTATTGCCAAAGTCTCTGAGGAGGAGGAAGAGACACATACACTGTGAAAATCACCCTTTGGGTCTTCATACACCATGTCTGCTACCCTGACCCACCTGAGACCCATCCCCGTCCCAGTTTAGGAAAAAAAAAAAAAAAAGCAGGACTTTGATCCTAGGATGAAATTGCCACTGGTTACTGTTCTGGTCAGTATAGCAGTGTGTGTACTCCATCCTCGGGGATGAGCTCTGCCAAGTGCCTTATGCATACATTTGGACACATCACACAGACACACAAACACACACGCACACACACATAACGTGACCAGGTCCCTAGAACTAGAATTGCCCTTGGTGGATCTGTTGCTCTGTTACTCATGATCAGGGAAGCCAGTGGCAACAGCTCAAGAACATCCACTTGCACTCTCTCTCAAATTGAACAAATAAATCTAAGAAGCCTATGCCAAGGGCCAGTGTAAAGCAAGGCTAAAAAGCAGGTACCATGCCCAGCGTGGATTAGGTACTGAGTTAATGCACATCCTTCCTTTTTTGCTTCTGAAGGCCAGGGCTGGTCTGCCACTGCTTTGGCTTTAGAAGCAAGGACTGAGCCTGAGTGAGGTCCATACCACCAGGGAAAGGGAAATGCTTGGAGGACTACCTGAGGCCGGGGCAGGCAAGAGCCGACAGGTTGGGGTCAGTGACGTGTCGCCAGGGCCATGTTCTCTGGCCTGTCAGGTCCTGTGCTTGGTGGGAGAGTGCAGTGGGGTACAGAGAACACAAAGCATAGCACCTATGGTGCAAGAAGTGCCCTGCCGGTGTCCACTGTTATTCCCCCAGAGGTTCCACTCACCGAGGCCCTGACTGCTACTTGCATCATAAATAACTGTAAAGTACTGTGGTACAGTGATACAGCATTATTTGCTGAGTTGGTGGGAGCTTCTTGCCCTTGAACTCTGTGGCCCCAGATAGCTATACTTCTGTCATTCTGTCTCTTCTCTTTCCTCAGTGCATCTGTCTCTAGTACAGATGGTTTCTTTCATCTGTGTCCTTTCTAGAAAGAGCTAAAGATTCCAAGGCCTCATCCCACATTGGTTAAAGGAGGAGCCTTATTTTCTGTCCCTCTCTGCCAGGCCAAAGGATGGCTTTAAGTTGTAGAGATTATACCTGTTTCATTCGTCTCATTCATTTTAATACAACAAATACCAACAAATAGGTAGTATATTACATGTCTGCTGGCTAATAACAGTTCAGAGCATTTGCACAACTTGGCTAACCAAGGATTTTTCACCAACATGACCATATTAGTCTTCACAACGGCCACATAAAATACCCTCCTCTGAGCTCCTACATGACTCCTTATACTACTTAACTCACTGGGCTTCCCCCTTATAATACTTAACTCACTGAATTGTCATTGCTGGTTTCTTGAGTGTCTTTTTTCTTTTTTTTAACAAGAAACATGTCAAAGGTTCAGTGAGGCCCCAGTGCCCAATATAGAGCCCGGCCCAGATTAGGCCTCTAAAAAAGTGTATTGCATGGATGCATGTTTAATCGAGCTAACTTTTGGGGTGCCAGAGATGAATCAGGGGACCTGATGGATGACAAAGAGAGCTTCAGTCTTGATTGGAGACAGTATCAGCAGGTGGAATGGTTGTAGCCCAGGACAGTGAGAACCAGCAGGAGTGAGCAGCTTGGGGTTCTGAAGAGACCTCCTGGAAGAGGTGCCTAAGCTTAGCACTTCCTGACTGTGCAGTCACTGTTCTTTCCCAGGGCCGGCTGACAGATGGAAAAGGGAAGACCATTGACTGTAAGGACGCCATCTTCATCATGACCTCCAATGTGGCCAGCGACGAGATCGCACAGCATGCACTGCAGCTGAGACAGGAAGCTTTGGAGATGAGCCGTAACCGTATCGCGGAAAACCTTGGTATGGCACACAGCCTGAGCCGTCTGGGCAGGTGGGCAAGTACCCAGACCACCAGCACATCTCCTGGGGCAAGGATGAGATCATCCAGGAGGCCACATCTGTCGCCTTTCTATTTGCAAATGAACCTTCCAACCCTTCTTCCAAGTCAGAACTCAAGTCTTGGTCCTGACTCTTGTCCCCCTCCTTCCCTCCCTCACACAACTCCTACACTAAGGAACACCTTGCTTTGTATTTGTAGCACATAGAACTGGAGGGGCCTCAGGAAGTGCCCAGTCCAGTCCTCTCTTTCAAGTGGAGACCAGGCTGAGGCCTAAAGAGCCTGAGACCCTGACCAGGATCACACAGACCCATCAGGGGCAGGACCAGAGCTGTTTTTGTAAATGGGAGCAAGAGCTCCCTAAATCTGGGGAGTAGGCAGTTTATGATTCTTTTTCCACAGGGGATGTCCAGATTAATGACAAGATAACCATCTCAAAGAACTTCAAGGAGAATGTGATACGCCCTATCCTGAAAGTAAGAGGTCTTTCTCCTTCCTACTAGAGTCTCCAGTGGGAAGATCCCCTTAGCCATCCTTAGTCTTCCCCAACAGGGTCCAGTATTTCCCTTTACCCCTTCTGGGTCACAGAGCTCACCTACCCCTAACCTGGCCCTGCAGGCTCACTTTCGGAGGGATGAGTTTCTTGGAAGAATCAACGAGATTGTCTACTTCCTCCCCTTCTGCCACTCGGAGCTCATCCAACTTGTCAACAAGGAACTGAACTTCTGGGCCAAGAGAGTAAGAGCAGGAACTGCCCATGGGTGGGGTTGGGTCATCTGCCCTTTGGAAATCAGGGAACATTGGGTTGGAAGCGACCCCCCTAGGGGCATGGAGCACGTTGGTATGGGCCAGTGGCCCTGGGGATACAGTCACTCACAGTCCCAGGCCTCAGGCCAGAGTGGTGAGAGATGGAAAGCACTGGGCCACAAGCAGGCATGCTCTTATCTGACCTATCTCAGGCCAAGCAAAGGCACAACATCACGCTGCTCTGGGACCGTGAGGTGGCAGATGTGTTGGTTGACGGCTACAATGTGCACTATGGTGCTCGCTCCATCAAGCATGAGGTAAGCGCAGGAGCCTGAGAGAAGTAAGGCACCTCCATACCTCCCACCCTGGGTTCTCAGCCTGGAATAGCCCCATACCTAGAGCAGATGCCCCTTCAAAACCCAAACCAGAAGATGATCAAGTAAAACCCCGGTCCTGGAGGATAAGCCATGTGAACCCCAGCCAGGAATGAGGAACAAGTTGGGAACTTCAGAAACTGGCGTTGTTGAGTTCTTAGCCTAGTCCTGCAAGCTGTGTGTTGTTAGCTCCACTTTGCAGAGGGGGAAGCTGAAGCTCAGGTTTCTGACTTGCCCTAGTAGTAGTAAGTGAAAGAGCCTGGGCTACAGGCCACAGGCATTAGCAGTGCTGACCTCTTTGCCCATCACCTGCAGGTCGAACGCCGTGTGGTGAACCAGCTGGCAGCTGCCTATGAGCAGGACCTGCTGCCGGGCGGCTGCACTCTGCGCATCACTGTGGAGGACTCAGACAAACAGCTGCTCAAGAGCCCCGAGCTGCCCTCCCCCCAGGCTGAGAAGCGCCCACCCAAGCTGCGGCTAGAGATCATTGACAAGGACAGTAAGACCCGCAAACTGGACATTCGGGCACCACTACACCCTGAGAAGGTGTGCCACAACCTCTAGCTTCTACCTACCTGCCTTTACATGCCCTCAACATCCAATAAAGGCCCCTCGGCTGTGGCATGGCAACTGACCTATCTTACCCTCCTCTCCACCCAGCCTGATACCTGTTTATCCCTAGTAGACCCCTCCTCAACCTCAAAGTCAAAGATAGGGATTTTGCCCTCCCTTGGATCCTTTGTTATGGGCCCAAAAACTTGATAACAGGTCTCCAATAGAGGAACTGCCTCCCCGCCCCCTTCAAGGCAGGGAGGAGGAGGAGGCCCCTTATCTTTATCCTTCAGCATGATCCCCATGGCCTATAGTCTCTGGAACTTTATCATGATCACAGAAAGCTCAGAAGTTTGGCAGCTAAGAACAGATCTGCCTGGGCAAAGACAGGTACCAGGCTGTGACCTGCCACCCTCTGCTGGCCTTCATGCAACTGAGTGCCCAGAATGTCTGCACAGATTGTGGAAAAAGAGTGCAGAGGCCCAGGCAGAGATTGTGCAATGTAGACTGTAGCTACCTCCTTTCCATACCCTAGAATTCCAAGGAGAAGGGACCCAAAGAACTCTTCCCCACTCCACTGCCTTATGGTAGCTGTTCCTACTCATTGCACATTCTGGTGTCAGGCCAGACCATGTTTCTCCAGCTTTGGAACCAAGCCAGTGTAAGGCTCCTCTAGGAGGAAGGCTGAGTGGGTCACTACCCTGCTTTGCTCCGGGACTGGGCAACAGTACCAAATGACCAAGCAAGCTCAGCTCTATGGGGCCTCCTTCAGGAGACCAACACAGACATCGGGGAACTGTAGGAAGAGTGATAATGAAATCAGGCTGTGCCCAGGTGGCCAAGGAGTCTGCATCAGCTCTGTCTATACTGCTGTCCCAGCTGAGTTAGCCTGGAATAAACCACTCGCCCATGCAGTCTGCATGTTAGTCACTAAGCAGAGGGTCTGCGCACCCACCATCCCCCAAGGGCATACCATAAACCAGGCACGTGTCAACCCTGGCTTAGGACACAGCGAGGCCTGGTGCATCTTTGGGCACCATCGATACTAGCCATCATTGATGACCGCCCCATCACCTGCAGGACGGTTTTGGATCCCTCCCTTGGTGTTAGCTACTTTCTTTCAGGAAGCAGAAAATAGAGACAGGAATTAAAGTCCCTTTGGTGATGGAAGAATGCCATGAGCATGTGGGGGGTAGGAGGCAGTCAGAAGTCAGGACATGGGCTCCAGCAGATGCTCCAGCAATCACCGTCCAGTATGTCAAGGAGCTGTCTGCTGCTCCCTACCTCAGTGACTGCTGTTCTTTTTACTACTACTACTACTACCACCACTCCTACTTGTTTTGAAATCATTTTAGACTTACGAAAAGTTGCAAAAATAGTCATTTTCATATATCCTTCACCTCATTTCTCCTAATACTAACATCTTACAAAACTATAGTATAATTATTAAAAGCAGGACATTAACATTGACACTGTACTAATTAATCGGTAGACATTCAGATTTTGCCATTTTTCCCACTGGTGTCCTTTATCTGGTCCAGGGTCCAATCCAGGATCCTGTGTTATATTTTGTTGTCGTGTTTCCTTTGTCTCCTTCAGCCCTTGGTAGTTCCTCTATCTTTCTTTGCCTTTCATGACCTTGACACTTCTGAAATATCCAGACCAGTTATTTTATAGGATGCTCCTCAATTTGGGTTTGTCCTCTGTTTTCACATGATTAGATTGAGGGTCTGCAGTTTTGGCAGAGCTACCCCAGAAGTGATGATGTGCCCTTCTAGTGCCTTCTAGCAAGGAGTGATATTAACTTGGATCACGTGACTCTGGTGGTGTGGGTCAGGTTTCTCTACTGTAAAATAACTAATCCCCCCTTTAAAATTAATAAGAATCTTGTGAGGAGGTACTTTGAAGCTGTGTAAAAACCTTACTTATCCTTAAACTTTTGCCTGCTAATTTTAGCATCCATCAGTGTTTTTTGCTTACAAGAATTAATGTTGTGTTGGCCTAATGTTGACTTTCTGTTTACTTATTTTATCTGTACTTATTAATTGGTATTCTGCTATAGGCGAGAGCTCCCTCTTTTCTCCCATGTATTTATTTCAACAATTTATTTATATCAGTATAAACTAATGGATATTTGTCTTATTCTGTAGGTTATAATCTCATACTTCAGTAGTTTATTTGTTGCTCATACTGGCCCAGTTTTAGCCATTGAGAATTCTTTCAGGTTGGCTTCTGTATTGTTGTGGTATTGCCCCCATCATTTTTTAGCCCTTCTTTCTCTCTAGCACCATAAGATGTTCCAAGCTCACTCATATTTTTCCTGTTCCAGCCCTGCATCAGCTGTTTTCCCAGATAGCTCCTGATTCCTTGCCCTCAAGAACGGACACTAGGTGTATTCATTACTACTGGAGTGTCATTACTTCTAGGCCCTTTGGGCATACAGAGCTAGGAAATAGGTGTATTCATGTTAACACACACATCTGAATTAATTGTTATAGCTGTATGTATGTTATTAAAAATCATGAGTTCGCACTAATACCTACAGTTCCAATCGAATACCATCGGATTTGTGACTGCTGTTGTTATACTTTACTGTTCTTTTTCTCTTCTGCTGCCATCTCCTTTTCTTCCCCTTTGACTCTGTTTGGTGTTCAGATTTTCCTTAAAGGTTCTAATGCAATCAGTCAGTGACCATCATATATGGAACATTCCTATTAGATAAAGTTCTTATGCCTGGTTGTCGGTCTTTCGTTCAGTCAGCTGTGGCTAGGAGCACCCGGCATATAACTCAAGACCAGATAACTTTTGTATTAGAAAACCCAATGGCCACCTTCCAGAGAGGAGAGTAGGAGATAGGGAAAACCCTCAGATTTTGAGGAACTTAAGTATTACTTCTACAGATTCTCAACTACACCTCCTAAGTGATGTTGGCCCCTAGCTTTAGCCTCCATAACATACTGGGCAAAATTCAGCTCCCTTGCATTACCTGTCTGTCTTTGTTACTAGAAAGCACGGTAAGCACCCAGAGGGCAAACACTCAGTTGTCCAGCTCACTGGCTTGCTCACAGGATGTGACACAATGACAGATGTTCCAGGTATTCGGATGGTTGGGTGGGCCCTGCAGCAAGCGCAGATCTTCACAGTGAGTCCCAGGACAGGACAGTATCATTTATCCACTGAGCACGCATTCATTCGTCATGTTCTTGTGGCCAGCCAGTAGGATCTGCCAGCATTGGACCTTGAGCAAACAGGGCAAAGACCCAGAACCCGTATTGAGTATCCTGGAATGCATGAGACAGGGCTTGAAAATGAAAAATGTAACACCTTTGTTATTCAAAAAGAAAAACTCAGAGATGCGTAGTGATTGTTTTAGAAATTTAGGGAAGGGGCACCTGGGTGGTTCAGTTGGTTAAGCATCCAGCTCTTGATTTTGGCTCAGGTCATGATCTCAGTGTTGTGAGATTGAGCCCCATGTTGGGCTCCATGCTGGGCATGGAGCCTGCTTAAGATTCTTCTCTGTCCCTCTCCCCCTGTCGCCCCCCCATCAAAAAAAAAAACCAAAAAGATTTAGGGGAAAAAAACACACCTAAGCCATAAGCCTCAGCCTGATATGTAGAAAAGAGGGGGAAAAGTACAAGATTAGGAATGAGAAATCACATAGATATGGAAATTCTTTAAATAATTTCAGGAGAATTCTATGGCAACAAATTTGGAAACAGCAAATAGTAATTTTCCAGCAGACTCCTAAAACGTACCAATTAATTACCAAAGAAGAAATTGGAAAGCTGATTAAACGTTTATCCTTCTGAAAAATCATGTTCTTTTTTATTCTAAAGATTTTATTTATTTGACAGAGAAAGCACAAGCAGGGGGAATGGCAGGCAGAGAGGGAGAAGCAGGCCCTGCACAAAGCAGGGCTCCAGATGCAGGATTCGATCCCAGAACCCTGGGATCATGACCTGAGCCAAAGGAAGAGGCTTAACCAACCGAGCCACCCCGGTGCCCCTGAAAAATCATGTTGTTTTATTTAAACTACTTTTATTAAAATATACATGGAAAAATGTGCAGATCACATGTATACAGTTCCACTGAATGGTCACAAGGTGAACACTACTTGTAGCTGTCCTATCCAGCCCAACAAATAGATGAGTTATAATTTTTAATTACTGTATAAGCTGCTTCAGACCTTGGGATAAGATGGAAAGATGTTCAGTTGAGTTTTAAAGGCCAGCATAAGATTAATACTCAAACCTGATAGTCCTAGCCTATCTAACCTATGACTGTAGATAAGAAATATCAAATAAAATAAAGTTGAATTATACACTGTGATCACATTAGGTTTATTTCAGTGATACAAGCCTCAGTATCAGGAAATTTATTAATATAATACACTACATCAAGAAATTGAAGAGGGGCACCTGGCTGGCTCAGTCGGTAGAGCATATGACTTCTTTTTTTTTTAAGATTGATTGACTGATTGATTTGACAGAGACAGGGAGAGAGGGAACACAAGCAAGGGGAATGGGAGAGAGAGAAGCAGACCTCCCACTGGGCAGGGAGCCCGACACAGGACTCAATCCCAGAACTCTAGGATCATGACCTGAGCTGAAGGCAGATGCTTACCGACTGAGCCACCCAGGTGCCCCAAGCATAAGACTCTTGATCTTACGTTGAAGACCCTCACTGGGTGTAGAGCTTACTTTAAAAAAAAATTTTTTTTGAAAATTATTTAAATGTCTATAAGATTAATACTAATTTTCTTATTTTGATAATATATGATTAAGAGAATGTCCTTGTTTTTATAAAATATACATTGAAGTATTTAGAGGTTAAAGGTAAAGGGAATTTGCAAATGTATCTAGAAACTTTTTTTTAAGATTTCATTTATTTATTTGTCAGAGAGAGCACTAGCAAGCACAAGCAGGGGGAATAGCAGGGAGAGGGAGAAACAGGTTCCCCGCTGAGCAGGGAGCCCAGTATAGGACCATCCCAGGACTCCGAGATCATGATCCTGAGCTGAAGGGAGATGCTTAACAGCTTGGAAACTTTATACACACAGATGCATAGGCCCATATATGTATACCCACAGACACACACATATATACATACACACTCACAGTGGTAAAAGTAAGTATCAACATTTGGGAGATCTGAGTAAGGGTATACAGGAATTCTTTATATTGTTTTTGCAACTTATGTCTAAGTCTAAAAATACTTTAAAATAAAATTTTCTAAATTAAAGGTAATAAAACATTTTCTATCAGTATATGCTTTAAAAAAAAGCATTGGATAAGTTGTTTCAGTTGTAATTATGATTTGATAAAAATAAAGCTCTAGGGGTACCTGGCTGCCTCAGTGGGTAGAGCATATAACTCTTGATCTCAAGGTCATGAGTTTGAGCCCAGACTGGGCAAAGAGGTTGCTTTAAAAAAATTATTTTATTTAAAATAAAATACAATAAAGCTCTAAGTTAAAAAAAAGATTATTTATCAAAAAAATAACAGCAAACATTTCTTTTTTACCTGCTGAGTAGAAAGCCCCATGCGGGGCTCTATCCCAGGATCCTAGAACCATGACCTAAGTCAAAGGCAGGCAGATGCTTAACCGACTGAGCCACCCAGGTACCCCAGTAGCAGACATTCCTAATAGTAAATACTAAAGCTATTTTTATTAAAGTCTGAAATAAGACAGGATTCAACCATGCTTTGAAAATTCAGCTGAAAGCCATGAGGCAAGAAAACTAAATAATTGATAGAAATACTGGAAAATAATGTATCTTTTTTGATGAAATATGACTGTGTATTTAAGAAATCCAAGAGAATATACTAAAACATAGTAGTATTAATAAGGAAATTTGGTAAGCATGTGAATAGAAAATAAATGTATAAAAATGAATAGCTTTTTTCTACTCTAACAACTGTCAGCTAGAAAATAATAACAAAGGAAAAGCATTTCATTCACAACTGCAACAAATAAGTATATGTATTTGCTCATATATACAAAAAAAATACCTCTGAAAAAGGGATTGGGGAGATAAAGGGGATAGCAATGGAAAAGGAAGATTCACTATATTCATTTTCATACCTTTAAATTGAATTTTGAACCATATTAGTATGTTACCTGTTTAAAAGTAAATTATATAAAATCTATTCAAGATTATAAAATACTTAAGAATAAACTTAAGAAAATCCTATTGAAGAATATAAAATAAGATCTGGCAAATGGAAAGACATACCAAGTTCTTGGAATGGATGACTGAATATATAATTCAGAGCAAACCAGACTCAACAGCATTTTTAATTTATTAAAAATTAAACCAGACTCAACAGCATTTTTAATTTATTAAAGTTAACTAAACTCATGTCACACTACAGTATCCAGAGGTAAAACTACATGGAGTTACTGTTTTCTGGATCTGGGCTCTTAGGAGATACAAGCTACTATTACTGTCAGTAACTACTTAAATAGTATACAAACTAGAGGATAAGTCAGTTTCACTCCCATCAACACACACCCTAAGTACAAGAGAAAGGAAAGAGAAGAGTTGTCATCTGTGTCTGTCTGGGTGTGGAGAAGAGAAGAAAGCGGTGGAAAATGAAACTAGAAAGGCAAGTTTCCTGCTTTCATAGTACCCTGAATGCCATTCTAAGAGAATGAAATGACCATATTTGTGTTTTCAAAAGATTCTTTGTTTTGGGGTGACTTCTAACCAATATGTAACAGATGGAGTAGTTCCAGGCAAACCCCCTTCCCAACCTCAAACATGGAAATAATATGTAACAACAACAAAAAGTTCAACTTTTTCAACTGGGCTTGAAACTAAAAATGGGAGATCCCAGGGTGCAGAAATGAATGGGAACCCAAAAGTCAAAGATGTGTGAAGTGGAAGTTAAGGAGTTTTTGTACAGACTTGGGACCAAGATAGAGGCCTAATAGCAGAGTGCTAGGGCTTCAACAAAGACAGGAGTCTCAAAGGACCACTTCCTTGTGAAATAAAAACTAGAAAAACACCATCATTGATCTGGTAATCAGTACAGAAATAAAAGAAAATCTACCATAACTCAGGGATACAAGGAGAAAGAATCACCTAGACAGAAAGTAATAACATTTGCTGTCTGGGCAATTGTGGTCCAAATTCACAATACCCAAATGTTTCTGGGATGTCACAATGAAAAACTGACAAAAAACTGGCCCTGGGCCAGTGAAGCAAACAAAACTGTTATGTAAGGATAGTCCCGTAACCAACTTTTCACAAAGGAACCTATGGAAAAACAAGTCCAATGATTTTTGGTGGCTTTAACTTCCCATGAATGACTTATCTAACACCCTGCTTTCCTTATATTTAATGGTCTTTTTCTGCCCTCACCCACTTCAGTCACATATGTCATGGTCACATGCTAAATATTATCAACAGTAACTGCACTTCATTCTAAACGCTCATTCTTCTCTGGCCAGTCTAGTATCAAGAGTAAAGAACTTTTACAACTCAACAATAAGACAAATAACCTAATTGTAAAATGGGAAAAGGGTCTGAATAGACATTTCTCTGAAGAGGATGTACAAATGGGCAATAAGCAAAACGTCATTTAACCATCAGGGAAAAATGCAAATCGAAACTGCAATGAGATACCATTACACATCCACCAGAATGGCTATAATCAAACATAGACAGTAACAAGTGTTGATGAAGATGTGAAGAATTGGGAATGGGAAATTATGCAACCACTTTGTAAGTCTAACAATCCCTCGAAAGATTAAACAGAGTTTCTATAGTCCCAGCAATTACATTCCAAATATATACCTAAGAGACATAAAACACACCCACACAAAAACTGGTTACTTGAATGTTAAAAAGCAAAGAAGTGGAAACCAAATGACCATCAAACTGATGAATAGATAAGATATGGTATATCTGTACAATGGAATATTCAGCGAAAGAAGAATGAAGTACTGATTTGTGTGACAACATGGAGATGAACCTTGAAAACGTGTTACATGTGATGGAATCCAAGGATGCCTGGGTGTCAGTTGGATAAGCATCTGACTTCAGGTCATGATCTCGGGGTCCTGGGGTAGAGCCCCATGTTGAGCCCCAGGTAAAGTCCTGTGCTCATTGAGGAGTCTGCTTGTCTCTCTGGCCCTCCCCTGTTCATGTTTTCTCTCTCTCTTTCTTTATTAAAAGGTATTTTTTTTATTAAAAGATATTTTTAAGAAAATGTTATGGAGGGGCGCCTGGGTGGTTCAGTCATTAAGCGTCTGCCTTTGGATTAGGTCATGATCTCAGCGACCTGGGATCAAGTCCCCACATCAGGCTCCCTACTCAGTGGGGAGTCTGCTCTCCCTCTCCCACTCCCCCTGCTTGTGTTCCCTCTCTTGCTGTCTCTCTCTGTGTCAAATAAATAAAATCCATTACATTTCTGTACATACATATTCTGATTTCATTTACATGAAAATGTCAGATAGATAAATCTGTAGAGACAAAGCAGGTTAGTGGTTGCCAAGGAGAGAGAGAGGAATGGGAATGACTGATCATAGTGTTCTCTTTGGAATGATGAAAATTTTTTGTAATTGCATAATGGTGATGGTTGCACAACTTTGTCCAAACCAGTGGATTTATGCTTTAGAGGATGGATTTTATGACGTAGGTTATCTTACATTTTTTCTTTTTTAAAATTTTATTTATTTGAGAGAGAGAACACACTAGCAGGGGGAGGGGCAGGGGGAGAATGAGTGAGACTCAAGCAGACTCTGCACTGAGCATAGAGCCCAATGTGGGGCTCGATGTCACAACTGTGAGATCATGACCTGAGCCAAAATCAAGAATCAGGGGTGCCTGGGTGGCTCAGTGGGTGAGGCCTCTGCCTTTGGCCCAGGTTGTGATCTCAGGGTCCTGGGATCAAGCCCTGCATCAGGCTTTCTGCTCAGCGGGGAGCTTGCTTCCCCCTCTCTCTGCCTGCCTCTCTGCCTACTTGTGATGTTTCTCTCTCTGTCAAATAAATAAATTAAATATTTTAAAAAGAAAAGAAATCAAGAACCAGACATTCAACCCAGTCACCTAGGTACCCCTTAGTTTTTTAATATCAAAAAAGTATACCTCAATTTAAAGAAAAATTCTTTAGAAAATAACATTTTAAAAAACACATCAAAGTTAAATGTCAAGAGAATGAGAGGACAAACCACAGACTAGAAGAAAATATTTGCATATTACATAATCTGATTAAAGACTGGTGTCCAAAACATACAAAGAACTCTTAGAACTCAACAGTAAGAAAATGAACAACCAGATTACAAAATGGGCAAAGATCTGAGCAGACACCTCTCTAAAAAAACACATGGAGGGCAAATAAGCAATGTGAAAAGATGTTCAACATCATACATCATTAACGAATTGCATATTAAAACAATAATGAGATACCACTACATGCACATTAGAAAAGCTGAAATCCATAACACTGACAGCACCAACACTGGTGAGGATGTGGAGCAAAAGGACCTCTCATTTATTGCTGGTAAGAATGCAAAATGGTACAGCCACTTTGGAACAGTTTTGTTTCTTGCAAAACTAAACATACTTTTACCATGGGATCCTGCAGTCATGCTTCTTGGGTATTTATCCACATGTGCTAAAACTTAAATCCACACAAAACCTACACATAAAATTTATAGCAGCTTTATTTATAATTGCCAAAACTTGAAAAAAAAAACATATCCTTTTTAAAGATTGTTTTATTTTTGAGAGAGAGAGTGCACACAGTGTGTGGGGTGGGCAGAGAGAGAGAAAATCCAGGCTGACTCCATGCTGAGCATGGAACCCAATACATGGCTCAATCACACAAGCCTGAGATCATGATCTGAGCCAAAACTAAAAGAGGCTTAACCAACTGCACCATCCAGGCATCCCTAACCAAGATATTCTTTAGTAGGCAATTGGATAAACAAGCTATGCTACATTTATAATAGAATATAATTCAGTGCTAAAAAGAAATGAGTTATCAAGCCTCAAAAAGACATGGAGAAACCATAAATTCATGTTACTAGTGAAAGAAGCCAGTGCAAAAAGGCTACATACTGTATGATCCCAACTATATGACATTCTGGAAAAGGCAAAGCTATAGAGATGGTAAAAAAAAAATCAGTGGTTGCCAGTAACTTGAGTGGGGCAGAGAAGTGGAGCACAGAGGTTTTTAAGACAATGAAACTATTTTGTATAATAGATAATGTTGAGTGCATGTCATTAGACATTTGTCAAAACCCATGAAATGGCTCCGTCAGTTAAGCGTCTGACTCTTGATTTCAGCTCCGGTCATGATCTCAGGTTGGTGAGACTGAGACTCAGTGGGGAGTCTCCTTGGAATTCAGTCCCTCTCCCTCTGCCCTTCCCCCACTTGCTCTCTCTCAAATAAATAAATAAATCTTTTATTTTTTAAAAGAGTTTATTTGGGGCGCCTGGGTGGCTCAGTGGGTTAAGCCTCTGCCTTCGGCTCAGGTCATGATCCCGGGGACCTGGAATCGAGCCCCGCATCGGGCTCTCTGCTCAGCAGGGAGCCTGCTTCCTCCTCTCTCTCTCTCTGCCTGCCTCTCTGCCTACTTGTGATCTCTCTCTCTCTGTCAAATAAATAAATAAAATCTTTTTTAAAAAATAAAAGAGTTTATTTATTTAGAGAGCACCAGCAGGGAGAGCAGCAGAAGGAGGGGGAGAGAGTGAGAGAGAGAAAGAGAATGAATCAGGCTCCCCACTGAACAGGGGGTCTGATGGAGGGCTCAATCCCAGGATCCCAGGATCATGACCTGAGTCAAAGGCAGATGTTTAACTGACTGAGCCACTCAGGTACCTCAGTAAATAAATCTTTTTAAAAATAATAAAATACCTGGGAGAGCAGGAAGTCTCTAAGTCCATCTCAAACTTAAGAGAATTAAACTCCACTTTTTAAAGCAAAGAATTTGTATACATTTTTTTCAACCACTACACGTGCCTGGACACATCATATATTCAAAATTCCAAAAACTAAAGTAAAGAGAAGATCTTGAAAACAGCCAAGGAAAAAAGACACATTATATGGAGGAACAAAGCACACCTCTCACCAGAAACTCTGCAAGCCAGAAGATATTCTTTAGTAGGCAATTGGATAAGCAAGCTATGCTACATCTATATAATGGAATATAATTCAGTGCTAAAAAGAAATGAGTTATCAAGCCTCAAAAAGACATGGAGAAACCATAAATTCATGTTACTAATGAAAGAAGCCAGTGCAAAAAGGCTACACACTGTATGATCCCAACTATATGACAATCTGGAAAAGGCAAAGCTATAGAGATGGTAAAAAAACATCAGTGGTTGCCAGTAACTTGAGTGAGGCATCTTTAAAGAGTAACATCTTTAAAGTGCTGAAGGAAGAAAATGTCAACTCAGCATTCCATACCCAGTGAACATATTTCAAAATTGAAAGTGAAACACTTTTTCAGACAAATAAAAGCTGAAAGAATTTATTACCATCACACCTGCATTATAAGAAATGTTAAAGGAAGTTTTTCAGTAATATGAAATGTGATATCAAAGAGAAACTTTGATCTACATAAAGAAGTGTAGATCTCCATAAATGGTTAAAATGAAGACTCTGAATCAGGCCTTGTTTTAACAATAATGCCTTCTGCTTTCTACTTGAAAGGATCACAGAGCTTTGGAGGCCCAGAAAAGGGTGTGTTGGTGGGCTCCAAACTGATAAAGACATCTTTTGGTAGGGTCTTCTCTGTGACCTTAGGAAATCTTTGGAACCTTCACCAAGGGCTTGGATTTTCTTCAAATGAAGGCATCACTGAAATCTCACCCCTTCTAGTGGCAACTGGCTGGCTCAGTTGGTGGCCCTATGTTAGGTGTAGAGTTCCTCTAAATAAATAAAATCTTTTTTAAAATCCAGGGGACCTGGCTGGCTCAGCTGGTTAAGAATCCGACTCTTGGCACACCTGGGTGGCTCAGTCATTAAGCATCTGCCTTCGGCTCGGTCATGATCCCAGGGTCCTAGGATCGAACCCCCCCCCATCAGGCTCCCTGCTCAGTGGGAAGCCTGCTTCTCCCTCTCCCTTTCCCATTCCCTGCTTGTGTTCCCTCTCTCGCTGTCTCTCTCTCTCTCCCTCTCTCTGTCAAATAAATAAAACAAAACAAAACAAAAAGTCTCTGACTCTTGATTTCAGCTCCAGTCATGGAGTCAGATTGAGCCCTATGTGTTAGGCTCCATGCTCATTGAGGAGTCTGCTTGAGATTCTCTCTCCCTCTGCTCCTCCCCCTACTCATACACACTTGCTCTCTGTCTCTCTCGCAAAATAAATCATTAAAAAAAATCTTGGTGTGCCTGGTGGCTCAGTCATTAAGCATCTGCCTTTGGCTCAGGTTACGATCCCAGGGTCCTGGGATCAAGCCCAACATCAGGCTTCTGCTCAGTGGAAAGCCTGCTTCTCCCTCTCCCTTTCCCATTCCCCCTGCTTGTGTTCCTTCTCTCACTGTCTTTCTCTCTGTCATAAAAGTGAGATCTTTTAAAAAAGAAAAAAAAATCTTACCCTTTCAGGAAGTCTCCATCAAAGAATTAGAAGATTCAGTAATGGCAGACCCCTGGGCAACTCAGCATTCCCTTCTGATAGCAACGCTCTCCCCTACCCTTTGTACCATCCAAATGTTTTTCAAGGTTGTTGTCATATTGGTCCATTTACTGCTATCCATTGCTCTCTGGGTACATCTGGATACATTTTACTTGTCCTAAGGTAGGAACCTAATGTGACCCAAGCGGGACCAATCAGATTCCTCTCTCCCCCAGAAATTTTAAAACCAGAATAGATTACCTAATATGTACAACTCTGAAACTGTCCATTGACAAGTTATTTATTCTGAGGACCAGGATAGTTGAAGAAATGAAATTGCTTAAAAAACAGAGTGCAAAGAAGAGCAGAACTAAGGATCAGAGATAGCTGTGATGGTGTCTGGGTCTCTGGTCCCAGTTTTCCATGAAGCCCACCTGTTTTTAGGTCCTATAAGACTACAGAGTATCCCTGAGACCCTCTCTTTTTCCCTTTAGCTGGAGATGCAGGTGGAATTTCTGTTTCTTGCAACCAAAAGATTCCCAATAATTGTGCTCTTTGCCTCTCTGAACATTTCACCTTAAACCGTTGTAACTATATATGTAGTAGTCTGTTGTCACCAGGTGGGATCACTTTAAGAAAGGTTGATGTATTAAAATACAAGTATACAGGGGCTCCTGGCAGCTTAGAGGAGCATGTGTAAAGATTACTTATGTAAATAAATGTAAAAAATATATAATTATACATACCTGATAAATTAACAGACAAGTATTAATTACCCTGAAATAGTTGTTTACTCTACAAAACATCCTTTATAGTTTGTATAGTGCTCTAGAAATATTGTTTC
Source organism: Mustela nigripes (assembly GCF_022355385.1). Classification (NCBI taxonomy): domain Eukaryota; kingdom Metazoa; phylum Chordata; class Mammalia; order Carnivora; family Mustelidae; genus Mustela; species Mustela nigripes. The sequence continues at coordinate 48,337,983 of NC_081557.1, read as the reverse complement.
AAAACCAGTGTGGCTGGGGGGAGGGGGGTTAGAGAAGGGGGGGTGGCGTTATAGACATTGGGGAAGGTATGTGCTATGGTGAATGCTGTGAAGTGTGTAAACCTGGAGATTCATAGACCTGTACCCCTGGGGATAAAAATATATGTTTATAAAAAAATTTTTTTAATTTAAATAAATAAAATTTTTTAAAAAACAGTGTGGCTGTCACAATAAATTATAAAGAACAAAATGAATCTGCATGTGCCAATAGTGAAATATTTCCAGGAATATTATGGGGAAAAAATCTCCATATATTATCTGGTTTTATCCCCTTTGTATATATACAATTTCACACACACACACACTTGTTTTGTTTTGTTTTGTTTTAATTTCTAGGAGAAATCAAAACATTCACAATGTTTTGAGAGGACTCGGGAAAGAAATGAGGAAGACATTTTTATATTTTACTTTCAATTTTTTACTTTATTGAATCATCTGGCCTAATACATGTATTTTTATTTCAAGTTAGTGAAATTATAAACTTCTTTCTCTTAATCCATGCCTGTACTCTATTACAAATGAAAACTGAATAGAGAAACCAGAACTGAGAAAAATGAATAGCAGAACTAAGAAAACTAAACACACAATAGCCACAGAGTGGATGGCAAAAAAAAGAAAGAAAAAGAAAGAAAAAGAAAGGAAGGAAGGAAAGAAGGAAGGAAGGAAGGAAGGAGAAGAAAAGAATCAAGTTCCTACCACAGAAGCCCAGAAAAGCTTAGAATTATAAATATAACTTATTTTTAAAATGCAGTAAGACTTCTAGGTCTCTTCCATCCTGGTCAGCCAATTACCCCTTTCCTGAAGATACAGAAGACTGAAGTGTTAGCATGTAAAGAAGCCAACCAGAGAGCCTTCAGGGTCAGGACCACCATGAACAGTAACACTGAAGAATAAGAGCTTTGCCCAAAACACACCCCAGCCGCTTCTGCCATGTAGCTTCAAGAGCAATAGCAGCCAAGCACATTTCCTTCTTGGGCAGAACCTTGAAAAATTTGTCTCTAGAGGTACTAAATGACCCTGGAGAAAAGAACTGTAGAAGCAACATTTTGCATTTAAAAAAAAAAAAAGCAAAAAACCCTGAGTCCTTAACCCAATCACTATGCAGTGAAACCACATTTCACAAGCTCTGGACACAGAGAGAGAGCCCCCAACAAACTTTTTAATACCTCACACCTAAATATGAAAGGAAATAAGAGTCACCAGGCATGTAAGGAAAGCTTGAGCACAAAAGCCAAAAATATAATCAAGAACAAAACTAGAAGGAAGCAGAAACAATACAGAAAACAACAGAAGAAAACTCACCCAAAAATCTAAAGAAGAAAAAAATCAAGAGAGGAAAAAAAAAAAGAGAAAATAACCATGAAACAGAAATAAGATTCTTTTTTTAAAAGTAAAAATAATGGAACAGAGATAACTTTCAGAATTTTGAGATATGTTAACTAATTTTTTAATCCATAAATAATTGGAAGATAAACAAGAAAATCTCAAAGAGTTAGAACAAAAAGATATGGAAAATGTGAGGGGACAAATAAAATTAGGAGTTCCAAAAAGAAAGAAGAGATTAAATGAAAGAATATATTATCAGATAAATAGCATTTAAAAAAATTTTTCCTTTTAAAAAATTTTTTCCATCACTAAAGGACTTGAGTTTTCAGACTGAAAGGGCCCACAAATACCTAGTGGCCCTATCATCATGAAATATCCCAGAATTCTTAGAACATAAAGATTCTAAAAGCTTCCAAAGGAAAAATAAATAACCCACATATAAAGAATAGGGAATTATAATTACATCCCTCAAAAACAATGTAGGAAGCTGAAAGACAATGGTGAGACACTTTCAGATTCTGATAGAAAATTATTTTCAACCTGGAAATCCATACCTGGCTGAATTATTAATGAAATGTGATGGCCCAGGCAATATGAGGGGTCTCAAGAATGTGTCTTTTATGCCCCCGTTCTCAGGAAGCTACTTAGAGATATGTATGTTCCATTAAACCAAGAAAAAGGAGGTCACAGAAGTCAGTAAATGGGGTATGTAGTCTAACAAGTACGCAAAGGAGCATCGCAGGGCAATAGTTCTGCTGAGCAACAACCAGTCCATATTTGCACAGGAAGGTGGAAGGCACTTAGTCAGTTTTTTTCTATGTAATAAAGGAAAACCTCAAAATCTCAGTGTCTTAACAAAAACAAATATTTTTCATGTGGTGAATGGGGAATTATAAACTAAAACAACAATGGGATACCACTACACATGTCCTAGAATGACTAAAACCAAGAACACTGGGGCATCTAGGTGGTTCAGTTGGTTAAGCATCTGCCTTTGACCCAGGTTATGATCCCAGGGTCCTGGCCCAGTGTCGGACTCCTTGCTCAGCAGACTCCTCTGCCCCTGCTCATGTTTTCTCTCTTGCTCACTCTCTCTCTCTCTCAAATAAATAAAATCTTCTAAAAAATAATTAATGGGGCGCCTGGGTATCTCAGTCATTAAGCGTCTGCCTTAGGCTTAGGTCATGATCCCTGAGTCCCCAGATCAACCCCCAGGTTGGGCTCCCTGCTCAACAGAGAACCTGCTTCTCCCTCTGCCCCCACCCTACTCATGCTGTCTCTCTCTCTCTCTCTCTCAAATAAATAAATAAAATATTTTAAAAATAAAACTGAAAACACCAACTCACTAAGACATCTGGAGTACCTGATACTTCCTGCTACTTAGGTTTTACAAGCATTCTGTCAAAATTAGAGTGGAGTTTTGTGATGCCTTATGTGATGCTAAGATGATCAAAGTCCCTGTGGACTAAATTGTGGCACAAAGGCCGAGAGTTAACATGGTCATGAAGCAAAACGATGAAGGTATATTTCTGCCCTTGCCAGATTAAACAAAACTGCCTTTGGTTTTCTTTGCTTATTGAAATTGAGAAAAAAACATTTGCAAGTTAATAACTTTACTCCATGTGGCAGAAGCTCTGTTGTTTTGCTCTAGTAAAGAAACCCTATCCAGAACACAGAACAATTGGAGTCCTCAGCTGTCTTAACCTTCAATAATCCACTGCCATTCTCCAAGCACCTTCTGATTTCTGCGTGCGCTGGACAGGTGAGTTGAGAGGGTAAATAATACCAATCGCCACCTCTGAATTTCGAGGTCTTTGATGGGTCCCCTCGTCTTACATTTCCCCCAACAATGCTGTATTGGTTTTTGTTTATAATTTTGATAGGAAGGAGGCTGTAGGGCTTCCACTTAGCCCTTTCAACCATGACAGTCATATTCCATGGATTGGAGAGACCTATTCTGCCTCCTCTTGCTGAATATGACTAACTTTATACTATGTAACTAGAAAAATCATGGGTTTAAAAATGGGCTTCAGAACAGGACTGGCAGTGAGGTAGATTAGAATCAAAAGTTAGTTTTTTGGTTTTTTTTTTTTTTTTTTTTTTTTTAGATTTTTATTTATATCCTTGACAGACAGAGATCACAAGTAGGCAGAGAGAGGAAGGGAAGCAGGCTCTCTGCTGAGCAGAGAGCCCAATGCTGGTCTCAATCCCAGGTCCCTGGGATCACGACTGGAGCTGAAAGCAGAGGCTTTAACCCACTGAGCCACCCTGGCACCCCTCAAAAGTTAGTTTTGCACTTGACTCCGTAAGCCTCCACTGTGAGTGGTGGATCACTGTGCCAACTACAGCTGCAATTAGCATTAGGCCAGAGTCAGCAATTCCCAAGGGCACAGTTATTCTCTTTGTTTTCTAGGGCTGCCATAACAAGTACCAAAGACTGGGTGACTTAAAACAACAGAAATGTATTCTCTCATGGTTCTGGAAGACAAAAGTCCAAAGTCAAGGTGTTGGCAAAGTTGGTTGTTTCTGGAGGATCTGAGAGAGAATCTGTTCCATGCCTCTCTCGTAGCCTCTAGTGCTTTCCAGTAATCCTTGGCATTCCTGGCTTGTAGAGTTTCACTCCAACCTCTGCCTCCATCCTCACTTGATGTTCTTGGTGTTTGTCTCTAGGTCCAAATGTCTTTTTATTACGATATCAGTCATTGGTTTAGGACACACACTAATCCCGTATGGCCTCATTTTAGCTTGGTTACATCTGCAAGGAGCCCATTTCCAAATAAGATCACCTATTGCACAGGTACGTAAGGAAAGGGTTTCAACATATCTTTTTGGAGGACACAATTCAAACACAACAGTTATCCCGGGACATGACTATAGGTCCTATTGGGGAAGCCTATTAGGAATATAGAGACAGATATTTATACATCTTCCTTAAGTGTATCTAACTTCACTTCATTCAAGGAACCAACCCAGGCCTGGAAATTGGGTGAGAGACCATAACTCTTTATCTTGCTTTAAGTTGGCCTTCTGTTCACCCATTCCAGAGGATTCTTGGTTTTATGAATCAGTTAGGATCTTAATGAAATGCCCACATTCTTTAGTCCCATCTGCAGTGTCTTCCCCCAACATCCCTGACCTACAGAAACCAGTTACTACACACTTTCGAAAGATGTCATTACTCTCTCATAAATATGTTTCTCAATGGCTTAGTGAAGAGAATGTCATCTGGACCCTCTCAAGGAATGAAGATGATTGTGAATGAATCACACCTTCCTAGAAGGAAAGTTTTATAAACCAACATGCCCATCTCCATAAGTGTTTGGATTCTTTCTGCTACATTATACCAAAGGCTTCTTCATTTAACTTAATCAGTGAATCCAGGTTTCAGTCAGTCAGCTGGTAAAAAGCAATTAGATCCACTATACACCCACAAGAGTGGATAAAATTTAAAAGACTGACTATTTGACATTAAAGAGAATGTGGAGCAACTGGAATTCACATTCATATTAATGGGAGTGTAAAATGGCACAACAACTTCAGGAAAAATTCTAGCAGTGTCTTAAAAAACTGAATATACATCTCCTCTATGACCCAACAATTCCATTTCAAGAAAAATGAGAACAAAAAAAAAAAAAAAAGAAAGAAAAAAAAAAAAAAAAAAGAAAAATGAAAACATATATCCACAAAAAAAAAAAAAAGATTTGCACATGGATATTCATAGCAGCACTATTTGTACTAGAACAAAACTAGAAATAGTCCATATGTCTATCAAAAGAGAATGGCTAAACAAACTGTATTAAATTAGTTTTACATTACTGTGTGGCAAGTAACCCAAAACTGAGCAGCTTAAAACACCATTCATTCATTAGCTCACAATTTTGTAGCTTACAATTGACTCGTTAGCTCATAGTTCAGAGTAGGGCACAGTTCTCATCTGCTCAGGATCTCTGGATGTCAGCCAGGTTGCATTTATTTATTTATTTATTTATTTATTTTTGAGGCTCTGAGGAAAGCTCCACTCCCAAGTTTATTCAGATTTCTAGCATAATTCAATTCCTTGTAGTTGTAGGACTGAGGTCCTGTCCTCTTACTGGCTGTCAGCTGGAAGTCACACTCAGCTCCCAGAGGTCACCCACATTCTTTGCCATGTGGCCCCACCATTTGGCTATGAAGAATCCTCCTCCTGTTGAGTGATGCTTCAAATCTCTCTGACTTCACTGTTTTCTGACCTCTCAATCCAAATATAAAGGGTTCAATGTCATTAGGTCCGATCCACCCAGATAATTCCCCTTTTTAATAGTCAATAGTATCATATGATATAACCTAACTATGGAAGTGCTATCTCATCATATTTATAGTACTGGGAATTACATAGGGCATGTACACCAAGAGGTAGGAATTTGGGGAGACATCTTAGAATTCTGCCTACACAAGTATATTCATTCAATGAAAAACTACTCACCAATAAAAAAAAGTAATAAATTCTTGATACACACAACATAAGTGAATCTCAAAAAATTTTTGCTTTAGAGTAAAAGAAGGCTTTCAAAAATACTCAAAGGAGTTAAAAACGGACAAGATAAATCTATAGTGGAAAAAGAATCAGAAGAGTGATTACTCCCCGTGAGGGAGTGGGAGTTGGGATTGATTGGGAAGAGGCATGAAGAAACTCTCTGGGGTGGTAATAAGGGGTTGGGTTACACAAGTGTATGTGTGTGTCAAACTCATTGCATGGTGGGTGGATGCAATTAAGATTTATGCATTTCACTATATGAAATTTTTACCTGAAAAATTAAGAAATAATATTTTTCTCTACTTAATGATACACGGAAGTGTTAGGAACCAAGTGTATGGATGTCTGCAACTTACTGTGAATCTATGAAAAAATAAAACAGATTGAGAGACGGATAGAAGAATGGGTGGACAAAAGGTAAAGTGAATATACTAAGATGTTATAATAAACTCTAGGAAAAAATGCTTATCTTTAAAAAAAAATGGGCAAATTAGAACTCCCAGTTATGGGACACTTGGGTGGCTCTGTCCGTTAAGCATCTGCCTTTGGCTCAGGTCATAATCCCAGGTCCTGGGATTGAGCCCTGCATCGGGCTTTCTGCTCAGAGAGGAGTTTGATTCTCCCTCTCCTTCTCCCTCTGCACTTCACCCGACTCATGCTCTCTGTGTGTCTCAAATAAATAAAATCTTAAAAAAAAAAAGTTCCCAGATATTAGAACTAACTCATGGGATCCAGGCTCTCTGGTATGTGCACTCATATAGATCTATTCAGCCTAATTTTAAGTTAAATTAAATTAAATCTTAAAAAATTAAATTAAATCTTCCTCCTCCCTGGTCCAGCACCCTCAAAATCCATTCCCACATGTATTTGCCAGATTTTATTGATATAATTTGAGAAATCTCTTAATTCTTTTAGTGGGAAGGCCTTGTGAATTTGACTTCCTATTTGACCATTAGCATGTTGGGGTCTGATTCTGGTTGTACATACGGAGATAGTGAAGTCAGTGTGATTGGGCATAAAGAAACTTAGTTTCCTCTTACCAGATGATTCCCAGGGGGACATCTTTACATGGTCTTCAAACAAGAGAAAAGTTATCCCATTAGACAGGAAGGGATTCCTGTAGTAGCTGGCTACTTTTACTGGGAGGTTGGGATTGTGACAGAGATCATTAGTTAGTTGCCTGCTTGTTTAGATAGCTTCTGACATGGCTCTCAGTGATCCTTGTCTTCTGATTCTCATGTCCTTGTATAATCCCCTCTCCTTGAGTGTGGGAAGGACCTAATAAGTTCTTCTAAGGAATAGAATACGGCAAAAGTGAAGTGATGCCATTTCCAAGGTTAGTTTATGAAAGACTGACTTCTCCCTTGCTGGCATTTTGTCTAGCTCTTCTTATATGCTTTCCTTTTTGGAGAGGCCCATATGGCAAGGAACAGAGGGCAACCTCTGGCCAACATCTGGTAAGGACTGACCCCTTCAGTCCAGCAGTTTTGGAGGAACTGAGTCCTGGTAACAACCATGTGAGTGAGCTTGGAAGCAATCTTTCCCTGGTCAAGGTTTCATTTGAGACTGAAGATTTGACCTCTTGACTGCAACCTTATGAGAAGCCCTGAAGCAGAATGTTCAGGTAAGTCACATCTAGATTCATGATCCACAGATATTATGAGATAATAAACGTGTGTTGTTTTAAGCTAATAAATTTGGGGGTAGTTTGTTATGTAGCAGTGGATAACAATACAACTGCCTTCTCTCCTCAGCAACAAAGACTCTACTAGGGACAGGGGAATACTAATGTGTTCAGTTAAAATATTGCCCTCCTAGTCCCCCATTAAGTTTGATGTGACTAAATGACTAAGCTCAGGCAAAGAAGTAAGTGGAAGTGTTGTATGGAACTTCCAGAAGGTTCCTTATAGGGAGATGTCTCACTGAGAGATGTACTTTTTCTTTTCCTTTTTCCTCATTCTTGCTGCCTAAAACATGGATGTGATGGCTGGATCTCCAGCAGCTATCTAGGACATAAGAACCTAAGTTAGAAACCACACTCTAGGAAATTTAAAAAAAAAAAAAAAAAAAGGAAAGAATGAGAGTCCTTAATGCCCGTGGAGCAGCTACACAAGCACTGGATTCCTTACTTACCTTAAGTGAAGAAGAAATAATCAATTATTTTGCTTACGTTGTTGTTATTTTGGATTTTCCCTTATGCGCGCCCAACCTAGCCCTAACTTATAGAGAGCTTAGGTTTCTCTTAGCCATCCAAATCTCCAAATCCTTTAATCATGATTCCCATCCTAGCATGTCCCTCTCCTAAACCAACTCTAACTCTCACACAGGAGCAAAGGTTGAGTTTGATTTTTACCCTCTTTCATTCTCTCTCTAAGCTTTCCACAACTCACAACTCCTCACAATCCTTGAATTCCTCATTGCCTTTATACCAATCCCTGACAGTCCCCCAAGTCTATGCTTTTTATGGCTACTTAATTCCAGGTGCCCACTGGTAATAAGTTGATGAACTATTTTGCCATTCAATAATACTCCGTCTCCGACTTTTTACTGCCTTTGGTCCCGACCAGGCAGCACAATTATTCGAGGATTCCAACAGTTCTGATAGTCTGATACTCTCAGCCAATCTAATACCAATTTCTATATTAGAGTCATAGTTACAAGCAACAGAGACTAACTCCATCTTATTTAAACAAAAAATACATTTATTAGGTATTACATTTATAAAAGATATTAGATATCTCAGAGAATTACTGGAATGACTGGAAAACCAAATATAGAGCCACAGAACTAGAAATACTGCCCTAAGTTAAGCTGCTTTGTTTTCTCCATGTACACAGCCTTGCCACCTCTGCCCCTTGCATATCTGATGTGGTTGGCACTGAACCCTCACTGCTGCCAAGAACAAGCACTGTAGGGGCCTGCTGTCCTAGAACTAGATCTTGCTGCAAAATTTTGCCCCTGTAGAGAATTCTTGTGGTCCATGAGTCCTCACTACTACAGATTCCTTAGTTTAGTCTGTGATGAGTGTACATGATTGGCTGAGTCTAGGTCAAATGTCTGCATCTTGGTTGTAAGGGAAGTTTAGAAAGCAAGTGTCTGGCATCTGTTATATGGGAATTCCCCTAACTTAGAAAGTGGTTTCAGATGCCAGATGCCAAAAAAAGAATAATGAATTTCAACTCTTTCCTGCTGTCAGGACAGAGTGCCAAGAGTGCCAAGAAGGACTAGGAGAATCACACTTTCCTAATTTCTCTGGATCTTCCCAAATATCTCCATTTGAGCTACAAGACATTCACTGATTCGTAATCAATACATTCACTTTAAGGGGTGGCAGAAAACTTGACTATAGACAACCTGCCAAGCACATGATTATCCTCTTGCTGCAGCCTCCGATTGCTGGCCACAGGCAGATGTTTCTTTACCAGAGTTACAAATTGTCATGCTGTCCCTCATCTACCTGTTCCCTCTTGACGCACCTTCCTGAGGTGGAAAATGTAGACAGTACACACCAATATTTTACCTTTTTCTACTTAACCCTATGATGTTGCAATCACAGGGCAAGGGAAAAAATTGACATCAAGTTCTAAGAGACACATGCAATAGTTTTTCCAGCTACTTTATTATCACCTAACAAGATCATATCATTTCCAGGCTCAGGACTGAGACAGCCTCACTGCCTCCTATCCTACATCAACAGGGCCAGTTCCATATTTTAAGAACTGCTCTTTGCATCATTCCATACCTTATACCAATTTTTTATTTGAATATCTTTATTTGGAAGTGGCAGAAATCCAATTTGAACCAAATTAAACACAAAGAAGAATGTATTGAATAAAAAAAAAATCCATTGAAGGACTGAACAACTAATTTGCAAAAAGAGTAAGGATGTCTTAGGAATCACTGGAACTAGGCTCCTAAATTCTAACATGAGACTCTTTTGCTTCAGCTTTTTATTTATTCTTTCTTCACTGCAGACCAAGGGCTACAAACATTTCCTAAGATTTATCTTTATAGCTTTAATCATTCAAAAGAGAATGATTCATTTCCCAGTTAGGAAGTAATGATGAGGGACACCTGGATGGCTCAGTCATTAAGTTTCTGCCTTGGGCTCAGGTCACTGGGATCAGTGGAGGCTTGCTTCTCCCTCTCCCATTCTCTCTCTTTGTCAAATAAATAAGTAAAATCTTTTTTTTTTTTAGATTTTATTTATTTATTTGACAGACAGAGATCACGAGAAGGCAGAGAAGTTGGCAGAGAGAGGAGGAAGCAGGCTCCCTGCTGAGCAGAGAGCCCGATGTGGGACTCGATCCCAGCACCCTGGGATCATGACCTGAGCCAAAGGCAGAGGCTTTAACCCACTGAGCCACCCAGGCGCCCTAAATAAGTAAAATCTTAAAAAAAAGAAAAAAAAAGAAGAAGAAAAGAAGTAATGATGAGGAAATGTTTGTTGACCCATCTTTGGACAAGTACCTATATCTGAACCAATTATGGCTGAGGGTAGGATTATGTAAGAGCAATGATTCCCTGGGTAGCCATGTGGATGGAGGAGACAGTTCCCAAGAGAAGAGTTGTGCTGGGCTGACCACACCATAGATATCCACTATGGCGGCCCTTAGGCAGGTCCCTTCCCACACACAAAACCTTGGATAAGTTTGCCAATGTATGGCATGGTTGGATCAAGCCTTTTTTCCTTCTCCACCCTCCTTTTTAAAAAGATTTTATTTATTTATTTGACACAGAGAGAGAGATCACAAGTAGGCAGAGCAGCAGGCTGAGAGAGGGGGGAAGCAGGCTCCCTACTGAGCAGATAGCCTGACGAGGGGCTCGATCCCAGGACCCTGAGATCATGACCTGAGCTGAAGGCAGAGGCTTAACCCACTGAGCCATCCAGGTGCCCCTTTCTTCTTCCCTTTTTAAAAGAAGAGTCAACTCACCTCGCCATCTAAGTGTCATTCTCTTGTCCAGACAACTGAAACGTTCCAGGGATTACTTCCCGCATAGACAAGTATCCATGTGCCCATCAGAGTAGGAGATTCTTTTGTCTTTGTTTTTGTTTTATAAAAATTTTATTTATATATTTATGAGAGAGAGAGAGAGAGAGCACAAGCAGGGGGGAGTAGCAGGCAGAGCTGGCAGAGGGAGAAGCAGGCTCCCCGCTTGAGCAAGGAGCCGGATGTGGGACTCAATCCCAGGACCCTGGGATCATTGCTTGAGCCAAAGGCATCCCAGACTAAGAGATTATTAAAGAAAGCATCTAGAATTAATTTATTACCATGTGTCTAGTGCCTCATGAAGTTCTACCATAGATCAGACACTCAAAAAATATTTCTAGAACTGGATTAAGACCCTCCTTCATTCTTCAGAGATCCTTGATGGTTGAGCATTTGGGTACCTGAAAAGCACTAATGCTAAAAGCTAAAAACAAAAATAGAAATTGGTAGTACACTGGGTAGCCCAAGGTACTGGTGGGAAGAAAAGCAAAGAATGGTCCAAAGAGTTGTCCCCACAACAGGGAGATGAACAAGAGATTAGTTCTGATAGACAAGTTGGGAGGATATACAGTTGATGTGTTTGCCTCTAACTCTCTCTGGAGCACAGAGACATGGCAGGAAAGAAGAGGGATTTGGAAGAAGGATGCTTGTGGAGTTGGTAGATAAATAGGGTGGAGGGGAGTTCAAAAGTCCTCAAGCAGGACCTGACAATGCATTAACTTTCTACTGATAGATAAAGTCCCTTCCTTATTAGAAGTTAGACATGGGGATGACTGGGTGGCTCAGTCGGTTAAGCCACTGCCTTTGGCTCAGATCATGATCCCAGGGTCCTGGGATCGAGTCCCACATTGGGCTCCTTGCTCAGCAGGGAACCTGCTTCTCTCTCTGCCCCTGTCTGCCACTCTGCCTGCTTGTGCTCTTTCTCTCTCTCTCTCTGACAAATAAATTAAAAAATTAAATCTTTTAAAAAAATAAAGAAGTTAGACATGAATGTGTGATCACAGTTGGCATTCAGTCATGGTTACGTAATATATGACATGAGGATATGGCTTCAGAGGGTGAGAAGATGAGTCTCCATGGTAAGGAGTAGCCACTGCTCCTGCCACTTCCCCATGCCAGAGAAGGGCTGACAAGGAGAGCACTGGCTTAATAAATTAGCATGAGGACACTTACTGAGCCTAGGTAAGCCTTACTCAGAGTTCGGAGGGGAGGCTAAGGTCAGCGAGTACTTGTAGAAGTGGGAATAAGGTGGTAGTACCTTGGAATTCCCAGGCTACCATTCTCCAAGTGACCACAGGCAGAAAAAGTTCTCTAAAACATGGGTCCTTCCTCACCCATTCTCATGGCAATTCCACCATCTAGGCTCAGAGTAAGTTAGTGTCAGAGCAGAAGGAAAAATACCCTCCTCAGGTTCCTTTTGGTATGCTGCTCCCTCTGGGGGACTGGGGCGGGGGGGGGGGGGGATCCTCCCGCTTTGACACACTTCCACTGTTTTTAGTTTAACTCTTTCTACAGAACCATTCCTTGGGCCTCAGCCTCTTCCTCTGCAAAAATTAAGAGGTCAGGCTGGGTAATTCTGCTAGGCCCTGATAGCCTCTGAAATCTTGAGGGTAGAGGTGGATGGTGTGGCGCAAAGATAGGGGTTTATGTCCAGAGCCTTTATCCAGGTATCAGGTGTAACAAATCAGAGAAGCCTGACCAGAGTGTGGTCTGGGTCTGTGAGTCACCCAGGGCTCAGTCAGCTGGTGAGATGGAGAAGGGGGTATGTGGGTGTGACGGTGGTGGTGCACAAGCGGTATAATAAAAAACCATTTATTTAATGCTTACTATGTGCCAGGTACTGCTCAAACACTTATGTACTTTAATTCATCTAATCATTAAAATAAACCCGTTTAAGGTGAGAAAACTGAGGTAGAGAGAGGCTGAACGACTTACTCTAAGTCATAAGCCTGTATGTGGCAGAGTTGAAACCCAGCAACCAGGATCCAGAATCTGTCATCCCTTGTGGAAGTGAAGACATCATGCTCAACACAGACATGTCACAGCAAGATTGCTGGACAGTGTTTTGTGCTAGAGCATCTTTTGTTCCCCCAGAAGTGCACGCATTTGTGGGAGAGAGTTTCAGTTAGGATGAGCTCCCCACATCAGGTCTCAACCACTGGCCTCTTGAGTGTGAGGTCCTTGCAAAGTGTAGCCCACTCTGTTTCCTTCTTCTTTTATGGTGAGTTCTCAGGGAGCCCTCTTTCCTGCCCTGATCTCTCTCTCATACACACACACACTAAACACACACACACACACACACACTGCAGCGTGCCTTCCAAAGTCCCCCCACTTCCACCATCTGGAAGACCTGAACCCAGTAGTAGACAGGGTTCAAAGCATTTTTCTGGGCGGTGTCTGTTTCTATGCCAATCAGCAGATGCAAATGGCCGCCTGCAGAGAAAGGAACCTCCAGCTCCACAACCCTGAGCCATGGGAAGGTCAGTTGGTGCCCTGCTAACCCTGTAACATGCATGTAAAAGCAACATTTCTAATCACCACTACCATAATTTGACTACCTGCAACTGTGTCAAGCATTCACAGATTACATATTAGTCAGAACTTTTAGTTGCAAGAGTCAGAAGCCCAAACTTAAAGTAGTTTAGACAGACAGGGGAATTTTTTGGTTTAATGACGAAACCGTAGAAATAAGAGGGATGGATCATGGTCTCAGAGACCGCTGGAACCAAGGCCTCTTTGCCTCCCCTCATATCTCTGCTTGGCCCTGACTACAAGCTTCATTTGCTCCTTTCCTTCAGTTTTATCACTGGAGAAGGGATAAGGCCCCCAACAAATTCCTTAGATGAAGGAGGACTTTTTTCCACCCAGAAGGTTGGCTCAGAGGAAGGAAGTTTCCTATCCCTGGGGAATGAGGGAATGAAGATGGGAGGATGATCCCTTTCCAGGGAGTGGAGAGTAGGAATGAGAGGATGAGGATTCCGTCCCCAGAAACAAGGGCAGGTATTCCCCAGCACCCGGCTTAGCTTTCATTAACTCAACAAGCAAATGTGGGAAGACCTGTGGTGTGTAGAAGGAAGGACTAGACACTGTGGTGGGGCTGGGAAGTAACAAGGCTGTCCTGAAACCTTGCACTTTTTTGCAAATGTCGGTGACCAGGGTCACCAGAAGAGAGGGAGGTATTATTATTATGGGACCCTCAACAGAGTCTAGGGGCATAAGGGAAGGCTTCCAGAAAGCAATAAAGTCCATGTTGAGACCAGGTGGGTAAACAAGAGTCATCCAGGTTTGGGGGTTTGAGGGAGGTAGGGGGGCAGTGGAGTGGGGTGGGGAGTGGAATGAACATTCCAGCCAGAAAGGACAGGACTACAAGACCAATCAATGTGTGAGGGCTTCAAAGAAAGCCACAGTGAGGGGGAGGGGGAGGCAGGCCAGAGCACTGGCACAAGAGGACATTGTGACCAGAATGAGGGCTGGGATTTGATCCTGAGGACAATGGAGAGCCATAACAGTTCTGAGGAGAGCACTTCCGAGTTCTCGATTCTGAGATCCCTTTTTGGGCTCCCTGCAGACAATGTGTCAAAGGCAAGAGGTACACTTCACACACCCGTGGGGAGAATTTTTGAAGCAGTTTTGCTGCCAGTTTTAGAAGTCTATACCTAAAAAGTAATGAGAAAAAACACTTCAAAGAACCCCCCTGGCATGGAGTAGTTACAGAAGATGGGGATAGGTGATTCCTGTGTGAAGAAAAGAGCTAGTGGCCCTTGAAGTGGATGACCTGAGGGTGGGCATGTTCCCTATAGTGGGGAATTGGGGAAGGGTATTCCCAGAGACCTTCTCTCATCCTGCAGAGGCTTTGGTAGTAAGGGGCCACCCTCCCCTGGCTTCTGGGTCTTCACTCTCCCATCTGTAGGACCTACCAAGATTTGGGTGGAGGAAGCTGGGGACTGGATGGGAGAGCTGTCCAATCCACCTCAGGTGAGCTGCAAGGGCAGAAACTTCTCTTTTCTGTTCTAGAAAGGATCCTGTGTTGGTTTTCTCACCATGTGAAGGCCAGAGGCTGAATCTGCTGAGGGTCAGGCCTCAGCAGACCTGTGGCCAGGTCCAGATTGAGGCTAGGTAGTTTTCCTGGTGAAGAAAAAGAGAGGTGCTGGGGTAGTGAGGCTGAAAGAGAGTGTGGAGGTCACTTGGTTCCTCCCGATCTTCTGATCCTGACATTCATCACATACACACACTCTGTGCCAAGGGTGCTGGGGACCAAATAAAGGGTCACACTGGGGGATGGTGGGCAGGGAGACAAAGCTGGGGAACTGGGGGAGGGGAGAGGCAGGCTGGGCCCTGAAGGTGTGGGCAGTGTTGTGTGGCCAAGTCAGGACAGAAGGATCTGGGCTGCAGAGACCCTCCCCCTCAGCAGCCTGGCCTGGTCTCCACCACAATCCTACCGCCCCCCTGGGCACTCCCACTGTGGGGCTCAGCTCTCCAAAGGCTTTTTCTCTCAGCTCTGTTCCTCCTCCGTCTGTCCCTGTCCTTGTCACTCTGAGACCGCCTCTGTGTATGTGTATGTGTATGTGTATGTGTCCGTGTATGTGTCTCCTTGTCCCTGCCCTGTTTTGTCTCACCTCTTTCCTGATCTCCATCTCAATCCTTGTTTCGATCCCTGTCTCACCCCCGGGCCTTTTTGGTCTCTACGCCTGCCTCACTCTCTTTCTCCATTCTCTGCTCTGTCTCTTTCTTATCCTTGTTTCCTCTGTCTCTGCCTTGTCCCCATCTCCATCCCTGTTTTTCTCTTGCACGCGCTTCAGCTTTGTCTCCATCTCTGTAGAGATCATTGCCCCTGTCTCCAATCTCTCTCTCCTCCATGTCTCATCCTTGTCTTCATCTGTGTACCTGTATCTTTCTTGTCTCTTTCTCCACCACTGTTTCTGTCCCTTTCTCTCCCTGTGTCCTCGCTTCATCCGCGTCCCCATCCCAGGCTCCGTCTCTTCCTTGTCCATGTCTCCATCCCCCTCCTGAACCGCCTCCGTGGTCCCCGGCGGGAAGGGACCTCGCTGGGGGCGGGACCGAGGGGCTGGATCAGAATAACTCGGTTATCTGGACGAATTGAATTAACTTCTTCACCGGAGCGCCGCCAGGCCTGTCTCCCCTCCCTTCTGCGGGGCCGCAGGTGGGGAGGCCGAGGGAAGGGGTTGGGACCCTCCAGCCTGGCACTGTGCGCGTACAGAGCGAAGGTCTGGTAGGGATTGGGGCGGGATGGGGACTCTAGGCAAGGGGCCCAACACTGCCCCGCCCTGCACCTCGGGAGCCCAAGGAGGGTGGCGGGGACCCTTTGGAGTGGGGGTCTGGGGTAGCTGGGGGTGGGGCCTGGGCCGCTCAGGCCCCGCCCCTCGGAGCTTGCCCGCCCCGCCCCCTCCGCGGGGTCCTGAGCGTTAAAAGGCGCGCTGGCCCGGCCGGGCTGCACTTGCTTTGCACCCGGGTGAAGTGCTGCCGCGACGGGGCGGGCGGACTCGCGGGCGCTCAGAGCCGGCCTCGGGTCCTCGGCGCTAGGCGCTCGAACCCTCATCCCGACCCCCATCCGGCCGGGGACCCCGACCCCGACCCGACCCGGCCCGGCCCGGACCCCGACCCCGACCCCCGGGCCGATGGACTACTCCTACCTCAATTCGTACGACTCGTGCGTGGCGGCCATGGAGGCGTCCGCCTACGGCGACTTCGGCGCCTGCAGCCAGCCCGGCGGCTTCCAATACAGCCCCCTGCGACCCGCCTTTCCCGCGGCTGGTCCGCCCTGCCCCGCGCTCGGCTCCTCCAACTGCGCGCTCGGCGCTCTACGGGACCACCAGCCCGCGCCTTACTCGGCAGGTGAGCCCAGACCCGGCCCAATCCTCCCTCCAAATCCTGCGGAAACCCCAGCCCCTACCCTATTTGGCAAGTGATTGCGACTCTCCCCCACAGCCGCCACCATCCTTGCCCTCCAACACCCGCGGGATCCTCAGCCTCCCTGTAAGACGGGCTTCCTGTAGGCAGAGTTGAGCCCCACCCTCTCATCCTTCCCCTTCTTGTGCTTTTAGGGTCAGGGAAATAGATCCCTGGCCCAGCCCCAGGCCACTCACCAGGTCCTCCCCTCCCCACCTGCAAAAACTGACCACCAAACCTCTCCATCCCATATCCCTGGAAGATGCCCCCGGCTCAGTCCAATCAGATCCCCATCCTTATCCCCACCCCACTTCATTTCTGACCCCCAGCAAGGGCTCCTGCAGCAGCTGAGCTGCCCAGATGGAAGCCTTCCTAGAGCCCCAGCACCATCAAGCCCCTCCTGCCCGGTTTGGACCCATCCTGCCTGTGCTCAGACCCTCTTGCACCAATGAAAACCCCTCCCTTGCTGGAAGAAAAGAGTGTCCAGGTCACTAAGCCACTTTCATTCTCCCTTTCCCCCTGGAGACTCTCCCAGCTAGAGTCCTGCAGAACCCAGAATGAGCTCCCAACACCTCCAAGCCTCTCGATCCAAGTCCCAGTCTGAACCCTCAAACTCATGGACCCTCTCAGCCATCCCTATCTCGGACCCTCTCAACCATCCCCATCTCTCCGGTTAAAGTCCCGGCTGCCCCACCCAATCTCCTTATCTCCTTCCTTCCTGGGAAGACCACTGGGACCCAAACAGAATATTGGGGCCTGAGGGGGTGGGAAGGGATGGTGAGATAAGGACCTGGATTTAGAGAAATGAGAACGAGCAAGATGGAGCCAAAAACTGAAACAAGGATGGGGAGATTGGGTACTCTTGGCCAGATGAGGATGGGGATTGGGGAGGTAGGGTGAGGAAATGAGGATATGGGTCCCCCAGAGATGGAGTTCTGAGATGGGGAGATAGGTGTGAGCAAAGATGGGAAGACTGGGGGCCCTGGGAGAAATGGGGACCCAGGGTTGGGGAGATGGAGACAAGAACTAGGTGATGGGGACAGGAAATATGGGAGATGGGGACTAAAGAAGATGAGCAACAGACATGAGGAAGATGGGGCTAGGAATGGAGTGTTGGAGACAAGGATTAGGGGGAGATAGAGAACTAAGGCTGTAGGACAAAGATGAAGAATACTGGGGGCTCCTGAAGAATATGGAGACCTAAGCAGGGGTTGGTGAGAGGAATGAGGAGATACTGTCCGAAACACTGTCTGTGGGGCAGGGTGACTTGGATGGGGTAAAAGAGAACACGGATGGGACAAGAATGAGGGAGAGTGGTAGGGCTGGCTGTGGGGGAGTTGCATCACAGAGAGAGGTGCCTGGGAGGAAGAAGAAGGGCAAAGAGAAGGCGAAGGAACCTGGGTGGGGGAAAAATAAGGACCCTTTTCAACGGGCACAAAGAAAAGAATGGTCTGAAAGGAGAAAGCTGAAGAGAGATGTGGATGGAGAAAGATAAGGAAGAGGAGAGGACACATGAAGAAGAATGGGATGAATGGAAGAAGTTCTCCAGAAGAATGGAGGAAATGAGGCCTGGAAGGAGAGAGATGGCAGGGTAGATGGGGCCAAGTCCCTGCATGACAGAAAGTATGAGGCAGGGCTCACAGTGGGTCCAGGCCAGGGAGTTTCAGTCACCCAGCCTCCGCCCACAGCTGGTTAAGGGGAAGACTCGGGATGCTGATGAGACCTGGCAACCAAGGCTAGGGTGGACAGACCAGGACCTGAAACCAAGTGGGCAGACTGACCAAGGTAGAAGCACACCAAAGGGGAAGTCAGAGGAGCAGGTGGACTGGAGGGAGTGAGGAAACATGGGGAGGAGTCTTGACCTGAGGATCACATCCTGATTCCCTTGCTGCTGCTCTTGGGCCCCAGGTCTCCCTGCGCCCTGTCCCCCTTCACTCCTGCCGGCTCCACTGAGCAATAGGGAAGATGCTCAATTAGGGGCTGAGGGGAGGAAGCGGGGACTGAGGGGAGGAAGCCGAGGGGCCGGCTCAGGGGCGGGAGACCGCGAGCGATCTCAGGGCAGGACACTGCGGGCTGAGCTCGGGCCCTCACGCCCCCACCCTCGTTGCTACCCCCTCCTGCACACACCCCTAGTGCCCTACAAGTTCTTCCCGGAGCCGTCGGGCCTGCACGAGAAGCGCAAGCAGCGGCGCATCCGCACCACGTTCACCAGCGCGCAGCTCAAGGAGCTGGAGCGCGTCTTCGCAGAGACTCACTACCCCGACATTTACACGCGCGAGGAGCTGGCGCTCAAGATCGACCTCACTGAGGCTCGCGTGCAGGTGCGTGTTTGCGTGTGTGTGGGAGTGTGCGCGTGGAGGAAGGTGGGAGGCTAGTGCCTGACACTTGGGGGCCACTGGACAAAGGGGCCTCGCTCAGGTGACAGGCAGGTGCAGCCTGGAGGCGGAGACCTGGGACCAGGGGCCAGCGTGCAGTCTGGGGGTGGTTGGGCAGGAAAGGATGGACAGCTGTGGGAGGGGATGGGGCCAAGACTTGGTAGACCTGAGGTCCTCGGGAGACCCTGGAGGAAAACTGAGTTCTTCAGCCCCACGATTTCCCATGGGTCTCCTTAGTAGGGCCAGGCATGTAGGGGAAGGCTTGGGAAGCGTGGAAAGAGGCCGAGTGGGTAGTAGAGTGGGAGCCCCAGGCGGCCTCTGTGCCAAGCGAGGCAGACGAATCCGGGAAAGCCAGTGAGTGCTACCATGTCCCCTCCCCAGCTCTGCAGCTGTGAAATCTCTGAATCAGGAAACACAGGGCTCTGGGCCGACTCCGGTCTCAGGAGGACCCGCCCAGGTGGACTCTGTTGTCTGTCTTACAAATCCAAGTACAGATGTTCAGCTGGTCGCCTTTACTGGAGACCCTGAACAAAAGATTTCCCCCTCGTGCCCAAAACCCGTTCTCCACCGCTGTGGGACACTCCTGGTGCAAACTCCTGGAAGGAAGGAATTGGGGGCAGGGCTTTGAGTGATGAGGGAGCAAAGGCAGAGTCCCCTCTAGGATACCCAAGAACACTGGAAGCAGCAGGGTGCGGGTGCGCGGGTGAGCAGATCCCAAGGGGAAGACCTGGAGGAAGAGGCAGGTGGAGGAGAAGAGATGAGCGGAGAGGTGAGGGGGGCCACGAACCAAGTGGTGGAGGGCCGAGGGGCCGACGCTCGCTGTAATAATCCTGATCCGGCCCCTTCCGGACTGAGGGTTCACCCGCGTCTTGCGGCCTCGGCCTGACCGGCCCCTGTGCCCGCAGGTCTGGTTCCAGAACCGCCGGGCCAAGTTCCGCAAACAGGAGCGTGCGGCCAGCGCCAAGGGTGCGGCGGGCACGGCGGGCGCCAAAAAGGGCGAGGCGCGCTGTTCGTCCGAGGACGACGACTCCAAGGAGTCCACGTGCAGCCCCACGCCCGACAGCACCGCGTCGCTGCCGCCGCCGCCCGCCCCCGGCCTGGCCAGCCCGCGTCTGAGCCCCAGCCCGCTGCCTGCTGCCCTGGGCTCCGGGCCCGGCCCTGGCCCCGGGCCACAGCCGCTCAAGGGTCCATTGTGGGCCGGCGTTGCGGGCGGCGGGGGCGGGGGCCCGGGCGCAGGCGCAGCGGAGCTGCTTAAGGCCTGGCAGCCTACCGAGCCCGGGCCCGGGCCCTTCTCCGGGGTTCTGTCCTCCTTCCACCGGAAGCCTGGCCCAGCCCTGAAGACCAATCTCTTCTAGCCTCCGGACTCTGGAGGCTCCGGGCCTGCCCCGGAGAGAGCCCCTGCCCCTCCAGGACCTGACAGAGTCCCTCCCCATATGAGCGCCCGCCTGGAAGTGCCCAGCTGTCCCCATCCCCTACCGTGTCTGACCCCTAGGTGTGTGCCCTCCCCAGCTCTGGAGACCAAGTCAGGGTCTCTCGTCCTCACCTTCCCCACCCAGCAGAATAGGGTGCTTTTCACTGGGATTCCCCCACCCCCACCCCTATCCCTTCCAGCTTGGCTTTCTTTGGAAACGGGATCAAATAACTGTGCTGAGGGTCCTCAAGTAGAGTAACAGCCTGGCTCCCTCCCCTGGCTCTGCAGCCGGCTGGGTCACTCCTCACCTTAGCGACCAGCCTGCTGCCCCAGCCCCCTGGTCCACCCGCACTAATCGTGGTTGGGATAATAAGCTGCCAGAAGGGTCCCACTGCCAATTCATCCCCTCCCATTCCCAACCAGTCTGGCGCAGAGGTAGGCCTGTTTAGAGCAGGGGGACTGGCTGCCGGGCATCAGGACAGAGGGGTTTCCTCCCCCACCCCCTTTTTTTGGTTGTGTTGTTCTTTTCCTTTGAAAAACTTGTAATTTATTGAGGTGAGTTTGGCTCAATCCAAATAAAACTTAATTTATTGAAGACATCATGCTGGCAACCCTTCTGAGTACCCAGGATGGGGATAGGCTGTGTACAGGAGTCCCACCCTCTTGCAACCAGCAAGGAACCCACTGTAGCCCCACATCCACAACTCAAGGTGGTATAGACCAGGAGACAGTGAGAACTAAGCAAACTAGCACTTTATGGCCCAGATTCTTCTCCCCACCCCCAACCAGCCCCAATAATATTAAAGTGCCCGCCCTCCCAAAACCCACACAGAAAAGCTTAAATAAACCCCAGCCCAGTCCTTGGGCTATTCCTTCATTTCCGGACAGACACCCCCAGAGCGAGGGATGGGGGGTAGGGGAGGGGTGGGGGGGTTGGGAGAGGTTCTGGCTGAGCTCCTCCCCCCGTGGTTCAGGCCAGGTGGAGGGCAGCAGAAACAGTGGTGAAAGTGAGGGCCCAGGCATACCAAAATGGACTGTAACGGGCACCCCTGGGACTGGGAGAAGGAGTCCAGAAAGGGAGGTCAGCACCCGAATAACCCAAGTCCTTGGTAATCAAATAACCCAAGTCCTTGGTAATCGGGGTGACTGACCTCTGGAGACCTGGGGCAGGTGAAGGGCAGAATGTCCTAATTAGGGCATTCCAAATGATTGGGCAGTGGGGAACGCAGATCCCCAATAAATAGGCAGAGAGGTACTGCCCCACCCCTCCTAACTTTTCAACTTCAGGGCTGTGGCTGGACCTTAGTGGAGGGGTAGGGGTGCCGAGTTTGCAGGCTCGCAATGCCACTGCTATCACTTGCTGAGCTGCAGGGTGTCCAAAAGGAGGCGCTTGTGAGCCGGGTCCTGCACCCCAGCCTCCTCCAGGTCCTCCTCGGTGATGTCGCTGTGGGGGTAAGAGAAGCTGGGAGATGGGCAAAGTGCTCTAGAGGGCCCGTAGCTCCGCCCCGGGGCCAGCCCCACCCCATCCACTTCCAGCCCCGCCCCCACCTGAGAAACTCCAGGTCGTCCCAGCCATTGTGCACCAGGCCCTCTTCATAGCGCTCCAAACCGATGGCCCGCAGCCAGGCGCCCATGCCTGCCTCGCCCAGTCCGCCGGCCCGCCCGCCCTGCGGGCATGGAGCCTGAGAGAATAGGACGTATCAGGGGGAATACCGAGGGTACCTACTGCAGAGAAGCCCCGCAGACAGCCACATTCTACTACATGCTTCAGGGGAAGAGCCAAGGACTGGGGCTTATTTATGTGTCCCCCCCAGCTGAGGGCAAAAGGGACACCACTGAATGGTGCTGAATGGTGAAGTAAAAGGACACCACTGTCCATGGGCAAGCACAAACCTCAGGTACACACAGACAGCCACCCCTGGTCCACACACCTCCTCCGCCAGGTCTTCCTGGATGCTCTCTCGGATGCGAGGTGGAGGGAAGCTGAGAGGCCGGCCATAGTCTGAGGGCAGTCCCCGGGGCGGCTGCAGCTCCAGGGGGCCTGGCAGAAGCACTGAGCGGCCAGGCCCAGCAGGAGCATAGTCCACCTCACTCAGCGTCTTGGCCATCTGCAGCACGGAGCAGGAGCGATCGTCCCCACTGGCTACCTCCCCCAGGAAAGTGCTGGTAGGTGAGGGGCCTGGGGGCAGTGGGGGTCTTGGATGGGCCTTGGGAGGTGGTGGGCCACGGGCCTCACCCCCGCTGCGGCCCCGGACCACTGGCCCTGGCAGAGGATCCAGGCTGGGGGGCAGGAAGATGGCCGAGTCTGGCAGTGGTGGGGGTGGAAAGTCTGGAGGGGGCAGTGTGCCCCCAGACTCCTCATCTGATGAGCTCCCCTCTCCCACACGGGGGGGCCGGTGGCGCCCAAGCTGTGGAGCAGGCACTGTGATGGCCACTTTGTTCTTGGTGGCCGATGGGACAGGGGCCCTGGCCGGCGAGGGTGGCTCCGGGGGCAGCAGCTGGTGGGGGACCCCTTCAAGGACGTAGTAGGCAGGGTTATTGAAGCTGTTCTTGGGTGGGGGGGCTGCCACCCCTTCCGGCTCTGGAGCCCCCTCTGCCTTCAACCTGGGTTTGGGAGCAGGATAATGAAGTCAGGACCCAGATACCAAAGTGAAGGCAATGTGTGCCGCGGAGAGAGAACTGGACTAGGAGTCAGGACTGTGGGGCCCGGTTCTTAGAACTGCGTGTGACCTTGAACACATCACTTTCCTGTGCTGGCCCTTGGTGTCTTCACCTCTAAAATCCAGGAGACACGATCTTTGAATAGATAATCCCTGAACTTCCTTGCCTGACTCGCTAAGATTCTCAGATCTTTCGTGACTTCGTGAAACCTGAGTTTAAAATCAGGGAAAACAGGTGTGGGAGGCAGGGCAATAAATACTTTAATGCGAATGACCGGCCAGATCTTGAAAGCCTCTGGAGGCACCTAAGGCCAATCTACGGAGGAGTCTCACCCAGGCATTCAGGTTCGTTTTACTCAAGCCTGAAGATAAAACCAAGGTGACTGGTAACAGGTAAAGGTGAGTGAAAAAGCACCGAACCGCAGCTAGGAGCTTTTATTGAAGTTCAAGCGACACTCGGATATAATTGGAAAGTAAGCCTCACTTTCCCCAAGTTTGATCCACAGAATGCTAGTTCCCCAGGGTATTAATAGTTACTGTGTGGAAAAGAAGTTTCCTGGCCCATTAAGTTTGGGAAACT
Organism: Mustela nigripes; assembly: GCF_022355385.1. NCBI lineage: Eukaryota > Metazoa > Chordata > Mammalia > Carnivora > Mustelidae > Mustela > Mustela nigripes. The sequence continues at coordinate 48,314,181 of NC_081557.1, read as the reverse complement.
ATATTCAACAGAGTTGAAAAAGGGTTTCCTTCCTGTCCACATGCTCAGAGCTTTTGCGAATACTAATGTGCACTGGGACTGTCTAAGAAAAGAATCCAGCCAGAACCATTTCCCAAACTCATTTGACCACAAACGCATTTCCAGTGGGGCACCTTGTAGGACAGCGTTCCATAGAATGCACCGACGGAAAACCCATGCTGAGGCCAAACAGAAAGTTCAAGCTAAATCTGTTTATGTGGAGGGAACTGTTGCAGAAAACACCTTCTAATTCTATTTTTTAAAGAATGACTCTGCTCCTATGGGCTCAGAGAGCCACACCTCAGGGAGGCCTGGCTGGCCACAGTGGCTGTAAGTGTAGGGGCATCAGATCACTCAGGCAACAAATGGTCCCCAGCCTGGCCCTGAGAGCCAAGCATAGCAACAGATGAAGTGGGGGGTAACGGGTTCCTTCTCTCACCTGGAGGTCAAGGGCTCCTCCCGGGGGGCAGCTCGAGGTGGGGCTGGGGGCCTCCCAGTTGGTGGGGGTTTCTCTGGTTCTTCAAATAACTTGGAAAGTGGGCAGGAGGCCTCTGAAGGGGCTGGCTTGCGGTTCCCTGACCTGCCAGGGGTGTACAGGGGTGAGATGAGTTCGAGGTTGACCCAAAGGCCCCAGGCACCCCTTCAAGGGACACCCAGCACAGTCCCAGCTCACCTGGGATCCTGGCTGCCTCGAGACACAGAAGGGACTTTGCTCTTTGCTCCTGCCTCATCCTTATCAATGCTGATCCACTCTGGGGGAGGAAGAGAAAGAAGACTCAGAGGGGACCTGGGGTCCTGGACTGTAGGCCGCTTCCAGCTACTCTCAGTGCAGGCCCACCTCCAGCCATGGCTGCATAACTTCCAGATATTCCAGGGGTTCTAACAAGTCCTGCCCACACCCCTGGTCCACCCCTCCTAGACGTGCCCACCCCATCTTATGCCCCATATCCCTCCCAATGGGGACCCCACCGTAGAGTCGCTCACGGGTGCCCAGGCGCTCTGTGGGCACCCGCACCTTCATGGAACCACGGATGTTGCCCGTCTCCTCGCCGCGGTGGGACAGGAAGGTCAGGAACTGCTGGGCTGTGCTGCCAATCATGGACTTGAGTGCCACCACACACTCCCCTGGAGGGAAGATGGGGCAGACCAGCAGATTGCCAAACCTTTCTGGAGCTCTGCTTGGCTTTCTGTGTCCCTTGGCACCCCTCCCTGCCCTCACCATAGGATTCGTAGCCATCCATGGACTTGACCGTGAGCAGGAGGTGCTGGTCCTGCAGGTACTCAATATCAGCCAGAATTGGCTTGAGCTGGGGAGCAGAGAGGCCCGGTGAGGAACAAAGCCTCAACCACCCCCTCCTTTTCCTGACACCACTCACTCCTACTCTCAGACTGGTCCATGCTTACTCTCACTTAAGATCCCAAATCCTTAACATAGAAGACATGGCCCCACATGGGCCTCTCATAACAATTAACAGCATTGTCATTCATTTTCTACATCCTCAGTGGCCAAGAGAGGATCTGACATTTAGCAAAGGCTCAAAAAGTATTTATGAATGGATGAATGAACCTGCAACTTGGTCCCACCCGCCCCCCCCAATAAAGCAAAGGCCTTCTCCCTTACTCATGCCCAGCCCCACCACACACACACACACACACACACTTGCACACGCATGAACCATATGCACTCGGCCCACCTCTCCCCATGCCCTCAACTTGTAGGCTCAGGCCCTGCCAAAAGCCTCACCGTGGGCAGCTGGCGTGAAGACCACTGCACCTTGAGAAAGTTGATGTTGTCACTGCTCTGGGCATCATTCTCAAAGCTCTTCTTGTACTCTGGGGAGAGGGTGGGGGATACCCAACTGAGTGCCACCACCTAGCTTCCTTTCCCCCTATGCAGGGGGCTGACCACTCTGGGCACCTTGGGCTCCCCATCCCTCCTGGCCACACCCGGCCCTGGGCCTGCCTCTGACCCTCCAGGCAGGTAGAGTAGAACTCAATGAAGAACTTGGTACGGCTAGCTGTCTTCACAATGGCCTCGATGCTCTCAAACTCAATGTAGGCCTGGTCCGAAGTCTTTGAGAGCCCTGAGGACCAAAGGGAGGCAGGGAGTCAGGAGGGCTGAGAGGGTGGCAGGAGGAACAGGACAGACACTGAGCCCTGGAACAGGAAATCAGGGGCCCTGGCAGGGGAGGAGGGACATCCAAGAGGGACCTCCCCAATCCCAAGCAACCAATGCAGAGACCCCAAAGTCCAGGCCCTGGACCAGGCAAACAGACAACCCAAGGATGAGAGACCATCTAACAAGGGGGTTAGGGGACCAGAATGCCTGCAGGGATTGCCGGCCAACAACCCCCCACACTACCAGGCACACTCAGGGGTACACACTTGGCTCCAACCAAATACCAGTATGTGTGTGTGCTTATATTCCCAGATATATACACACTCACAAGCACATACCTTTCACGGTACCCCAGGCACACACACAGTCTCACACAGCACTTATTCAGAAAGTCTTGCACATACGTGTAAACACCCAAACATGCACACACAGATACAGTCAAACCTCGGCACATCCCCAAGCCACCCCATGTCCCCCCCTTCCCCCCAAGCACATCCAGAACAGTCACCTTTCTTGGAGATGAACTGAGAGGTAACTCCAACCTCAAATGTCCCAAACACGGGGGAGTGGTCACTGGTGACGATGTCATCAGTGCAACCTGGGATAGGAATGGGAGCTCAGGGGCAAGCTCTTTACTCTCTGCTACCATATCCCAAAGCTAGGGCAGAATCAGGACTGACCACCCAGGACTGCCCATCACCCTGCCCCGGAGACTCTGACCGTAGGAATTGCAGATGATGTGGGTCTCAGGGTAGGACTTCCAGAGAATCCGGTCACACCACGAAGGCACATTGGTCCGGACCTGGGGCAGGGGATGTCAGCACGGTCAGGGCCAACAGCCGGGGCTGCCTCTCATGAGCCCTGCCACAGAGCTGAATGCTGGGAAGGCCCAGCACTCCCACCACTCCAGGCCCTGGTACCCGCCTCCCTTCCAGGGTCCTCACAACACCCAGGATCACCCACCCCCCAAGGCCTTAGAGGGGCCACTGAAGCTGGAGTAGTAACTGCCCAGACCTTGACCAGACACGCACTCTTGATTCACTGCAGCCCAGAGGGCTCTCCCAAGGGCCCCGCTGCCCGTTCCCTCCGCTCACCCCAGTTGGCTTCTGCTTGTGCCAGGCATACGTGTCTCGGGAGCCCCGCTCATAGCGGTAGGTGGGTGGAAAGGAGATCTCTTCCTCACCTAGGAAAGGCGGGGAACAAGTGGGGGTCAGGGCCCTGCAGACGCAGGGGTATCATAAAGGTCCCAGCCCTGGAGACCTGATCGGCCCACACTCACTGAATCGAAGGAAGACCTTGTGCTTCTCGCGTTCCAAGTTAAGCTGGTCCACCCTGAGCAGGGGCTCAAACTCTCTCCTGCTGATGTAGTTCAGGATCTCCTGCGGTGAAGACACAAAGGCGAATACTCCCTCTTGAGCCCGAACCAGAGCCAGAGGTGGAAGCCCCACTGGCCCCCAGCTCAGCTTCCCTCCCAGCCACCCAGCAACCCCGTTCGCACCTGGATATCCATGTCCAGGCGGTAGTTGAGGTCCCCAAACCAGAAGAGGTGAGTGAAACGTAGAGAGATGTCAAAGGCACTGAGCTGCCGGTCGCCCAGCGAGAGCAGCCGCAGGATGTCCAGGTAGTTCTGGTTCCGCCTATGGGGGTGTGGGGGCAGGGTCAGGAGACAGAAACAGGGTCAGAAGTCTCTGGCATCAGGGATGGGGTTTGGATCAGAGTCCCTGGGGACAGAGGAAAGAGCTGGGAACAAGATCGAAGTAGAGGAGTCGAGTCAGGACAAGGGAGAAGGTGGTCTCTGGGGACAGGGATGTAGGAGGGTAATGGACTAGGATATGGGAGAGGGTAGAAGGCTCAGGAATAGGGAGTGAGGGTAAAGACTTGGAAAGGTGTCCCCTCACCGGGCGGTTTTCTCATTTCCCGAGGTGAGGTGGCAATTCACAAAGCCAAATGAGGTGCCATTGAACATGAAGGAGACTCCCACAGCTCCCTTGTTTCCTGTCAGGGCAAGCAAGAGAGGAAGGCCTGCGTCACCTTTGGAAAGCTCCCAACTCTCCCCTCTGCCCCTCGAAGGGGTGGTGGGAGGATCCTCCCACTCCCACTTCCCCTGTCCCCCAGGCTATGAGGCAGGCAGGCCTCTCAATGCAACCCCCATCCCCAGGGGGCCACACAGGGCACACGCAGTCCACCTGGACAGCCCAAGTCTCCGCACGTGTGATCACAGCCCCTGGAGATCATAGCAGGAGGTGTGGACAGAGAGACCCTGCCCACCCTACTCACCCAGGGTGTTGGCAATGCCAGTCTTCACGCTAGACGTACTGACGTGGCTGATTCGGTTCTCGTGCTCTGGCTTGACCAGAACGGCTACCTTGATGTTCCACAGTGACTGCATAGCAATCTGGGTAAAGGGTTCAGGGTCACCCCTGTCCTAGACGGGGGCACTGTCCACGCTCCCCCACCACCCCTGCCTGTACTATAGACTGTACTGTTAGTCACAGGACAGAAAGGTCTGTTATCCTTTTTCCCTGAGGGGCCAGAGAGAAACAGTGCTATGTTCCCATAGCACGAAGGACTTGTTAGATCTCCTAAAGGATTTGTCCAGGGACCAGAGGGAAAGCCAGTCAAATAGTGCTCCCCAGGGTTGCCCATAAGGTCAAGCAGGATGGTCTGGGGGGGCCTACGGGGGAACTGGACAAGATGACCCCCCCTCACCGGGCGGTAATCCAGATCTGTGAGCTCCTTGAGGCCCCCGCGTAGCAGGTCCAGCCACTCGCGGTCACCCACTGAGTTTTCCTGGGTCCCAAAGACATAGATGTCATGGGGTATGGTCACTGTGACCTCATCCAGGGTCTTCCCCAGACCCTTCGATGTGAACCAAGACGTCACATTCTTTGGAGGTGGCACGCTTCCTGGAGGTGATGGCAGGGAGTGGGGGGGATCAGGCCTCTGCCCTGGGGCTGGTCTTCTCCCCCACCCCACAGCCCCAACCCGGGCCTGACCCATGTTCCAGGTGCCGATGAAGACAGAGATCATGTCAGGCTCATCTTGCTTGGAGTGTTTGTTCTTCATGAGCTGTAGTAGCTGGCAGAAGGCCTCCCGCTTCTGGGGGGACAACAGCCAGTGAGGAGAGGTCCCTGGTAGGTGGCAGGTCCCACGAGAAGAGGGTCATGCCTGTCTGGCCCAGGACTCAAGCCTATCACAGGTGCTCAATCCACATTCACTGAATGGACCTTTGACTCCACCCTCAGGCCACCCATTCTCAACAAAGATGCTCTCTGCCCTGTCAGACGCCCCCCACCACCACCCCTGCCAGGATGGGTGACCCACCTACATCACATGTCTCTTCTCTTCCCATCCCCCAGTGACCCCTGCAGCCCCTGGGGCCTCACCCAGCTTGCTGCTCACCCGGGCACTGACAAAGATGAAGTCCTTGCGCTGTGTCCGATCCTTCTCCTTCTCAAACACGACACCCAGCTTGTTCTGGACGCGCTGGGACTTAATGAGCTGGCGGACTAGGGAACGGAGGATGGTCTCACTGGCCCGGGCACAGAGGCTGGGAGGCTGCCCCACCCACCACCCCAGGTCAGGCCCTGGCTCACTGCGGTCATGTGTGAAGGTGGTCCAGTCCTCCTGCGAATCCCGCTGTCTCCGCAGCAGCACTAGCCGCCCGCCCTCCACATCCACGCTCAGCGTGAACTTCTGCGACTTCCCAATCTTGGTCAGGTCGCCCAGGGTCACGTCCAGCTTCACCTGCAGGTCATGAGGTGGGGGGCTGCTGAAAAGACCTTGGAGGGGGGATGCCCCCTTCACCTCCAACAGCCCTGTGCCCCACAAGGCCTCTCCCGATACCCCTCTGTACCTCAAAGGCCTGCACAGGGATGGTCTTGGCCTTACGTATGGATGGCTGCAGTGGAGCTGGTGGGGCCGTGGAGCTCATGTCCTGCAGGGCCTTCAGGGCCTGGAGCAGAGAAGGGCAGCCAAGGTCAGGGGACATGCAGAGAGCAGGGGCCATGAGGGAAACAGCAGACGGGATCAGGGCAAAACCACAGATTCAGGGCTGAGATCAGTTAGGCCAGTGCACACAGTCAGGGACTGGTAGTTCAGGTCAGAGGTCAGGAGTCAGGCTACCTTCTTCTGGATGCCTGACAGGAAGTCCTTTAACACTGACAGCTTCAGCACCAGGCTCTCGAGTTCTTGCTCCCCAGTCTGCGGCGGGTTCTGCACAGAGAAAGAATGAGGCTTGTACATGAGGCCAGCAAGCAAGAGGTCCTCCGCCCAGACCCAGATGTGAAGCCCTTCCTCACAGGCCTCCCCATACTCCCACCTGCTGCTGCAAAAGGCGGGTCACCATGGGAGAGCTCTGCTGGTCAAACACCTTGGATAGGATCTCCAGGCCCGACAGGACCTTGTCCACCTCACTAAGGGAGACAACTGGTCAGAAGTCGCCACCCCAACCAAGTATGGGGAAAGGGGGCTGAGTGTGTCGCTCCAGCCTCCACCACGAGGATACAAGGGTTCGGGTGAGGAAAAGTCAGGAAACAACAGCTGGATCCCTGTTCAGGGCCACAGATCAGAGGTCAGGACATTTGTGCAACCGGGGGGGAGGGGAGGACAAGTCAGAGGAAAGGCCGTGTGCTTGTTGCGGGAGGGGTACCTGTGCAGCCTCCGGCAGGAGGTGGCAAGGGTGCGGGTAAGGTGGGGCAGGTTGCTGGCTCCGCCTCGCACAGCCTCCAGGTCCAGTCCGTAGCTACCCTTCAGGTACTCGTGCGAAACAGTGCTCAGCCCATTGGGAGCACTTCAGGGAGGGGTTAAGAAGTCAGTGAAGAACCTACTGACTGCATCCCAGCACTCCAGCCTGATCCCCAGAGGAGATGGTGCTGGTAGTGATCCGAGCCCCATGGATCGGGGTGTCTGCCTCTCAGGCTGAGATGGGCTGAAGATCCCCAGGGGTGGAGTGGGGGCTCAGGTCTCTCCCCCTTTGATGAGGACACCACTCTCAGAGGAGAAAGGGGAGTCCTGCTCCATGTAGGAGGCTGTGGTCTTACCTCTCAGCAGCTGCAGTTGTGGGAGTCTCAGAAGCTGCTGGTGGGCTGCCAGGCCCCACAGAGGCAGACATACTGGTGGAGCCAGAACGCGGGGGCAGCGGGGGCTTCTCATCCTCGCCATCTGTGGACAGGAGTCAGTGGGCCTCCCTTCCTCAGGGAAGTATGGGGGGGATGCTGCAGCTCTCAGATACTTCCCTGGAAAGTGGGGTAAAGGGCCCTGGCATCATGGTTAGGAGCAGGGGACTTCGGGGGACACAGGTTGAGAAGACAGGAGGGGAAATAGCAGGTGGTGTCTAGGGAAGGGGCAGGGAAGGCATCTGCACACAGCAAAGCGGGCAGCACCTGAAACATCACGGTCATCAGGTGGGTCTGGTTCCCGCTCCCGTTCCACAGGCAGCAGCAGGGCACACACGAGGCCCTGATTGGGCTGGGCGTACAGGCCGATGAGCTCACCCAGGGTCTGGAAACGGCGCACGGGCACACCCTGCGAGGTCTGAGAACCAGCAAGAGTGGGAGAAGGGTCAGCCAGCTGATCCCAAGTCACAAGAGGGAATCAAGGTCGGGCTCAGGGTCCAGGCTCCTACCTGCACAGCCAGGAAGTCTTCTCCATCAGGTAGAATTCGATATGTATGCACGTGCTTCTGATACCTGATGGCAAAGCAAGGGTCAGAATCTGTCGCCCCCCCCCCTGGGTGGGGTCTGAGCCCCAAGGCATGCCTTCCTCTGGGTACTGGGCTCAGCCCTCAGCTCCCTCAGCTTGGTCTTCCTAAAACCCTTTGCTCAGGCTGCACAGGGTTAATGAGGAGGCCTGTCCAAGTCTATCCTGTTAATGCTGCCAACAAGAGCAGGAATGACCAGCCTCCCCCCTCCACTCCCCTCTCCGCGCCACCCCCAGCCACTTCGCCACCCAGACCTACATAGGCTCCACACCCACCACAGGGCCCGGGAAGCAACAGGCAGCTCCTTTGTGGCCTCCACAGCTGTCTAAACAGCCCCTTTGGGCTGTGGTACCAGCTCTGGCCCCCCGCCAGAGTACGAGTCCTCAGAAGCCTGGTTCACCTCTGTTTGCACACACAGGAGATGTGCTCACACACGTGTGTGCCTGTTTACGCTGGTGTCTGGCTCTGCTGGAGCTGGGGGTGGCGGGGGCCTTTTGGCTAGGAAGTATGCAGATATTCCAGCTTTCTCCCCGCTGCCCCAGATGCTAGGAAACTGGGGTGCCCCAAGGGGGCCCCCTATGGGAGACCCAGGACTCTAAGAGCCCCAAACTGAGGAGGGGCAAGAGGGGTGCTGACAGATGGCAGCAACAGCTGAGCAGGTGACAGCTGCTAGGCCTGGGCAGCGTGGGCCACACTCAGTGGGGAACGGAAGACTCCGTCTGCAGCCATACATCAGGTCAGCATGCTCAAGGGTGTCCCCTGGGGCCCATGTGTGTGCTGGGCACCAGAGAGGACCAAATGCCCATTTGAAGGGACCCTACACCTTGGCCACAGTCCATCCTCTCCACTCAACTAAGTCCCCTCCCGGAGCTCTTGTGGATGCTGATGGGCCCCCCGTTTTCTGCAGGTGTCTGTGTGGGTACTGCTTTATGGACTGTATTTATAAGAATAATAACATCCCATTAACTGAGCCATGCCTATAGGACACCCTACAGATGTGATCTCACTTAATCCTCCCTTTTGATACTGATATTCATGCCCTCCCCACTCTCCAGAGGAGGAAATAGGCTCAGAGAGGAAAAGCAATTTGACTACTGTCACAGAGTAAGTAAAAGGCAGAGCTGGGACTTAAAGCCACTGGCAGAGGCCAGTGCCTGTGAGAGCAGGGGTGTGTCCTGAAATGCCTCCCATGGACGTGTGGGTATGTACACAGGTAAGCAAGTATGTTTCTTATCACCTTCCCCCAGGTTTTTATCCCAATTCTGACTCCGCCCGCCCTGCACCCATCCCTGGGCTCTTGAGATTCAAGGAGTAGCCAAAGTCAGCTGGCAAAGCTGAAGCCCCCGACACAAAAAGACCCTCACTCCACCCATCTCCTCCCCTGGCAGTGGAGCCAGGACTCTCCCCTCCTGGGACAATAATGTTCCTCCCCAGACACAGGCCCAGCTGTCCCCCTCCTACTCAACAGCTGACCCAGCACCTGCCTCCCCCGCCCCATCGGGGGTATGCCCTGAGGGGGCTGGGACTCTAGGATATAGTCCTTTGGTAGTCTCTCCTGGGTGTCAGACTTGGGGCACAAGCTGAGACTCAGGGGACCCATACCTCTTCAAGCTTCTCGACCCCAGCAGTGCTCACATTCTGGCCTGCATTGTTCTGTGAAGCCTGTCCCATGCACTGTGAGATGCTGCGAAGCATCGCTACTGGCTTTCACCTACTTGATGCCAGCAGCACTACCCCAGTGTGACAACCAAAAATGTCTCCAAACACTGCCCAATGTCCCTGACGGGTAAAATCAACCCCGAATGAGAACTACTGACCTAGACCAATACACCCACAAAGAAGTGAAGAGAACAGAAGCATAAGGGATTTGGGAGGGTTCACAGGGCTCAGGGGGAATGTAATCAGGGCCTAAGGCCCACAGGAGTCCACACAGTATCAGACAATGGGGGACAGGAGACAGCTCAGGGAGAGGACTCCAAACCCACCAAACTCACCCAGAACCACTGATGGGTACAGGCACAGGACCAGACTCAGTCAGAGAGCTGCCAAGTCTAGCCCCACAACCAGCACTCATAGCTCAGGGCCAAGGTGGCCAGGATACCCAGGACCAGGGCACATGCCCATGCTCATTGATTTATGAAATAATGGCATGGCCCTATATAGCTTCGCTCCCCCCCCCACCTCTGCTTCTCAACACCACTCTGCCTCCACAGCCCCAGGCATCTACTCCCCAGTCCCAACCTCAGGCTTGGGGGCATAGAAAGGACCCCTAAGGAAGCTGTTGGGCATCCTCACACACCCATTGGTTTTTCTGGCCCTGCAACCTCTAATGACTACTACTCAGACACCCAATCCCTGTATAAACAGAACTACACACAACCCTGGAATGCACATCCACACATCCTCACCCGTCCCGCCCCTTTTGCCCGAAGGGTGCCTGAGAGGGTCTGCCAGGAACTCCTCAGATTTTCCCCCATTACAGCCACCCTGGCTAGCGGGACCCCACATACCCAGCCCTCCACGCCCCAGAAAGTGTCCCCAGACACTCAGCAGGAAGGAAGTGCCCCCTGCATCCTTCCTCAGCCCCGGCTTAAAGCCAAAGCCCCCACTGTTGGGGGCGCTGGCATCCCACTGTCCCAGGCCCTCCGCACACAGGCAAGGAACCTGGGGCCGCGCCCCCTCCCGCCGGGAGCCCCAGCCCTACTCACAGGACGCAGAGCGCGAAGGCTCCCGCCACGCTCTCGCTGTCTCGGACCAGGAAGCTGCCATCGCGGCCTGCCCGGGCCAGCAGCTCCTCGGCGGCAGCGCGGCTCAGGTCGCGGTGGTACCAGGCGGGGGCCGGGCTGCCCAGCGCGCACCCCGGCCCCGCACCCCCCGGGCCTGGCGCCCCGCATGCCGAGGCCATAGCGCGCGCAGGGCTCAGCGCCGCCGGCGCCCACCGCCCCGCGCCATCCGCCCCGGGAAGCTCGGGGCCGAGGCTGGGGCCGGGCCCGGGGCCAGAGTCTGACGATCCACGGACCGGACCAGGCCGGGGGTCGGAGTCTCCGCGCTCCGCCGCGCAGGCCGCCTCTTTCGCCGCACCGCCGCCGCCGCTGCCGCCTGCAGCGCCGGCCTCAACTTGAAGAGAAAGAAAAGTTTGTTCAGCGGCGGCGGGGGAGGGGCAGGAGCGCAGCGCAGAGCCGGGCGGCCGGCCCCCTCCCCCTCTGCTCGGCCCACGGCCCCACCGTCCCTACCCCCACTTTCTTCCCAGTGGGGATGATGGGCCCCGCGTTCGCGCCGGACGCGGGACCCCCCAAACCCACAATGATTCTGCCCCGCCATCACCACCTCTAGATCCAATCGTCACCCGCCCCACCACCAACAACGAAGGTCAAGTTCCCCCCAGCCTTCTCCTAGACATTTTGGGACCCCGAACCCCAGTCCAGAGAGTTAGTTCCCTCCAACAATCTCAACGATATGATCCCCAATTCCCATAAACGTCTAATTCCACCGCAGATCTTTTCCATTCACCTCCCTTGCAGCCTCAGAGTCGGTTCGAGTCTCAAAACCCGCGAGGTATCCAAGATGAACCTCTTCCCTATCCTTCCCGGTCCAGACTCTCAACTCCCATGAAACCCAGGCCCCTCTTAGACCCGAACCCCCAGACTCCACTGGGTCCAGCCCCTGACAAATCCCGCGGGGAGGAATCCCCTCCATAGAAACCTGATTTCTCACAAACCCTCAGACAAGGTCCAGTGTCCCCGAATCCCCACACACTGTCCCTGGCAGCCCCTCGCAGCCGGGGAAGAGCCCTTCCCCCCTCCCGGCCAAGTTCCCTGGCACCATCCCCCATACCCGCAGGCCCGGGCCTTAAGGGGTTCAGCAGCCCGAGATCAGGCGTCCCCCTCCGCCACTGCCCTTCTAGAAGAAAGTTCCCTCAAACCCCTGGGCTCCTGACTTCTCCCCAGAGCCGCAGCCGCCCGCGCGCAGACCCCCACCTCCTGGGCCGCTCCGATGCCCCCTTCCCGGGGGAAGCGGCCCTTGACTCTCAGCGGCCACTTAAGATGGCCATCCTCTGCCGCCGCACTCCCCCTCGCCTTCCGCCCCGCCCGCCGCTCCGCCCCCGCGGCTCTCCGCGGAGCCGAGGGTAGCACCCGCGCCTCGCCTTCTCCGACCCCGCGTCTTGATCCCGGGGCCGCTGACCCGCCGAGTGACCTCGGGCAAGTCACGGCACCCCTACGCGCCTCGTCTTCCCGCTCTGCAAAGTGGGAGCAATGTTATGAGGGCCGACTTAATGGGACCGTGCTTGTAAAGCTCTCGGCACAGGGCCTGGCATCCAGTAAACCTCCAGAACAGCGGCTATTTTTATTATTAATTAAGGAGTATCGAAGGTGACAGCTGTGTAAACTGTAAAGCGCGGCGCCAGAACGAACGGGTATTATTAGCACCCGCCCCCGCCCAAGCTACTCCCTCCAAGACGACAAACTTGCGCCTTTGTGGGCGGGACGCCGACCCGGGAGCTCCCCAGAGCCTGTAAGCTCGGACGCCCCCGGGCGCCCAGGGAGGGAGGGGTACCCGGTCGCCGGAAAGGGGGCGGACCCACAGAGGGTCTGGCCCGCCCCTTCCCCCCAAAAAAGACCTAGCCGGTGGCAGCGTCTCCCGGGAGTCCGCTTCCTGCCCCGCCCCTCCGCGCCTTGGCTCCTTAAAGGCGCAGGCTTCCAGCCCGGCTCCCGCCGCGGCCAGCTGCAGGGCCGCGGTCAGCAGATCTCTTTTAACCTGGGAGAGAACTTTCACTTTGCTCGAGTTAACCTGTGTTTTGGTCAGTCCCGACAAGCTCCTTCCTCTATTTCAAATATGCGTTGGCTTAACCCAGCTGGGACAAAGCCTGGGACACAGAATGGGGTCTGTGGGGGCCTTCCAGACTAGGTAAATATAGTAGCTAACAGACAGCCCCGTACATCCCAGTGTCTCCAGACCCATCCAGGAACTCCGTAAACCATCCTGCACAAACGGCCCGACTTCCCCGTCACTCAGCTCTAGATATGAGGAAAGGTGAGTGCCATGAAAGGCGCACGCACCCTCCTGCCACGGGCAGGGGAGAGGCCTGGATTAGGAGTCTTCACTCCAGGGTTCTGGGGCTGCCTGGTGTTCTCAGACACGGACCTGCACCTCTCTGAGGATAACTGTGAGGGGGGTGTAGAGACAAAACTTCGCCAGGGGAAAAGGGCAAGAGGGAGACCTAGAGATCAACTCAGGACCAGTTCCTGGGAGCTGGGCAAAGACAGGATAGGCTTATTTGGCAATCCCTGGAGGGGACAAAGTTGCCAGAGGAGAGGCCAGGTTCCTGCCCCTAGGAAGCCCCTGAGAGTTTCCAACCTTTTTCCATCCAAGCTAAACCAATTGAAGGCTCTTGAGCATTTCCTCTTCCAGGAACCTCCCAGACGGTCTTCTGTCTTCCTCCTCCGAGGGTCCAAGCCTCAACTCTGTCCCTTCAATCCACATCATGGGTGAACTTTTTTCACCCCCCACTGGGAATCCAGAGCCTTCCATGGACTCCCATTCCCAGCTTTCCCATTGCAGGGCTGAGCACAGAGCCAGGCAGACAGGGCCTGGGAGAAAGGGGGGATATTTGGGGACTAATATAAGTAACAAAGTCTTGGACCCCGCTCTTCTTTGAGGCTACAAGAGTCCCGAGGGCTACTGAAGTGAGACACTGCGCTCACATGCTGTCACGTGCTCTCCGGGCAACAGCTTCTTTGTGTTTCACAACCCAGAGGGAAAGGACGGATATCCCCATTTTATTGAGGAGGAAACTAAGCGTTAGCCTAGACAGGCAACTGCTTCACTTTGGCATAGTCAGTAGCAGAGCTGGGATTCATACCCAAGTCTCATTTCTCTGATATAAAGGAATCCAGAAACTGTGGAATCTGTCATCTACCCACTCGAACAAAAATAATTCATCTGACACGGATGTGTCAGTCTTTTTATTTGAGCTGACTGCCAAACAAACCCCAAGGCCCACCTGGAGCAGGAATGGGATGACTGAAGGATGGATAATGGATGGAAGCACACTTAGGGTTCCTCCATTTGTGAGCCCAGCTTGGTCATCGAAACTCGGGACACGCAGACATGATGTCTGGGTAGGGCTAGACTCAGCCCAAGAGCCCAAACTGCAGCATCAGGGCCAGGCTGAGCAGAAGAGGCTCCACCACTCGGGGCAAGGCCCCAGCACTCATGGCCATGGCATAGAACCTCGCCACCTCCTCATTGGGGTTGCCCTGGGCTGGGTCGAACCACATCTGGATGCAGCGGCCACTCCCTCGGCTGTAGTTGCTGTCCTGGTAGGACTTGCTCCAGAGGCCCTCACACAGGGCTGCGGGTGTGGGAAAGTAGGTCTCAAATGTGCGGCAGGTGGTTCCGGCTGGACACTTGTTAATTCCTGCAGGCAGAGAGGATGGACGCAGACATTCAACGCCTGGGCCCGAAGCTGGTTTCTGGCCACCCCAGATCCTCAAACCCCACCTTTGTCCCACCCACCAACCCCCCTCACCTGAGGTCCAGTTCCAGCCCCGCTGCCAGTTGCTCTTGCAGGTGTAGGAGGTGCGACAGTCCTCCCACCATTGCTGGCAGTCCTCTTTGCACAGAGGCACATGCAAGAAGCGCTCCTTGCGCCAGCTTTGGTTCACCTGGTGGGAGGTGAGGAGGAAGGGCTCACTGAGTGCTCAGCTGGGGATGGGACATCTCCTGCCACAGCCCTGATGGAGCTGGATGGCAGCTGCAGGGGTGGTGTGGGGAGAGGCAGGGTCCCATACCTCCCGGATCCAGGGCCCCAGGTTGGGGGAGCACTCATAGAGACAGTTGTCCTGGATAAAGTGGCGCTTGCAGGCGGGCTTCATCTTGCCACAGTGCTCCCAGGTGAAGTTGTACAGGAGGGAGGTGTCCTTGTGCAGCTCCTGGCTGGTGCTGACTGAGCAGCAGGCCTTCTCCTTCCAGGGAGTGCACTGCGTGGGGAAGACACGACTAACTGCTGCCCCCCCCCACACACACACACAGACACAATCTTCTGCCACCTCCAGCCTCTCCCCATTTGGTTCTTGATCTCCTGCCTCAGGTAGGTTGTCTTAGAAAAGTTTACTGTGAGGACCCTTTTGTCCTTGACCTCCGAAACGCTCATCCTGAGGGAGATTCAGTCACAATAGGGTTGATCAGGGGTCATGGGAGCCGGAAGAAACCCCATGTTGGGGGACAATAGCCATCACTGATGCAGCCCTTCACACTTCATAGAAAGTTCTTTGAAATATTCATTAAAAAATAATTACTGAGTACCTATTTCTATTCCAGTCACTGTTCTAGATGCTGAGAATATGATAGAGAACAAAACAGACAGAAATATGTGTTCATGGAACTTACATCTTGATCAGTGGGGACAGACAGTAAGAAACTAAAAGAGAAAAAATATGGTGTCAGGATCTGATCAATTATATGGAGAAGATTACAGCAGGGATTGCGAAAGTAGGGAATGGGATAACTTGAAATTTTAAATAAGGTGATTGTGAAAAGTCTCACCGGAGGATGACTTTTTTTTTTTTTTTTTGGAGGGTGACATTTTGAGCAAAGGAAGAAGGACACAACCTATGTAGTAATTTGTGTTGAATAACTTTCTTCTCAGCAAGTGTTGAGGTCTCTGTCCCCAGCGGTGAGGCCGGTGCCAGAAATGTGGCAGCCCCCCAAAAAAATATTTGCTGAAAAAAGTCAATAAAAGACCTCTCTATGATTTCCTAAATCTAAACCGAACTCCATCTTACATATGGACACACCATATCCGAGCAAGTTTTTAATGTAGACCAGCTTTTTCAGGACTGCAAATATTGTGAAAAGGAGGGCCATGCTCTGTGCTTTGTTTTACCAGAGTTATTCACTGTTTTAGAAAATTATGTCATCAATGTCAACACAGCTTAGAGTACCCTATAGCATTTAAGTTGCCAGCAGAAGGCACCTGTATCGATCTTCATCTGTAGCTGCCCCATTCATAGTGATTTGGTGATGAGAAGCAAATATGCTGTTTGACAGTGATTTTCTGATGAAGTCATGCCCGGGAATTGACATGCTGAAATATACTTTATTTTATTTTAAGTTACTTTCTTTGTGCTTCTCCTTTGTTTTTGTTGTTGTTGTTGTTGTTGTTGTTGTTGTTTAAGACTTTATTTATTTATTTGACAGACAGAGAACACAAGTAGGCAGAGAGAGAGGAAGGGAAGCAGGCTCCCTGCTGACAGAGAGCCCAGTGAGGGGCTCAATCCCAGGACCCTGAGATCATGACCTGAGCCAAAGGCAGAGGCTTTGGCTTCTCCTTTGTAGTACAGATAGTCATGTTGATATTTTTTTAACTTAAATGTGCAGATAGGTTCTATTGGCTTTGAATTTTATTCCAGGATAGAAAAATAGTCTAAAGAGTATTTACTGGGGTGCCCGCGTGGCTCAGTCAGTTAAGTGTCTGCCTTTGCTCAGGTCATGATCCCAGGGTCCCTGCTAAGCGGTGAGGGGACCTGCTTCTCCCTCTGTCTGCCGCTCCCCCTGCTTGTGCTCTCTCTTACTCTCTCTGGTAAATAAATAAATAAAATCATTTTAAAAATAAAGAGTTTTTATTATAAAAAGGAGACATGGAGTCTCAGTGGAGTTACAACTGAATGGCATCCATTTCTACAGAATGAGTGAACATACAGCACCTGTTGCCTGTTTCACAGCCAGAAGCAACCACCATCTTCTCCACCCTTGACACTCCACAGACTGGCATATAGGGAAGGTAGGAAGAACCATCCTCGCTAAAATCCCTCACACTCCAAACCTGTCCCTACACCACCACAAGGGCTGCTTATGTCTGAGTGCTCTGTGTGTCCTTGTGCTTCTCTGGGCCTCATTTTCCTCATTTGCGTTATGTGGGGAAGAACATGAACTCCTACATCAAAGGACCGCTGAGGGTATGAAATCATGGGCAGTCAACACGACACCGGGTAAGTGCTGGACAAATGATTATATTGTATCTTGCTGACATGGTATTCTCCGAGGAGGCCACCCCCAACATCTTACCATCACCTTACCATCATCTTTCCAGACAGCAATAACCCAAGTTGTGGGGGCATCTGCCAGTTGACCTTTCTCCTCACCCCCTGACTTAGTCTTCCCTGTTAGAACCAGTCCCCTCCCCAACTGGAGCCACACTTCCTCCTCACCTGGCCGTGCAGCTTGTCCTCGGGGCCTGGCTTTGCCTTGTGGTGCTTGGCGTCCATGCAGACATTGAGCAGGTCCGTCCTGGCTCGGGCACTGCACATGGACGCTGTCCAGGCTAATAGCAGCAGAAGTGGAATCGGTCTCCAGACCATGTCTTTTTGTCCCTGCAGACATAGCTTTGGTTAGGGAGGCCCATGCCTGAGGGGAGAGACCCTCGTGTAAGGCCCCCCGTGTCCCCCATGTCAGTCTCCCTATCTCCACAGTGAAGGATGGGGTCAGACCCTCTTCCTTCAGCCTGGGGTCCTGAGGCTCCCTGAAGCTGAAGTAGAGAAGGTTGGCAAAGGGGCTCCCTCATCCCAGGATTGGGGCTCAATGAGGATCTGGGATTAGAGGATCAGCCCTGGGAGAGTCTTCCTCAGTTGGAGATGATGTCTTTGTACCCACTCTTCTCTCAACTTTACTTAGGAAATGTAATTAAATAGTTCAGACCCATGCCCTGCTCCCCTGAAAAGGGCCAGGGACACAGAGTGCCCTCAAGCCATGTCCAGCAAGCGCGTGCTCTCCAGCATACCCTGGATCACCTGGGTCCCCACACCAGCTCAGAAATCCACTAGCCTGTAAAAGGCAGTGCCCCAGCTCTGCTAAGTCCTCCCAATCAGCACTGAAGTCACGGATGGTAGCACACAGGGTGCTATTTGGTCAAATAACACAGATATGGAAAGATTGGGGGTTTCTAATTTTTACTTCCTCATACTTTTCCCTTCCCTGTTCTCTGAAAGCCATTTCCTTCCTCCACTCCATAATAACACTGGTCTCCTCGGCAATCTCTAGGCTAATGCACCACATTCCTGCCTTACCCTTCAGAAAACAAGTGCAGAGATCCGTGGACCAGAGGGACAATATAAAATACCCCATGGGGACACCTAGGTAACTCAATTGGTTAAGCATCTAACTCTTGATTTCGGCTTAGGTCATGATCTCATGGAGCCTGCTTCAAATTCTCACCCTCTCCCTTTGTTCTTCCACATATCCCATCTCCCGCGTCTCTCTCTCTCCTCCTCACCCCAAAATTAATTAATTAATTAGTTAGTTAGTTAGTTAATTGATTAAAATAAAAGTATCCCATGTTGGAGCAGCCAACTAGACAAGTGCTAAGAGTCCTGGAAGTCACTCAGCACAAGTGCCCCCCACTTCCCTTTTCCTGACTGACCCTCACCCCCCCCACTCCCAACTGTTAAAGATCTGTTCCTTTGGGTTGACAACAGAGACTCCTTCCTCTCTCTCACCCTCTCACATCCACACAAAGCCCTGGCCAAGGGTCCTTCCAAAAACTTTTCTGGAATTCACTTCCCTTGTCTTGGGGTCAGGTCTTCCCTCCTCCCATTTCTTCCTCTAAAGGCACCTTCCCCACAGGAGCCCAAGGGATCTTTCTTTCTGTCTGTCTTTTTAAGATTTTATTTATTCAGGAGAGGGAGAACTCTGCAAAGGAGCAAGATCGGGCAGGGCGGGTTGGGGAGGGTGATATGTGGGAGGCAGAGGGAGGGAAAGAAGTAGGCTCCCGGCTGAGCAGGGAAATGAAACAACACAGAACTCCATCTCTTCACCCTGGAATCATGACCTGAGCCAAATGCAGATGCTTAACCCTCTGAGCCACTCAGACACTACACCCCACCCCACATACCCCCCCACCGCCCAGTGTCCATGTCTTCCTTTCCTCCTTAGGCCATCTTGCCTGAGTCTCCTTTGCTGCTGGGAGTCCACACAGCTGTGTCTTGACTGACCTCTTTTCAGGCTGGGGATGGCTCCAGGCCCCTGGACTTTCCACAGTGGTCTCTGACCTCAGCCAGGATACACTGACTCTAAGAGCTCTCTGATCACCTTGGAATGTGACTTCCCCTTTCCGCTCTCAAGTCTTCCTTCCTTCCCTCTTTTCTAGGCCCCACCCATGCAAGGCTCGTTAGCCTGGCAGTATATCACTCCTGTTTTCATTAATCTCTTTGTTAATTTATTCGCTATAGGATTCACACACTCAACATTCATCAAAACTTAGAGAAGCTCATCTCTAAGTGGGATCTGAATTTTTGAGGTACCCCAAATAGTTGTTAGGATGAAACTAGCTTGAGGGACATGAGGCACAGTAGGGAAGAACCCAGGCTTTAGGGTTAGGCCATGGGTTCCAGGGACAGCTCCCTCCCTCATACAACCTTGGGAAATATCAGTGAGACTTTTGGAGACTTAATTTGCTCACCAGAGGATTGTTGAGAATTACATATGAAAAAGCCTGGCACAACATGAGTAGGCTTAAATGATAGCTATTGGGTTAATTTTTGAGTAACGAGATAAACACAGTTAGAGGTTGAAGTACCGAAGTCCAGTTTAACAGAGAAAAATTGTCTCAGATCTGATAAGTGATGTAATATAATAGCTCACCACCTAGCATTTCTGTAAACATAATTAAGCATTTTTATAGCCTTTTAAAAAATTGTGGAAAAACATATGTTATATAAAACTCACCATCTTAATTCTTTTTAAGGGTATGATTCAGTAATGTTAAGGGTATTTATTGTACAACTGATCTCCAGAACCCCTTTGCATCTTGTAAAACTGAAACCTCATTCTCATTAAGCAACAACACCCCATTTCCTCCTCTCCCCAGTCCCTGGCAACCATCATTCAACTTTCTGTCTCTATGAATGGACTACCCTGGATATTTCATGTAAGTGGGAATCACACAGTATTTGTCTTCTTGTCACTGGCTTATTTCATTTTGCATAATGTCCTCAAGGTTCATCCCTGTGTCAGAATTTCATTTCTTTTTAATAACTGAATAATACTTCCTTGTCTGTATCTGCTACATTTTGTTTATCCATTCACCCACTGATCAGTTCTGGGTTGCTTCCACCTCTTGGCTATTGTAAAGAAAGCTATTGTGATGGCTGGTGTACAATTATCTTTCGAGGACCCTGCTTTTAATTCTTTTGAGTATATATTCAGATGTGGGATAGTGGGATTACATGGTAATTCCATTGTTGAGGAACTGCCATAAAATTTGCTGTAACAATTGTACAGCTTTACATTCCCACCAATAGTATACAAGGGTTCCGATTTCTCCACATCCCCACCAACACTTGTTATTTCCTGTTGACTTTTTGTGTCTTAATAAAAGCCATCCTAGTGGGTGTGAGGTGATATCTCATTGTGGTTTTGATTTGCATTTCCCTGATGATGAGTGATGTTGAGTATCTGTTCATAGGCTTATTGATCATTTGTACACCTTCTTGGGAGAAATGTCTACCCAAGTTGTTTGCCCATTTTTTAATTGTATTACACATCTTTCTATTTTGTGGGAGCTCTCTAGTTCTATTTTCTGGATTAACCCCTTATCAGATGTGTAAGTTGCAAATCTTTTCTCCCATTCTGTAAGCTGCCTCTTCACTCTCTTAACTGTCCTTGGGTGCCCAGTTTCCATTTTGATGCAGTCCAGTTTATTGATTTTTTTCCTTTTGTTGCCTTGGTTTGGCTGTCATATCCAAGAAATCATTGCCTCATACAATGACATGAAACTCTTCCCCTGTTTTTTAAAGAAATTCTATAGTTTCAGCTCCTACATTTAGGTCTTTGATCCATTGTGAGTTAATTTTTATATAAGGTATAAAACAAGGGTCCAACTTTATTTTTTTGCATGTGAATATCCTGTTGGATCCCAGCACTGTATATTGTAAAGACTATTCTTTCACCCATTGAATTGTCTTGGCACAATTCAGTTTGTCAAAATCTGAACTCTCAATTCTATTTCATTGACCTACATATCTACCTTTATGCTACTGTCACCCTGTCTTGATCATTGTCACTTTGTAGTATGTTTTGAAACCAAAAAGTGTTAGTTGTCTAAATTTTTTTCATGATTGTTTTGGCTGTTATAGGTCTCTTGCGTGTCCATATGGATTTTAGGATCAGATTGTCGATTTCTCCAAAAAAGCCAGTAGGGATTTATTTATTTATTTATTTATTTATTTATTTATTTTAATGTTTAAAGATTTTTATTTATTTATTTGACAGACAGAGATCACAAGTATGCAAAGAGGCAGGCAGGGAGAGAGAGGAGGAAGCAGGCTCCCTGCTGAGCAGAGAGCCCAATGTGGGGCTGGATCGCAGGACCCTGAGATCATGACCTGAGCTGAAGGCAGAGGCTTCAACCCACCGAGCCACCCAGGCGCCCCGCCAGTAGGGATTTAGATAAGAATTGAGTTGAATCTGTAGATCAGTTTTGGGAGTAATAACCTCTTAACAGTATTAAGTCTCCTGGTGATGAACATGGGATATCTTTCCATTTATTTAGGTCTTAAATTTCTTTCAACAGGGGCGCCTGGGTGGCTCAGTCATTAAGCGTCTGCCTTTGGCTCAGGTCATGATCCTGGGGTCCTGGGGTAGCCAGGCCCACATGAGGCTTCCTGCTCAGTGGGAAGCCTGCTTCTCCCTCTGCCTGCCTCTCCCCCTGCTTGTGTTCCCTCTCTCGCTGTGTCTCTCTCTGTCAAATAAATAAATAAAATCTTTAAAAAAAGTTATTTCAACAATGTTCTATATAGTTTTCAGTAGACAAGTCTTTTATTTTGTTAAATTCACTTCTATGTCTTTTGTTCTATTTTATGCTATTGTGAATAGTTATATTCTTAAATTCATTTTTCTATTACTCACTGCTCGTGTATAGAAAAACAACTGATTTTTTAAAAAAAGATTTTATTTATTTATTTGACAGAGATCACAAGTAGGCAGAGAGGTGGTGGGGGCGGAAGCAGGCTCCCCTCTGAGCAGAGAGCCCCATGTGGGGTACAGTCCCAGGACCCTGAGATCATGACCCCAGTGGAAGGCAGAGGCCCAACCTACTGAGCCACCCAGGCGGCCCGTTTTTTGTGGACTAATAGTCTTAGCTGCAACTTTTTTTAAAGTAATCTCTGTACCCAAAGTGGGGTTTGAACTCAGCACCATGAGATCAAGAGTTGTTAGCTCCACTGACTCACCCAGCCAGGCGCCCCCTAGCTACAACTTTTGTACAAAGTTGAATAGACATGATAAGCATGGACATACTTGCTTATTATTGGCACTAATGGAAAAGACTTTTGGCATTGACTATGATGTTATCTATGAGCTTTTCATACCTTTATCAGGTTGTGGGAATTCACTTTTATTCCTAGCTTGTTCCATGTTTGGTTTGGTTTGGTTTTGAATGATAAAAGGATTTTCGATTTCATCAAATGATGTTTCAGCTGAGGCAATCATGTGGATTTTGTCCTCTATATTAGTAATATGATATTTCTAATCAATCGATATTTGGATGTTAAACCAACTTGCACTCTAGGATTAATCCTACTTGGTCATGATGTATAATCCTTTTTATATGTGGCTGGATTCAGTTTGCTAATATTTTGTTGAGAAGATTTACTTCTTTATCCATAAGGGATATTGGTCTGTAGTTTTCCTGTGATGTCTTTGTATGTATTTTGTATCAGAGGATTATTGATCTCATAAAATGGGTTGAAAGTGTTTCCTCTTCTTTTTTGAGAGAGTTTGTGATAAAATGGTATTAATTATTCTTTAAACGGTTGGTAGAATGCACCACTGAGGTAGTGGGAGCTTGAACTTTTGTTTGTGGGAAGTTTCAAGATTATGAATTCAATCTTTTTGCTTGTTACAGGTATAGATTTTTTACTTCTTGAGTCATCTTTGGCAGTTTTTGTCTTTCTAGGAATTTGGCCATTTCATTTATGACATCTAATGAATTGGCATGCAATTGTTCAGGTTATTCTCTTACAATGCCTTTTATTTATGTAAGGGCAGTAGTGTTGTCTCCTCTTTTATTGCTGATATTAGTAATTCGATTCTTCTCTCTTTTTTTCTTGATCAATCTAGATAACAGTTTATCAGTTTTGTTGATCTTCTCAAAGAACTAACTTTTGGGGGTGCCGGGCTGGCTCAGTCGGTGGAACATGTAACTCTTGATCTTGGGATCGTGAGTTCAAACCCCATGTTGGGTGTAGAGCCTATTTTTAAATAAATAAATAAAACCAAAGAACCGGCTTCTGGTTTCATGGATTTTCTCTATTGTTTTTCTATCCTCTATTCCATTTTTTATATTTTTTTAAAAAGATTTTTAATTTATTTATCTGACAGAAAGAGAGTGACAGAGGGAACAGAAGCAGGGGGAGAGGGAGAAGCAGGCTTCCCACTGAGCAGGGAGCCTGACCCGGGGCTTGATTCCAGGACCCTTGGATCATGATCTGAGCCGAAGGTAGACGCTCAGCCAACTGAGCCATCCAGGCGCCCTTCTCTATTCCATTTATTTTTGTTTTCCTCCTAATTATTAATTCCCTTTTGTTCATTTTGGTTTTATTTTGCTCTTTTTTGTTTTTTAAGGAAGTAGGTAGGTTATTCACTTAAAATCTTTCTTCCTTTTTGATACAACCCTTGATAGCTCTAAATTTCCTTCAAAACAGTGCTTAGTTGCATCCATAAATTTTACTATTTTCATTTTCAGTTCATTCATTGTATTTTCTAATATCTCTTCTAACTTTCTAATATTTCATTCATTATTTAGGAGTGTGTTTAATTTATACATTATTTGTGAACTTTCTAATACTTTCTTTTATTAATTTTTAATTTCATTCCCTTGTGGTCAGAAAATATACTTTGTATTTCAGTTCTTTTAAATGTATTGGTGCCTTTTTTATGGCCTAACATTGGATATCCCATATGCACTTAAGAAGAATGTATATTCTTGGGATGCCTGGGTGGCTTAGTTGGTTAAGCGGCTGCCTTTGGCTCAAGTTATGACCCCAGTGTCATGGGATCAAGTCCCACATCGGGCTCCTTGCTCAGCAGGGAGTCTGCTTCTCCCTCTGCCTCTGCCTACCATTCTGTCTGCCTGTGCTTGCTCTCTCTCTAACAAATAAATAAGTTTTTTAAAAAATCTTTAAAAAAAAAGGAAAAGAAGAATGTATATTCTGTTGTTTGCTGGCATGTTCTATAGATCTCTGCTAGATCTAATGGGGTTGCTAGTGTTGTCCAAGTCCGCTTCCCTGTTGATCTTCTGCCTAATTATTCTATTCATGATTGGTAGGGTTTATTGAAATTTCTAACTGCTGGTTTATTTGTTTTTTTAAGTAATCTCTCTGTCCATGGGGCTCAAACTCATGATCCTTTGCAAGATCGAGAGTTGTATGCTCTACTGACTGAGCCAGCCATGTAGCCCTCTCAACTACTATTTTTGAACTGTGTATTTATCTATCCTACTCTGTTAGTTTTTACTGCCTGTATTTTGGGATTATGTTATTAGGTACATTTTTGTTTATAATTGTTATGTGTTCCTGATGGATTAACCTTTTATAATTACAAAATGCCTATTTTTGCCTCTTAACAAGTTTTGTCTTAAATTCTTTTTGTTTGAGAACATTATATACTTTTGTTTAAGATTATTTATTTGAGAGAGGGAGAGAGAGCAGGGAGCCCAAAGGGGAACTTGATTCTGGGACTCCAGGATTATGACCTGAGCTGAAGGCAGTCGCTTAAACAACTGAGGCACCCAGACACCCCATCTGATATCATTATAGTCACTCCAGCTAGCCTTTACTCATTTTTTGCATGATATATATTTTTCTATCCTTTTTGAGTCATGTAGAGAGTGTATAGTTGGTCAATGATTTTTTATCTGCCAATCTCTGTATTTTATTGGGGAATTCAGTCCATTTATGTATAATGTAATTACTAATGATGTAAGTTTTACAGCTGCAATTTTATTTGTTTTATATATTTTTTTAAAGATTTTATTTTTAAGTAATCTATACCCAATGTTAAACTTGAACTTACAACCCCTAGATCAAGAGTCACATGCTCCACTGACTGAGCCTCATAGCTGCCCCTAATATGTATTTTTTGGTTTTTAGTTCCTCTATTTCTCCATCACTTTCTTCTTTTGTGTCTAATATATATTTTCAAGTGTACCATTTTAATTCCTTTGTTGTTTCCTTTACTATATTTTTATAATTTTTTCTGAATAGTTGCTCTGGCATGGGGCACCTGGGTGGCTCAATGAGTTAAGCCTCTGCCTTCAGCTCAGGTCATGATCTTAGGGTCCGGGGATTGAGCCCTGCATCAGGCTTTCTGCTAAGTGGGGACCTACTTGTGATCTCTGGTCACCATTTTGGGGTCCTGGGATTGAGCCCTGCATTGGGTGCTCTACTCAGCGGGGAGCCTACTTCCCCCTCTCTCTCTCTACCTGCCTCTCTACCTACTTGTGATCTCTGCCTGTCAAATACACAAATAAAATCTTTTAAAAAATAGTTGCTCTGCCGTTATAATTAAATCATAATTTTTAATAATTTAGTTCAGATTAATACTGAGTTTCAATAGTGTTCAAACCTTACTCCAATATAGCTACATTCCTTCCCCTACTTCTTTGTACTTGGTATTATTGTCATGCAAATTTCATCTTTATACATTATAAACATATCAATACTGTTTTATAGTTACTATTTCATGAAGCTGTCTTTTCCCATTAAATAGGATAAGAAAAGAATTACAACATAAAAACATTTATACCATGGGACGCCTGGGTGGCTCAGTTGGTTGGACGACTGCCTTCGGCTCAGGTCATGATCTTGGAGTCCCGGGATCGAGTCCCACATCGGGCTCCCAGCTCCACAGGGAGTCTGCTTCTCTCTCTGACATTCTCCTCACTCATGATCTCTCTCACTGTCTCTCTCTCAAATAAATAAATAAATAATCTTAAAAATTTTTTAAAAAACATTTATACCATATTTTATATTTCTCTATGTAGTAACTTTTACTGGTGCTCTTTATTTCTTCATGTGGATTCAAGATGTTCTTTCATTTCGACCTGAAGGACAACCTTTAGTATTTCTTTTAGGAAAAGTTTGCTAGTGACAGATTCTCTCAGCTTTGCTTTATTTGGGTATATGTCTTAATTTCTCCTTCAATTTGAAGAATAGATTTTTGGTTACAAAATTCTGGGTTGACAGTCTTTTCCTTTCATTACTTAGAATATGTCATCTGAATTCCTTTTGGACTTCGTAGCCATCCTCCCTCCCTTCCTTCCTTCCTTCCTTCCTTCCTTCCTTCCTTCCTTCCTTCCTTCCTTCCTCTTCTTTTAAAGATTTTATCTATCCATTTGCCAGAGAGAGAGTGCAAGTAGGGGGAGCAGCAGACAGTGGGGGGGAGCAGCAGGCAGCGGGAGAAGCAGGCTCCTCACCAAGCAAGTAGCCCTACATTGGGACTTGATCATGACCCAAGCCAAAGGCAGACGCCCAACCAACCGAACCACCCAGGCATCCCTGGACTTCGTAGTTTTTCTAATGAGACATTAACAATTGATCTTACTAAGGATCCTTTGTAAATGATGAGTTATTTTTCTATTACTGCTTTCAAGATTTCTGTTCATATTTCAATAGTTGACTCAAATGTGTTTAAGTGTGAATTTTTAAAAAGATTTTATTTATTCATTATTCATTTGAGAGAATGGGAATGAGAGAGAGAGCATAAGCAGGGGAAGCAGCAGAGGGAGAGGGAGAAGCAGACTCCCTACTGAGGGAGGACCTGATGTGGGACTCAGTCCCAGAACCTGAGCCAGAGGCAGATGCTTAAACAACTGAACTACAAAGGCACCCTAAGTGTGAATTCTTTTGAGTTTCTCTTACTTGGAGGTCATTGAAACTTAGATGTGTAGATTAATTTTTTGTATGAAATTTGTCCTTGAAATCAAGTTTTTGGCCTCAATTTATCCAAATATTATTTATGCTTTTATCTTCTCTCTGCTCCTTCTAGGATGCTCATTATTAATATTTTCATAAACTTAAAGGTATTCTTACAGGTTCCTGTGTTTCCCTTCATTTTTCTTTTTTAAGTTTGTTCTTTTTTCTTTCTTTCTTTTTTTAAGATTCTATTTTCTTTCTTTCTTTTTTTTTTTTTAGATTTTATTTATTTATTTGACAGACAGAGATCACAAGCAGGCAGAGAGGC